>NC_089491.1:82635662-82949892 GCF_036850765.1 Saccopteryx bilineata | reverse complement strand
GCTCATCAAGCAATGCAAACGCAGAAAAGTTGGAAGTCTGAGCATCCACCACAATGAATTATACTGATACTCCATCAGCACATGTCTCAAAACCACATTTGAACCGAAGTACAACTTTCATTTTCACTGAAACTTAGATGATGTTTTTATTCCCATAAAAATATTTTATGTATTTATTGAATGTGTATTAGAAACATGACATTAGAGTTTCCTTCTAAAAGTAACTTTATCTTTGTGTTTTAAAAGTTAATTAATTTAAATAAAATGTTAATAAATTTATGGTAAGTGAATGTGATAAAAATTAGAAAGTGCTGCATGGAAAATCTTTGTACAATATTTTAGATGTTTCCTAAAGTTTCTTTCATGCATCGTTCAAATTGAGAAGTTTGTGCATTATATTATACTTGAAGAAAGTTTTAGTTTTAAGTGAGGATTAAACTTCATGCATTGTATATATGCCTCATATATGTATTTAATCACTGTCAGGAATTACTAATATTTCCCAATGTCTTTATATCTTATGTCTTTAAACGCAAAGCTCAGTTGGTAAATGATTAAATCCATTTATAAGTTGCTTAGCCAATCTGAGCAGGTATTGGAGGATAGGTGTGTGGCCTTTTTTGGAGATAAGAGGGTCCTCAGTGCCAGTCTGGAGTTTCCATTGACAGAGGAGGCACCTAATCTGTACATAGGCAATAAAAGCAGATACTCAAGAACTTCAAAGACTCAGCTAATATCAAAATGACAGTGGAAGCATTTGCCTTACAATGCCTATGTAACACTGTAAGTAAAGCAAATTAGAAATATGTCAGCAAAGATAATTTGCCAAATTTGGAATTAAAAATCCAGAAGCCTACAATCCTGTTCTGAGGAGAATTATTAAGCATGCATGAGGAAGCAAAATTGGAATAGCAGTACAGGAAAATGATGTAGTTATTGGGAAGCGGCCACCTTTATAGTTTGCATACTTTGGAAACATGTTTGTCTAATTGCATAACTTTCCAGAAAATTGAGTGATTTGACTTGCTGATTCCAAATTAATTACTTGAGCATTGGAAGAATTTACAGAAGGGTACTCATGGAATTTGGGTGGCCAAAAATCATCTCTGCCCAGGTTTTCTCACTTGATTTTACACTTGCAGACCTTTCCTGAATTTTTAAAATTATGTGAGGGGCCCATATACTGGACTTGGGAGACGAGTCATGAAAAACTAGGTTGGCCTGACCAGGCAGTGGTGCAGTAGCTAAAGCATCGGACTGGGATGCGGAGAACCCAGGTTCGAGACCCTGAGGTTGCCAGCTTGAGTGCGGGCTAATCTGGTTTGAGCAAAGCTCACCAGCTTGGGCCCAAGTTCGCTGGCTCGAGCAAGGGGTTACTTGGTCTGCTCTCCCCAGTCAAGGCACATATGAAAAAGCAATCAATGAACAACTAAGGTGCCGCAACAAAGAATTGAAGTTGTGAATATACACAGATAAAATGCAATTGCTACTATCCTTTTGCTAAGTGAGGTCTCATTTTCCTGCTCAGGCTTTCCAGGATTGCTTTATTCACATGTAGCTGCTGTGATTAGTTTCTATTGATTTTAAGGATCAGAGACTTGGCTCAAGGAAAAGGGGCATAGTGTAAGAATTTATGACTGGAAGCAGATGTTGAGAACCAAAGTAGCTCTAAAGCTATGTTTCTCCAATGGCCATTTTCTATATATCTTATGCTCATTTCTTCCCTACTCCCCTTTGAGGGTCCACTTCATTTTCTTCAGTTCACTTTCTATTCTTATTCATTTTTCTCATACTCATAGCCTTGGTGTAGAAAGAGCTCTTATGGGTACCACCGTCTGCTTTGATGGACTCTGTCTCTTCCTCACTACCTTTCAACTTCTCCCACTGATAATTGAACCCCGTGTCCTAATTTTCTTTCCCCAGAGTGAGAACCATAATAAGCCCATCTCTCTTTTTGTGCCAAACCACATCAAAGGCCTTTACATCATGTACCACCTCTGGTCCGATCACCTCTTGCCTGCTACAAAAAATTGTGGACAGGAATCCCCCTTCATATGTGGTGTGAGCAGTCTCTGCCTACACTTGCCAACTGCCATCAGTGAATATCATTTTTATATTCTTACATATACTTACAAATTTATAGTTTTCCTATCAAATATCCTAACCAAACATCTGCAACACTAATTTTATTGATTAAAATACATCATAACTCTGCCTGACCTGTGATGGCGCAGTGGATAAAGCATCAACCTGGAATGCTGAAATTGCCGGTTCGAAACCCTGGGCTTGCCTGGTCAAGGCACATATGGGAGTTGATGCTTCCTGCTCCTCTTCCCCCCCCCCCTCTCTCTCTCTATATATATATATATATTGCTCTCCTCCCTAAAGACGGAATAAAGTTTAAAATAAAATAAAATACATCATAACACTAATTCTTGTTTTTCTCTTCTGTGTTGTCCTTTAAACCATTTATTTATAGGACTTTTTAATGTACTCATAAGGTGTAAGTACGATGCTGTCCCAGGGAGTCTTAAATCTTAGAGATTCCTTGTCTCTCCTTTGCCTCAGCTCTTTATAAAAAAGCCCACAGAGGTTCTCAATGTTTGGTGTTTGTCCTCTCATATTGTTTCCAAGAATTTTGAGGAAACAATTTAGAGAACATGTGAAGATGGGTCTCTTCATTTCATGTCCTATTTGGGGTCAGGTTCTTTTAACACTTCCTCCACAAATGAATTTGATGTTCAGAGATATGTTGAGTAAATGAGTTAGAGAAGTTAGAAAAAAGAAGGCCTTTCTAGATTCAAGAACCCAAGTTTAATATCTTATGAAATTTCTAAGATCTTTCAACTTGGATTTAATTCCAAAGTTGTGTAATACTGAGTATCTCATGAAATGACATACAGCCCATAGCATAAATAGCCCAGGTTTCTAATTTAATCTTATTTTATACTTTTCTTCATCTGCTCCTGAAAATATCCTTTTTATGATTGTAGCCAGAATCAGGGGTAAACCTTCTTTTACTTTGACCTTCTTTAATATTTAAGCATTAATGGGCAGTGTACTAATACATGGTCTTTCATGGCATTTCTATTGCCTTTAGCTAAGATATATAATTCCTTTTTAGTGTGTTTTTGGTGTGTGGGTTTCTTCTCCAGCTCTTCTTAGGAGATGGCAATATTACAAGAGAATCTAAAAGCTAACAACATATTCTTTCCCTCAGAAAGGCCAAAAGCAGTGATCATTTATAAAACAGTATAATGTGAGATTCAAAACCAATCCCTAAAGATTCAAATGAGGCATATCTAGATTTCACTGCTATCATTGACAGGCATTCAGTACCTGTTTGTTAAAATGACATGACAGAATTTTTGTTTAAAGTGGATGGCCATATCAAATTCTCACTACCTAGATTTTAAAGGAATAACAAGTACTTTAAAATCAAGTTCATTTGGGTGGAACACAGCAGTGCCTTCCAGAAAAGTCTCAAAACTAATGTGTAGCACTTGCTAAAACTCCATCCTCTGAAAAAACTGCCGGAAATATCCACATAGTCTTACGTGCAGTGCCCTCCTTTTCTGCAGAGCACATCCACTGTCCTCATTTTTGTTTGAGGCCCAGAAACACGCCTGGACTCCCTTCTCTTTGGTTATTTAAGCTTAAATTTGTGGCCCTAACCAGGTGGCTCAATGGAGAGGGTCCTCTCAGTGCACCAAGGTCATGAATTCAATTCCTGGTCAGGGCACATACAAGAAACAATGGGGACACAACTAAATAAAACAACTAAGTGGAACAATAGGTTGATGCTTCTCTCTTGTCTCTCCTCCCTGCTTCCCCCCACCTTAAATCAACGGAAAAGTTATGCTTAAATGTGTTCATTTGCCAGTTGATCAAAGGTCTTGGTCTAGCATTTGGTTTTTTTTGTTTGTTTGTTTTACATCTTTAAGGGAAAGAACATCTAGGAGTCATAGTGTTATTAAAAGAACACCATAAGTTATTTGTATGACAAACTTAGTTCTATGTTATGAGCAAATCAAATACCACCTTGAGAAGTCAAGATAAATTATTGCCCACACTGATTATTTAAGACCAGTTTATGAGGAAAATGCTTACAAGTGAGAATGCTCTACTAACTTATCTGTATATGCACTGGGAAATGCTTGCTATTATTTGATTTTAGCAGTAGATTATCTGACTTAAACTTGCAAAATCTTTGTTTCATTAAGTCTGAAAACCAATGGTCTTAGTTATTTACCTCTTGATAATTTAAAAAATAACAGTTCAAGTCTGACTAGTGGTGGCACAGTAGATAGAGCATCAACCTGGGATGCTGAGGGCCCAGGTTCCAAACCCCAAGGTTTCCAGCTTAAGAGTGGGCTCATCCCGCCACACACTTCACCAGCTTAAGCACAGGGTTGCCGGCTTGAGCATAGGATCATCAATGTGATCCCATGGTCACTGGTTTGAACCCAAATGTCACTGGCTTGAAGCTCAAGGTCGCTGGCTTGGGCCCAAGGTCACTGGCTTGGCTAGATTGACTGGAGCTCAAAAGCATGTCTGGCTATTTTGGCCCCAGCTCAAAAGCATGTCTGAGAAGCAATTAACAACCAAAGGTCTGTGACTATGAGTTGATACTTCCCATCTCTCTCCCTTCCTGTCTGTCTGTCTCTCTTTCACTTTTAAAAAAATCAGTCTAATATAAAGTCTAATTTATATTTGTTAGACTTTTGAAAATTTCTTACTTAAAAGAGTGGTTGTACCTGTACTTACATCTTGATGAATTACAAAGTACCTATTGCCTGTCCTTTAATGCCCTCATCAGCTTCCTACCATCCTCCTCCCCATCATACATATGCAGTTTTTCTTTTCACATCAGTGTGTGATTTTATAATTATGGCTGGGCAAACATAAATTAGAGATAAAAAAAATTTCAATTTTGCTAAAATCTAAAAGTAAGCACTATAGTGTTCAGGCTCATATCCTCCTTAAAAAATAAAATCACTGTCCTTAGACTGGAATGATAATGTGAAAGTACAAAGGATGTGGCCATGAGCTATAATTTGAAGTTATACATTTTTTTTAAATTTCATATGATGAACATAAAATGGTTTATCTCCTTTGTCTCTGAAATTCCAACAACCTATCTCAAAATTTTGTAGTACTACAATACTTAGTATTTAGCATTCAATCCCAAACCATAGCTTCCTAGAAACATTATATAGTGTCTGTTTTCCCCCTTCTACAATGATAAACATTGTTTGCTTTTAAAATGGTATTTTTTGCTTTGTACATATATATTATATATGCTGATGACTCAAAAAGAACAATTCTGAGGACCTTAAACTGATGTAACTAAACCATCTTGAAAGTATCAGTACACCACCAGTTAGGGAGTCAGTTCATTTCAGGGTGATCTTAATCTGTTCTGACCTTCGGGATGGATGAGATAAGTAGGAAGAGGCTCAGTTTATATTCCCAAGGCTAATGAATGGTTTCATTATATGACCCTGACTGTATCTGCTGCATAGTCACCGTGACAAAGAGGACATTTGTTTCTGTGTTGAAGGATTAAAAATAAAACCTTTATTCCTGCCCCGAAGAGGAGACCTGTCACCACACAGGATGCTTATCGGACACTGTCTTTTTTCCAGATTGCTCCACCCATGCCCCAGTTGCTACCTGTTGTTGGGTATGTGTTACCATTTCCAAGCCATCTTCTGTTGAATCTCAAGAGGAGCCACTCTGGGAAGCAGGCTCCCATTTTACATCTTTAGAATGATCTCCCTCATCTTGCATTCACACGTGAACCAAGGCAGCACAGATTGGGTTTCCTGGCTTCCTAAATTCGTCAGAGTAAAGTTTGACACTGATACGTGGGGTCAAACTAAGTTGCCCTCAGGAAGTTGATCATAAAGATAAATTGACCCAATGTTAATAAGTGCAATTAAGCCCAGAAAATTTGAAATCAAATAAATCTGTTAATTAGTCCTCTCTTTTTGTGCTCCAGACATAGATTTTCTGTCTTTATAAAGAACTTTACAAATCTACTGCACCTTTAATAAGACTTTTTAAGTAGCAATATTTTATCTTAGTTGTTAGCTTATTTAGAAGAGCAGCTTATTTATTTGTGACAACAAATCTTACCTTAGCCCACAAAAGCATTTTTACCCAGAGTTCAGGTGAACCAGGACTCCTAGCATGAGAGTCTGTGGGTCTTTCAAATATTCTGCCACCTCACTGGTCTTTTGATAATATTCACACCAATCAGGGCATTTCCTGGGATCACATTAGGCCATAGCCTCCACTTCCTTCCAGTCCTGGTTGTTGACTGTGCCAAGAGAAATGTGTGACCAGGTAGTAAGACTATGTTACTCAGCAAATTCATTAATTTCTGGGCCAGGTCAGGCACTAGTCATCATATCTGCTTGGTGGTGGTTACACAAGGTAGCAGTATTGATTTTAGACAACTCTGTTACTTGATAATTGCTTAGAGACTTGAAAAATGTAGGCCAGATTAAGAAGGAAAAGGGCAAAGGTTTCATCTCTTTAATATTTTAGAATCTTCCAGTTTGTTTGTTTGTTTGTTTGTTGTTTTGTTTTGTTTTGCAAGGAGTGCAGCCACCCAAGTTCTTCTCAAAATCAGAGATGAATGAGTCCCAAATGTGACAAAGCCCTGTGAGGTGACAATGACTTTACTAGTGTTTGTCTCTTTTAATCCCTCAAATATTTCTTTAGGAAAGGAAGAAGTGACAAAGCTAAACTGAGAGGTGACATAGAGGCCAATAGTATGGAATCTTGGTTCAGTTCCCATTTAAGGAGGATTTCATAATGTCAAAACAAATATAAATTGGAAAAGAAAAAGAACTTCAAAGGGACAGGACACAAATATTAATTTACTAATACTATTATGTATGTATGTTACCTTATTTAATACTTATAGCTATTCTGCAAGATTGTTATTAGCATGCCTATTCATGGACACTTATTAAGGTTAACTGACTCTGCAAATACTGTATACCTAGTATGCTGGCTTTCACAGGCAGTCCCATCTCAGTGTGAAACAGAGTCTCTTTCAGGTACTGTACATCATTTTGTTCCAAGGGTAAAAGCATTTATTACAATGTGAGGTTGATTGGCATATTTCTTAAAATATATATATTTTGGCAGGTCATTTTCTATAATTATTTTCATCTAAAATTCCTGTTAACTCTTTTAGGTCAAGAGAGTAGTATCCATTAAGACTTTGAATACGATTCTGGGGGAAATATGTTCACTCACATCATCTGACCCATTAGCTTATCCACTTAAAAACATTGGACACTGTTAGACCATCTTTCTTTCCTGAAAACTGGTTTTCCTTTTACTAATCTAAACATTCTTTATTTCCCTTTGTGGGAAATATTTATTCTTCCTTTACTTCCTCTTCTACTCATTCCTTCAATACCAGTGTTCCTCAGGGGCTGATCCCAGGCTGCGTGCTTTTCTCTTTCTATATATGGAAGTTCTAAAACCAGGAGGTCAATGAATATTTATAGTAAGGAAAGATGCTCCCAACTAATTCTGATCTATTTTTATTTTATATTATGCTATATAATTTGCTTATATTTTACTATTTCTCTCTTCTTACACGACTACCTAATTCAGTTGAATCCCATTACACAGATGTTCATCTCTGGCTCACTTGAATAGGTCTAAAGCAGTGATAGGAAGATAATGAGCAATCAATAAAAATGTATTGAATGAACTAAGATCATGAGAACTAGTACATGATTTGTTTGTTTTTGTGGACAGAGTCAGAGAGAAGGACAGATAGGGACAGACAGGAAGGGAGAGAGATGAGAGGCATCAATTCTTCATTGCAGCAACTTAGTTGTTCATTGATTGCTTTCTCACATGTGCCTTGACTGGGAAGCTACAGCAGACTGAGTGACTCCTTGCTTGAGCCAGCGACCTTGGGCTCAACCTGGTGAGCCTTGCTCAAACCAGATAAGCCTGCGCTCAAGCTAGCGACCTCAGAGTCGCAAACCTGGGTCCTCTGCATCCCAGTCTGACCCTGTATCCACTGCGCCACCTCCTGGTCAGGCAGGACTAGTACATGTTTAACTGCTTCCTAGAGCAGGTACCACTTTGTCCTTTCTTTGGATTCATGGACAGTTACTGAAAAACCATTGATGAAAAATAGGTTTCATCTTATTTCCAGCTATGTTTTAAAAAATATTGAATTTATTGGGGTGACATTGGTTAATAAAATTGCTGTATTTCCCCATGTATAAGATGCTCCCATGTATAAGACACACCTTAATTTTGAGGCAAAATTTGAAAAGTATTACATTAAGTTATTGAACTCAAGTTTTATTCATCATAAAATTCATACAACTCCTCATCACTGTCAAAACTCCCATCCATTAGCTTGTCCTCATCTGTGTCTGATGATGAATCACTGTCTTCTTATATTGCTTAGTCCTCAGTTCCATCATTGGCATTTGAAATGCCACACTTCTTAAATGACTTGACAATGATCACAATCTTGATATTATCCCAGGATCTTTTCACCCATATGCAAACTTCTCCTATAGTTGGTTTCCTCACTCTTCCTGCTGGTGTCAAATTGTCCCCAGAAGACTTCATCTAATGGTTCCATTCGTCTCTCATGAAAGCTTTGAAGGGTCTGTTAATGCTGACGTCAAGTGGTTGGAGCTGTATGTCAAACCTCTAGGTATGACAGCAAGTTTTGTTTTCTGCTCTGCAGCAATCTTCTTTGTGCTTTTTGTTATGTGTGTCCTAAACTGACCAAGCACCAAAAGGGCAGGTTTATATAAGAGCCCACCTGGTCTCTTCCAAACTTTCTCAAACCCGATCTTCATCCCATCCTGATCCATCCAACCCTTGTCATGAACGTGGACAATCAATCCTTGAGGAATGTCTTCTTTTGGCATGATTTTGTGTTTGCAAATCAGCATAGGAGGCAGTTTGGTCCTGTCGGCACAACAAGCTAGAACAATTGTGTAATGCAGGGGTCGGGAACCAGATATGGCTCTTTTGATGGCTGCATCTGGCTCGCAGACAAATCTTTAATAAAAATAATAATAATGCTAAAAATATAAAACATTCTCATGTATTACAATCCATTCATTTCCTACTGCTCATGTTCATTGTTGTGGGTGGCTAGAGCCAATCACAGCTGTCCTCCGGGACAACACCAAATTTTTATTGGATAATGCCTAACATACACGGGTCGTTTTATGGCTCTCATGGAATTACATTTTAAAATATGTGGTGTTCATGGCTTTCTCAGCCAAAAAGGTTCCTGACCCCTGGTATAATGGCTCTTTTCATGTCCACTTGTCTTCACAGTTACAGTTTTCACCCCCTTCTTATCAACAGTTCTGTTACTTGGGATATTAAATTGAAGGGGACTTCATCTATATTTGCAGTCTGACCCAACTCAAACTGATGTGTCTTCTGACATTTAATGACAAAATGATGAAATTCAAGGACCTTCTGCTCATAGTTTTCGGAAATCTTTTGGGCAAATCTGGTGCATGTACACATGCTTAGTCCATTCCGTTTCATGAACCTGAAGAACCAGTTGTGTCCTTTAAAATCAGTAACTTCTTTTTCATCAACAATTTTTTCCTCATACTGAACCCTCTTTGTGAACACAGGGATTCCAATTGCCCTTTTCTCTTCAGTCTATACCTTCAACTCCCTCTCTAAATCAGGCCATTTTTTCTGACTTGCCTCTCATGGCCTTCTTCTGCCATGGCATTTTCAGTAGGGTTTTTTCTTCTCAAAGCTAGTCTCGGATTGATTTCTCCGTTGGAGGAGAACCAAACTTACATTTAGCAGCACAATTTCCACTCACTTTTGCAAACTGGATCACTTTTAACTTGAATTCAGCACTACACAAAAATCTTTTCTGAGCTATTTCTGGGCAGAACATGGCAAAATGTAACCTACCGTAATATACCGGTAACAAGTGCAAGAAAACAAGTGCAAAAAAGCGGGAAATGCAAGTAAAAAAAATCTACAACTATTGTGTAAGACACATCCAGTTTATAGACTCCAAATATTTCCAAAAATGGTGCATTTTATACATGGGGAAATACAGGTATATAGGTCTCAGGTGTATAATTCTATAATATATCATCTCTGTATTGTATTGGGTGTTCACCAGCCCAAGTCAAGTCTCCTTCCATCACCACTTATGCCCCCTTTACCCTCTTCTACCTCCCCTCTCTCCTCTCTTTTTGTAATCCCCATACTGTTGTCTGTGTCTATGAGTTCTTTTTCTAACGGTCTGTTTGGATATCTATGTTGAAAGTGCTTACTCAGGGACCACGGGAGCGGAGTGCTGTAAACTATTAATGCTAGCATGCATAATACAAATAACAATATCACTTATTGAGCATGGACCCTGTGCTGTGCACTGTGATAAGCACATTAGCTGAATTATCTCAATTAGATATCACAACAGCTCCATGAGATACCATTATTACCCTTCTCTTTACATTCATGTAACTGAGACACAGGGACATTAATAGCTTGACCAAGATCACACAGTAAACAAATGGTAGAATTAGGATTTAAATCTAATTAGTTGCACTTCAGAGTCCATGGTTTTAAGCATCATGTTATACACCTAATCGGGAGTCATGGACTTTTTTTCTTGCAATTTTACTCTTCTTGGCCTAAATTAAATGCTGTAGATAGGAAGAAAGAACAGCATAGGTGGTGACAGTATGTAAGAAGGACACTCTGC
Organism: Saccopteryx bilineata; assembly: GCF_036850765.1. NCBI lineage: Eukaryota > Metazoa > Chordata > Mammalia > Chiroptera > Emballonuridae > Saccopteryx > Saccopteryx bilineata. The sequence goes on along the minus strand of NC_089491.1, from coordinate 82,939,133 downwards.
CCTATGAGACTTCAGGTATCATATCCAAAAATGGTTACTTAATTTAAAAAGATTTTACACACACACACTTTTTTCCTTTTGAAATAATCATAAAAATTGCCAATATAGGAGAAAGAACTTTGTTTTCTTGTTTTTAGAACCATTTGAGAGTAAATTGCCAATCAGATGCTCTAATTCTCAAATATTTTAATATGTGTTTTCTACAAACAGGGTCATTGCTCCCACACAATCACAACACCATTTTAAAAATTGAGAAATTAACATTGTTACCTTAGTACTATATAATACCAGCTTTTATATCTATAGTTACCCAGTTGTACCAATTGATAGCATGGACACTTTCAGTATCACACCATAAATTCAGTTGGCATATCCTTCAGTCTCCAGCTATTCACCAATTAAGATTTTCCATCACCAGCACTAGTTTCCACAGTAGTTTCCTCTCTTGAGTCTCTGCGCTGGTAAGCTGTTACTTCTTGTACTCCCTGTCTCTCTCCAATGGCCAGTGGATTGCCCCATGTCTTTCTCTCTCTTATGGATCCAAAAAAAAGTCATTAATTTTTCAGTCTGTCCAATTTTTTTTTACTTATTGTTAAGACAGAAGACTTCCAAACTACCTCATGCAGAACCAGAAACCAAAAGTCCCTTTCCTCTCCTTTAATCTGGAAGAGTTCCTTGATCTTTCTTTAACTTTTACAACCTTTAATATTACAGGGCAACTGTTTTGTAATGTTGCTCAATTTGGATTTAAGTAATGATTCCTTATAAATAGACTCAATATTTTACATTTTCCAGAAATAGCATGGAAGGAATGTTTTGGGTTTTTTTTAGTTGCATCTCATCTGGTGGTCCATGATTTCAATTTGTCCCATTATTGATGAGATCCACTTTGATTCCTTGAATAAAATTGAATAAAATTGTGACAGCTTGACTTATCCACTATAAAGTTATTATTTTCCTCTTTAATAAGTATTTAAGAAATATGTGAGGTAATGGATATTTCAATTAGCTTGACAGTAGTAATTATTTCACAATGTACAACTATATCAAAACATTCTGTTGTATACCTTAAATATATACGGTTTTTATAATTAAATAATAAATTTTCTAGTATTTTATAGGGCAAGAATTTTGAAACTTGGTCCACAGGATGCTTTGCTCTTCTTCCTCCACTCTGGCCATCAATATTCACAGTGGCTGCTCCAGCACTCTGCACACCCCAAGAACTGTACTCATTCTTCTCAGGTCCCAACATTCCATGCCAGGTTATCTCTCTATATGGACACTTGCATAATTCCCTTTGAACTCCTTGAACCACCTTGAGTCCCCATTTCTTCTAGTACAATGCTTACTTTGCTCTGCCCACCTATGGCTTCAGAATTAAATTTTTCAGGAAAGAAAAGGGAAGCAGAGATTAAATAACCATTAAAGATCACTTCTAACTTCAGCATTTTATGAGATAAATTAACATGGTTAAAAATTGCAAGTTTATGTTCAGAAAATGGGGAGTAGAGGTGTGTGGAGATGATTGGGGAAATGATTTTCCATCATGAATAATCACCAAGGCCAGGGTAAGGTGAGTCACGGAGTAGCTAGGACTAGGGCTAAATGTATCACTCTGAGGAGTCTAGCAACAAATCCAAGAGTAGGCAGAGAAGTCAGTGTATGTTTATCCATAGGCCCCAGAAGAAAGAGGAGTGATAATGGCAGATGGTCAGAAAGCAACACATTTCCATTACAGTACTAAAGACAAAAAGGGAAATACTTAAAACACTAACCAGAAAGTAGCATAATATGAGTTAGAGTGATTCGTAATCTTATGCATTTGGGGAACAATTCATTTGGTCAAAGCAATAATGTGTTGCAGACCACACATTGTTAGACCACTCAATGCCGTGAACTTTTCAATTTTTCTTGCCAGCAGTACAAATTGATACCAGGCTCTAACTAATTGATGTTATGCTGCCCTCCTTTGGCTAAATTTAAAATGCCTTCCTTACTAATGAACTATTTTGGTATATTTGTAGCACAAACAAATAACCAGAATTTTAATTACAGCATTACATTTTATAGATTGATAGTTTGTAAATAAATAATTTGTGGGAAAAGTGAATAAATAGAGCATACATTTATGCAATAAATCTGAAACAAAGCCCATTTTTGTCACAACTACTCAACTCTCCTATTGTAGCATGAAAGTTATATATAAATACATAAAACAGTGAGCACAGTTGTATTCCCATAAAATTTTATTTACAAAAATAGGCAATGGACTAAATTTGGCCTATAGGGCATAGTTTGCAAACTCCTCCTTTAGATCATGAATGTTGAGAGAACTTCTACTTATGGTCATGAAATATGATCATCATCCTTCCACTTTAAACAACTAGAAAGTGTAAGAAAATATATGAAACAATAGTTCTCAGACACTGGACAATGGGAAGCCAGGATAATGATCCTTGAAAAGAAGGAAATAAATATCATGAACCCTACAATTACTTCAGCTTACTGTGTGGAGAGAGTTTTTAGGCTACAAGTTAAAGGAAGAGGAGGAAACCCAAATAGACCAGTGGTCTCACTGAATAAGTCAGAGATTGGAGTTCAAGATGAAGCTAGATATAGCAAAGCAAACTAGTGGAGAGGAGAGAACAGAGGGGAGGGGCAGGGAGAGGAGAGGAAGAGAGGAAGGGAGACAGACAGAGAGTGGGGAGAGATCTGTAGAAGAGACTGCTGGAGTCAGTAGCTGATTTGTGGTCTCTAAATTACCCGAAACTGGGAAAGACTACCCCAAAAAGAGCAGGCCAACTATCCCCAGGGCTAACACGGGGCTGGAAATATTTTATTTTCCACCAGCCCAAAGTGCAAAAACTTCTATTACAGGGAGCATCGAGGAGAGTCCTTACAAGGATATTTCCTTGGCAGTGGGATGACATTGCCCTAGACCACTGGTTCTCAAAGTGTGCACCAGGGCGCACTGGTGTGCCCTAGAAGGCTTCCAGCTGTGCTCTATGGTATTCCAGAGAAATATGTGCTTGTTGGGGACCAAAAAACCAACAGGAGTTTTGGAGTTTAGATTTTGGGGGGACAGAGGTGTGGGGAATTGGCTATAAGCTGACAGTCTGCCCAACCCCCCCCCCCAAACTTACTTGCCTAATTTGGTTGTTAAGCTGTGGTGCTGGATTGTTTACACTACTTTCCCCGGAAAGACTGGAGGTAAGTTTCTTCTATCCTTTGTTTGATGTAAAGTTAAGATGATATGTATTGTGGGGGTTTTGGATTGATGATTAAACATAAGGAATTTTCTCTTGAAGCCTTCTGGATTTCTATAAAAGAAGAGTATGTGGCAATATCTAAAAAAGGCTTTGAACATTTTACTACAATTTTCAACATCCTATTTATGTGAATTAGGATTTTCTACCTTCAACACAATTAAGAGTAAAAAGAGAGGAATTCTTCAATGTATTGACAAGGAAATGAGTGTTTGCCTTTCAAATATATGCCCAAACATTGAAGAAATTGCTAGGACACATCAGGCTCATATTTTTCATAAACACAAGAGTGAAAAAACTTAACATATTTGTGCTAGGACCTGCCAAATTTACTAAATCTTACTAAGAATGTGTGTGTGTGTGTGTGTGTGTGTGTGTGTGTGTATATATATATATAATGTATTTATATATATATAGACAACTTTTCTGTCCTTTTTAAAATTTTTTATTTTTTATTTATTTTTTTTCAACTGGTTGCTTCAGGCAACATTCATCAAGGTCTGCATTCATTTTTTATTTTTTTTTTATTTTTAGAGAGGAGAGAGAGAGGGAGAGAGAGAGACAGAGAGGGACAGAGAGAGAAGGGGAGAGGAGCAGAAAGCATCAACTCCCATATGTGCCTTGACCAGGCAAGCCCAGGGTTTCGAACCAGCGACCTCAGCATTTCCAGGTCGACGCTTTATCCACTGTGCCACCACAGGTCAGGCCCTTTTTTAAATTTTAACCCCTCTTTTTTATAAATTCTAAAAAGCATAACTCAGAAAATATAACATGAAAATGTTTTTTAATGTCAGAATAAATTTAATTTTGTTGTATTTATTTCATTTAATTACCATAAAAGCACACTTGGACTTTATTTTTTTTCTTTAATATTTGACTTAATTATTATAACATATTTCTCAGAAATTTGTATATAGTGCACCTACAATTTTATATGTAGAATTTTAAATGCGCCTTGACTTCAAAAAGTTTGAGAACCATTTCCCTAGACTATAAAGTCTATTTCATTCATTCTAACAAAGCTTTAAAAGCAACACTAAAGGAACCAAACAGATTCCAGAGAACTTACCTATGTCCTGAAACAAAACCCAACCATATACAAAAAACTTAACAATTCTACTATCCAGTAAAGTAAAGCTTAAAACATTCAGAATCTTATCAAAAATTAGTAAGCATATAAAGAAGCAGGAAAATAGGACCCATAAGCAGTAACAAAAATAATCAAGAAACCAGACTCAGAAATGACACAAATGATAGAATTAGCAGAGAAGGAGGTTAAACGACATTATAAAAATATTCCATAAGTTCAATACAGTAGGAGAAAAGATGAAATGATTAAGAAAGTAATGAAAGATGTCAAAAAGGAACAGATTGAATTTCTAGAAAGTAAATTTTTAATACATAACATAAATATATTGGATAGGATTAACATTAGATATGACATTGCAGAAGAAAAGTCAATGAACTTGAAGACATAGTCTCAGTGGCCTTTGTGATAATATGGAAAGACCTGTCATGTTTATTTTAGAGTCACAGAAGAAGATGAAAAATACTGAAAAAAATAACGTTTACTTTCCCAAATTTGATAAAAATTATTAAACCACAGATTCAATTAATTCATAGCAGAAAATATAAGAAGAAAATCACACTAATGCATATGAAAATCAAATCGCTAAAAAATAATGATACAAAATCCTAAAAGCAGTCAGAGAAAATTAAGAAACACTATGCAAAGAGAAACAAAATTAAGAATGACAGCAATCGTCTTTCAAAAATAATGCAAGCCAGTGGAGCAACATCTTTTAGTACTGAGAGAAAAAAATATATCAACTTAAAAGTCTAGACCCAATGAAAATGTATTTTAAAGATGAAGGCAAAATACTTTTTGAGATAAACAAAAGCCAAGAGAATTCATTGCCAACAGACCTGAAATACAAGAAATATTAAAGGAAGTAGAAATAAAGTATTGTATTGAAATATCCTTACACTATATGTGGTATATATTATTATTTAAAAGTAAATGTAATAGGCTAAAAAAATGATGTTTTAAACCCTGGAGAAACTACTATAAAAATAAAACAAAGCAGTATAGCTAATAAATCAATAGTAGAGATAAAGTGTAATAACATTAAAAATCAATCTAAATGAAGGAAAAAAGGGAAAGAATATATGGGCAATTAGATAACAAATAGCAAAATGATAAATATAACCAAGCCATCATGATAATTGCATTAAATGTAATGGTCTAATAATCACACCACTACAAAGCAAAAGTTTTCAGATTATAGAAAAAAAAAGATCTAAGTTTATGCTGTATACAAAAAACTCACTTTCAATACAAATACTAATCAAAAGAAAGCATGAGTATATAATATAATTTGATTTCAGACCAAGGAATATTACCAGAGATAAAGAGGGTTATTTTAAAATAAAGGGATCAATTCATAAAGAGGACATGGTAATTTTAAATGTGATGCACCTAATAACAAAGTTTTAAAATGAATAAAGCAAAAACTGATAGAACTGAAAAGGGAGATGGACAAATTTAAAATTATAGTTGCAGTTTTTTCTCCTTCTTTCCTTCCTTCCTTCCTTCCTTCCTTCCTTCCTTCCTTCCTTCCTTCCTTCCTTCCTTCCTTCCTTCCTTCCTCCCTCCCTCCCTCCCTCCCTCCCTCCCTCCCTCCCTCCCTCCCTCCTTTCTTTCTTTCTTTCTTTCTTTCTTTCTTTCTTTCTTTCTTTCTTTCTTTTTCTTTCTTTCTTTCTTTCTTCTTTCCTTATTCAGTGAGAGGAAGGGAGGCAGAGACAGACTCCTGCATGCAACCTGACCAGAATACACCTAACAAGCCCACTAGGTCATGAGCTCTGCCCATCTGGGGCATTGCTTCATTGCTCAACAACTGAGCTTTTCTTAGTGCCTGAGGTGGAGGCCCTAGAGCCATTTTCAGCAGCCAGAACTAACTCACTCCAATTGAGCCATGGCTGCAAAAGGAGAATAGAGAGTGAGAGAAAGAAGCAAGAAGGGGAGGGGTGGAGAAGCAGATGGGTGCATTTCCTGTGTGCCCTGACTGGGAATCAAACCCAGGACATTCACATGCCAGGCCAACATTCTACCACTTAGCAAACTGGCCAGGGCATATTTGGCGATTTCAACACTTCTCTCTTTGTAGTTGATAGAACAAATAGACAGAAATCCTGAAAGAATATAGAAAATTCAACAACACCATCAACCAACTTGATCTAATTAATATTTATAAAACAGTATAGTCAGCAGAAACAATATAATTCTTTTGAGTTTACATGGCACAGTAATTAAGATAGACCATATTCTAAGCCATAGAATAGAATGTCTTATAAAGTTAAACTATATTCTTTGATCAGAACACATTCAAATTAGAAAACAGAAATATAGTTGGAAAAATCCCCAACTATTTGGAAATTAAACAACATTATTTTACATTATTATTGCTAACTGGATGAAAATGATATGAAGTCTTAACAGCAGATTAGAGATTTTTTTATTTATCTTCAGTGTTTTCTTGAAGCTCTGCAGTAAAGATTTATAGACTTATAACCATAAGTCTTTTCAGAGATGAGATAGAGAGAGAGAGAGATTTCAAAAATATTATTAGAGTTGCTGCCACAAGAAAAAACTATTCAGAAATAGAGATTGTGCCCTCCCAGAAGCCCAGAATAACCAAATTTGTCCTCAGAAAAGCCACAAGAAGATAAAAAATCTCATTTTTATTTATATTTTTTATCTGTAAAAAAATATTTTACTGTAGAACTATCTGTGAATCCCCAGGAATAATGTGATTGATTTAGTCATTTGTTAAGTAGAAGTGTCTAATATGTGTTAATTATGTATTAGTTTAAGCACCAAAGTATATTTTATAATCTTTTTATCTGCTAACCCTCTGAAGTATTTTATTTCTTTAAAGATTGTATTTATTGTTTGACCAGGTGGAGGCACAGTGGGTAGAGAATTGTACGGGGATGCAGAGGACCCAGATTTGAAACCCGAGGTCGCCGCTTAAGCGTGGGCTCATTTGGTTTCAGCAAGGCTTACCAGCTTGAGCCCAAGGTCACTGGCTTGAGCAAGGGGTCATTCAGTCTGTTGTAACCCCTCCCCCGCCCCCCATCAATGCATATATGAGAAAGCAATCAATGAGCAACTAAGGTGCCGCAACAAAGAATTGATGCTTCTCATCTCTCTCCTTCCTTGTCTGTCCCTCTCTCTGTCTCTGTCACACACACAAAAAAGATTGTATTTACTGATTTTAGAGATAGGAATGAGAGGAAAGGTGCTGGGGTAGGAGCGGGAAGCATCAATTTATAGTTGCTTCTCATATGTGCCTTGACTGGGCAAGCCCAGGGTTTCAAATTGGCAACCTCAGCATTGCAGTTTGATGCTTTACCCATTGTGTCACCACAGGTCAGGCTCCTCTAAAGTATTTTATAAATTAGAGTTCAGAGATTAAAAAACTGAAGCATAAACAGATTAAGTAAGTAATTTACAGATAATCACACCATCAGTAAATGGTAGAGAGATACCCCAATACAGGTTGTTGTGACTTCAATTCCCAAATTCAGATGATAAAAGAAATTTCCTTCTTTTTTTCTATGTATTCTTTAAACATTATAACTTCTATAGCAGCCAAAGGAAAAGAACAGAGCCCTTTAGTCTGAAAGACTTTGTAAAGTTATGGGTTCCCTAGGCAGTGTGAAAACATGAATGAGGCATTTAGACATTTGTCAGCCTGACTGACACCATTGTCCCAAGTAAAGAAACACTATGTGCAGATGCCAAGTAACCAGTAACTCTGATAGTATTATTAGGTAAGTTTTGATCAAATAGAAATTTGAAAACTTCTCAAAGAGAATATACTTTACAGAACAATAGCCAGTACAAAGCATACATGGCTTAGATGTTAAGTTTGAAGTCATGGGCACATGATATAATTTACCTTTGAACAGAGTTATCATTCTGTTCAATTAGGTATGAAGTTTTTTCCTAACTCCCACTCCTTGACATGAGCTTAAAGTCTATTTACTTTGTTAGCTTAAATAAGAGATTTCTATAGCGTGACTCTGATGGATCTCTGAAAGTTCAAATTCCACAACACCCAAGTGTTAGAAACCTTTTCATGAATTCAATCGAACTTTTGTACAAGAAAAGACTCCTCTATAAAGCATACTGGCTCAGTTTATTTCAACTTACTAATACCAGACTGACTGACAATAACATAGAGTTGAGCTTGCAGATAATAAGATTGTGTATGTTTTCAGAGTGTCTCTTTTTAACACTCGCCAACAGCCTCCAGAGAAATGGTCAAAGATAAGCCGTTATATGTTGTATTACTTTGCAGTAGACCACATTAATACACTCCAAGTCAACACATGTATTAATCTCCTACTATAGTTGCATAGACAGTAAAACAGATGACTGTTTATTGCACAATCTTAAGAAGTTTTAACATTGGAAGGTTGTAAGATAGATAAATTGTAAGCCATATATAAGAAGAAGATGGCCCTGGCCGGTTGGCTCACTGGTAGAGCGTCGGTCTGACGTGTGGAAGTCCCGGGTTCGATTCCTGGCCAGGGCACACAGGAGAAGCGCCCATCTGCTTCTCCACCCCTCCCCCTCTCCTTCCTCTCTGTCTCTCTCTTCCCCTCCTGCAGCCAAGACTTCATTGGAGCAAAGATGACCCAGGCGCTGGGGATGGCTCTGTGGCCTCTGCCTCAGGCACTAGAGTAGCTCTGGTAGCAACAGAGCAACGCCCCGAATGGGCAGAGCATCGCTCCCTGGTGGGTGTGCCGGGTGGATCCTGGTCGGGCGCATGCGGAGTCTGTCTCTGACTGTCTCCCCGTTTCCAGCTTCAGAAAAAAGAAAAAAAAAAGGAGAAAGTTATCTTAAAGGAGATTCAAAGGTCTGTGAGGATTCAGGGAAATATTATATCTCCTTGAAGGGAGATATAGGTCCTAAAGAAGAATTAGTCCTTAGACAGACAGATATTAGGGGTGAAGGAGGCAACAGATGATGTTTCAAAAAGAGAAAGTATCAGTAAACACACAAATGCTCATTGTATTAAAGAAATAATGAATCATTAACTATCTAAAATTCAGGTTTTCTTACACTACATTTAGAGCAATGTGGGAGATAAGATTGGAAAGGTAGAATCTTAGCTATAAAACTACTTAGATAAGATATAAAACAATTTAAGATTGCTGAGCATATTTTAATATTAATATGGTTCCTGACCAGGTGGTGGTGTGGTGGATAGAGCATCAGACTGGGATGTGGAGGACCCAGGTTCAAAACCCTGAGGTTGCTGGCTTGAGCACGGGCTCACCAGCTTGAGTGCAGGGTTGCTGGCTTTAGTGTGGCATCATAGACATGACCCCATGGTTGCTGGCTTAAAGCCCAAGGTCATTGGTTTGAGCCCAAGGTCGCTGGCTTGAGAAAGAGGTCACTTGCTCTGCTGTAGCCCCCTAATCAAGGCACATATGAGAAAGCAATCAATGAACAACTAAGGTGGTGCAATGAAGAATTGATGCTTCTCGTCTCCCTGCCTGCCTATCTGTACCTATCTGTCCCTCTCTCTGTCTCTGTCAAAAAAGAAAAAAAGATTAATATGCTCATGCATTTGTGCAAAATTATAGTTCTACTTGAGGTTTTAAATTTAATAGTCTGTATGGATTTTAATTTTTGTTTCCAAGTGCCATATATAAGCTTCTAAGCCTCTGATACATATCACTCTATGAAAAACTACCCCTTTAAAAATATTACTCTCAGTAACAAGTTTAATAGGCTTGACTGAATATTTAGAAAGCATATTGTGTTGAGTGAAACTTTGTATGTAGTAAATAATGCTAGTAATAGATCTTATTGGATGAGTAGTCTGTAATTGTCTCAAAAAAAAAGCATACAATGAAACAAGTTCTTTTGGTTACCCCCTCAAACAGCCAACACAATGGGGAAAGTGGAGGAAATGTTCCCTGAACACTTATAATAGAGAACAAAAAAGCTTAAGGTGTAAACTTGAGGAAATGACAGCTTTAGAAACAAAACCAACAAAAAATAACACCTTCCAGAACAATCTGAGATACATGAAATGCAAACAAACATTCAGTAGAGTTGGAGCTTTACTAAGTCTGCAGAGAGGTAAGTGGGACACACATCTGACCTTTACCATGATGAACAAGCACTTCTTTGAAATTGTGTTGGTGCTGCTGGCCTCTTCCACAATCTTCTCCCTAGAACTGAAACTGGTTCTCTTCCAACAAAGAAGAGTGAACAAAGAAAGTATAAAACTCTTGAATAAATTGCAAATGTCATCAATTCAGCGGTGTCTACCACACAGGAAAAATTTCCTGCTTCCCCAGAAGGCTGTGAATCCTCACCAGTACCAGAAAGGATATGCACTGACCATTCTTCATGAAACGCTTCAGCAGATCTTCAACCTCCTCGGGGCAACTATTGCTCTGGATGGTTGGGAGGAAAGCCATATGGAGAAGTTCCTCATTGAACTTCATCAACAGCTAGAATACCTAGAAACGCTCATGGGACTACAAGCAGATCAGAAAAGTGGCACCATAGGTAGTGAGAACCTTAGGTTGCAGGTTAAAATGTACTTCCGAAGGATCCATGATTACCTGGAAAACCAGGAATACAGCAGCTGTGCCTGGACGATTGTCCTAGTGGAAATCAACCGGTGCCTATTCTTTGTTCTTCGACTCACAGGAGAGCTTGAACCATGTGGAGCAAGAGACAACTGCAGGCTTTAAAAGCTTAGGTAAGGTGAGTGGAGAGGTGGGAGGGCTTCTCCAGACATAATTAGGTCTTTTTGTCATGAAATGGCAGCATAGTTTTGGTTTTGTATGTGTACATATGTATTTATCTATATCTTAAGACTATGGATATTGGCAACTGTTTTTATAACATCACTTTGTATTCTCTATCCACATTAAATTTTTATGCATTAAAATAGATTCATTAATATTTCATAATTGGTTCTTCAAATGGGTCTATTTTCATAAAAGTTGGCTGGATAATTATAATGAAATATGTTTCCACTGTAATCATACTTTTCTAGACATTGAACATCATTCCAATGATTTTCTAATTTGCTAGAAATTGATAAAAACAATGAGAAATACTAGGAATAATTTGCATTATAAAATTTGAAAATATAATTATACACTGAATATTTGTTACACGTGACACAGTAGAAATATAATCAAATTATATGAACAGTTTTCAGAGGAAAAAATACATGGAAAGGGGGTCAACCTTACTCATAATAATGAAAATACAAATTAAAAGTGAATGACATGAGTTATAAGAGTGAACAATAGGCAAGGTGCAGAAGTGTGTATAAAATGCTATATTTAAGATTACAATGTAAAATACATTTTATATTTGACCTTACCTATGTATGAATAAATAGAGAATATATAAGAAATAAATTACAGTGGTTACTTATATTTGGGTGAGGGTGAGGGGGCAAGAATAAAGAAGGAAGACAGGGTGGGAAAGGTTTTAGAGCATGTGTCTGTGTTTTAATTTTTAATTCTGTAAATTTTGTCAACTAAAATAATAGATTGAAACATATCTAACAAGTCACAGTTATAAGAAATATGGATGGTGTCTTGCTGGTGAAAGAAAATTCGAGGTTCAGGTTAGAAGAACTAGGGCTGAGCCAGCCTGCCTGGTTTGGAGTGGTCAGAAAGGTAAGGGCTGGACAGACAGAAGGGCACCCATGCCAAGGGAGGGGTCAGTGATGAAGGAGTCCAGCTCTTCCAGCTAAGAGCTCCCAGAAATCATTAGGGAACAAGTGGGGGGGCAGAGAAACTGAAGTACACTGAGCTTGGTGACTTTCCCACAGCCATGGTGACTTTTCTCCAATATAAGAAGCTGAGCTATGGCCTCCAAATCTGGAGCTCGTTCTACTACTTTGTCATGTTCTGCTTTGGATTTATTGTATAATTTGAAATAAGTTATCACAATGTAAAACTTGTTGAGGAAAAAAACATTCCATTTCAGCTTAATTAGTGTAAGCAAGTAAGTATATTAGCTCTTGGTCAATACTTCCAGATTTGGCTTAAAAAAGAAGAAGAGAAACCAAATAGAATCCTGAGAGTGAGGGAGGGAAGCAGAAGCAGGCAGTCAGGGGGAAGTCTGTGTCAACTTTCACATTTCAACCCAAGGGTTTGACTTATTTACCTTCAAGTTCACACGGAGGTACGGTGGTGGAAAGAACAGAAGTATTTACCAACGCCCAACTGCAAACATTTGCTTCTCATGTCTGTAGAATTTTTGTCGTTTCTTTTTAAACCAGGATTTTTCAAAACTATATACTTCATTTAACACATCATTCAAATCTCAAATTAACCTTGCAAGGTAGTTACATTATTATCTTTTCTTTCCTCAGGTGAGGAGAAGAAGACTTTAAAGATTAAGTAACTTGCTCAAAATAACACAGCAAGCCACAAAGCTAGCAAATGCCAGGACAAAGATTTCCTACCAAGTCTGCCTACTTGAAAGCCAGCACTGTGTTCTAGACACCTCAAACCTGAACAACATCATATAATGTCACTGCTAAATAATGATAATACTAATGATAATAATTTGCTGCCATCTTTTATTCAAGTTCACATACTCTCCACAGTCTTGGATTAAATAAAGTACATTTTCCTCCCTGGACATATCTTTCCTAATAACTTAGGAGAACAATGTGGAGGAGCTGCCAAGTGGAAATTTATAGTAGATAATACAATTAAAAGCTAAAACCAATACTTCACATGCTAATGTATCCCCAAACATTTAGCTTTATTAAGTTGACATCCATCCTACTTGGATAACTGTCTTCACTGCTTCATACAAAATAAAAATTGCTTGCTTTTAAATATGTGCCCTTTTTTATTTTTTATTTTTTATTTATTTATTTTTGTGACAGCGACAGAGAGAAAGACAGAGAGGGACAGATAGGGACAGACAGACAGGAAGGGAGAGAGATGAGAAGCATCAATTCTTCGTTGCAGCACCTTAGTTGTTCAGTGATAGCTTTCTCATATGTGCCTTGAGTGGGGGCTATAGCAGAGCAAGTGACCCCTTGCTCAAGTCAGTGACCTTGGGCTCAAGCCAGTGACCTTTAGGCTCAAGCCAGTGACCATGGGATCATGTCTCTGATCTCACACTCAAGCCAGCAACCCTGCGCTCAAGCTGGTGAGCCCATGCTCAAGACAAAGACCTCAGGGTTTCAAACCTGGGTCCTCTGCATCCCAGTCTGACACTCTGTCCACTGTGCCACCACGTGGTCAGGCAAAATATGTGCCCTTTAAAAACTTTAAAACTATAGTTTTAAACTTAGAGATATTAAGGAAGAGAAATACTTTAAAAGACTAGACTCTCTACTAATAGTGCCAGGGTAGATTCAAAGTAAAGGTAAATGCATTTGTACTCATAGGCTGTTTCATCTGAATTATCCTTATTATATCTATATTTACTTGGCTAAACAGATTATCAATACATTATTAAATCAACAAGTGGGTATAAAATATAGTATTATATTTTCTATAAATAAAACATGCATAAAAACATCTGAAAATAAGTGCACTAAAATGTTCACATATGTGTGCTAGAATTTTCATTCTTTTTACTTTTTGGATTATATATTTCCCCCATGAATATGAAATCATTTAGAAACAGAAAAAATATATATATTTGGTTTTTTAAATTTAAAAAAAGGAACAAAAATATGAGTGCATCAGAATCAGCCGAAGAGTGTGTTAAAACAGAATGAATGGCTTCACTACCACAGCAGATATATGATGGGGCCTAAGTATTTGCATTTCAAACAATTTTTAGATGTTGCTGATGCTGCAGATCCATGACTACAAGTTATAAATCACACTCTAATTATTGATAACTTTAAGAGACTTTAAACAGATGAAGGGAAGCAAGCATCCTAGATAGGAGAGCATTAGTAAGGATAGTTCTTTCACTACCTTTCCACATCAGCAGATTTAATGGTCTTTTATCTTTTTAAAGAAGCTGTATGTAGAAACTATCATATCCCAGGTGTACCCCATAACAATAACTTCCTTGTAAGAAAAATGGTCCAAACCAAGTTGTGTTTTTTGTTTTGTTTTGCTTTTGTTTTTTTATTTTCTGTAAGGGATTCTGGTCCTCATGCTCCTGTTTGTGTAAAATCAAAACGACAACTGTAGCCATAACTGATTGAACAAAGAATATGTTGTGGACACAAAGAAACCTCTGAAAGACCTAGGATTCAAGGGGAAAGATGCAAACTGATCCAGTCATCTCCTCTATTGAGAAGTGTAAATGTTTGGTAAATGTAGATTTTAGGGTCACTCTTGGAATTGTTGAACTTAGTAATTGAACCCAAATTTCCTCTTGTCCTAGGGTCCAATGACTGGTTGGTGTGAAGGTACACAAGCTAAGCCTTTTCATTCCACCTCTGAAGGGTCATTCCAGCCTCAGAGTGTTCCCTTACAGCCTGCAATTGGCCAAGGCCACTTCCTTACTGCATTGTAGCTTAACTTCCCCTCTGCTCAATCCACCTGCCCTTTCTTCCCACAAGTGTTGATCTCATAACACTCCCTAGTAAACTCCATTCATGGTAATTTTTATCTCAGAGTCTTCTTTCCCGGTACCTGACCTCCAATGTCATAACAGACAGTCCTTCCATTTAGAGCCATTTTGAAAACCCAGCTTACATGCTATTCCTTAACCAAGTATGTACTCTCTAATATGTGCTATTATATCACTCCAGCTATTCATGACTCATTTAAAATTTTTTCCTTCCCAGAAAGCCCTGATAATCTAATTTGTCTGAATCTATTTGCTCCCTCCAGGGCACAACTCTTATATCACACAGACATTGTACTTCTCTTTCTTCCTACTATCGCATGACCTACTTCCTGGTAGGAAAATGGCTTCTTAACTCTTTAACTAGCTCTTCCTTCAACCACAACAGGGACAATCTAAATGCTGAGTGAAGAAATTTAAAATACAATGTTAAAAGCAAGAAGAGATATATCAGTACTATATTGTCATAGGCAGTTATACATGTAAGGAGCCTGTAAACAAGATGAGGAAGTATTGTTTATAATATGTGTGTGCTAAGAATCTAAGTCCCTATTTTTGTTTCTATTTATCTACTCTTCCTGGATGGGCCATTTGGATAAGCTACTTCATGGAATAAATATAAAATATCTTTCTCTGATGAGATAGTGGTTTTTATCCTTGTATGGTAAGGGCATAATATAATAAGGACATGATATGTAGGACAGGAGTCCAGATGGGAGCTCCTCTTCTGATTATTCTGGTCATCTTAAAAAAATTCTTTTCTCTGGCCTGACCTGTGGTGGCACAGTGGATAAAGCACCAACCTGAAATGCTGAGGTTGCCGGTTTGAAACTCTGGGCTTGCCTGGTCAAAGCATATATGGGAGTTGATGCTTCTTGTCCTCCCCATCCCTTCTCTATGCTCTCTAAAATGAATAAATAAAATCTTTAAAAAAAAAATTCTTTTCTCATGGGCCTTTGATCCTTGTCAGCCTGATCATGGTTAGTCATCCTTTTAACTGCCAAGTTATATAGAAACCACTGATCTTGACCTGTGGTGGCGCAGTAGATAGAGCATTAACCTAGAACCATATAATCTACACATTATAATAACTTTGATTCCTCTTGTTTGTCTAATAGCTTATTAATTTGCTATTATCTCATCATAATATTAGAAACCAGAGGGGAAAATAGGTATTGTTGCTTTTTGCCTAATTTTTAAAAAGAATATTCTGTTTCATAATTTCTTTTGTTTAAAAAGAATCATATTTAGTATTATTTGTATGTATTGTTTACTTCTTAATTTGGAGTCTTAAAAGTTATGATGTATATTATTTTTTGTTTTTTACAAATATGACATCAAAATATTGCAATGACAATTTTCTTTTTCTCATGTTAAATATTGATAAATAAATTCTTTTGAATTGTTTCCAATAGTTGGATCAAAAATCTATGTTGGCCCTGGCCGGTTGGCTCAGCGGTAGAGCGTCGGCCTGGTGTGCGGGGTTCCCGGGTTCGGTTCCCGGCCAGGGCACATAGGAGAAGCGCCCATTTGCTTCTCTACCTCCCCCTCCTTCCTCTCTATCTCTTCCCCTCCCGCAGCCAAGGCTCCATTGGAGCAAAGATGGCCCGGGCACTGGGGATGGCTCCTTGGCCTCTGCCCCAGGCACTAGAGTGGCTCTGGTTGCGGCAGAGCGACGCCCCGGAGGGGCAGAGCATCGCCCCCTGGTGGGCAGAGTGTCGCCCCCTGGTGGGCGTGCCGGGTGGATCCCAGTCGGGCGCATGCAGGAGTCTGTCTAACTGTCTCTCCCTGTTTCCAGCTTCAGAAAAATACAAAAAAAAAAAATCTATGTTACTGTAGGGAAGATGGTGACAAGTAGGCTTATGGACATTACACTTGTCTCCTCCCAGGACCAAACTAGCATTATAACTAAATTTAAGAACAGTCATCCTGAAAATCCAACTTAGGACTAAATAAAGAGGAGTCTATAACCAAAGATTCCCAGAAGAAGCCACATTGAGACAGGTAGGAAAAGTGGAGATGTGATAAGGGCTGCCCCCACTCCCAAGAGCAAGCAGCCACTGGTAGGTTTTCCCTGAGAGGTGTGGGTCCTAAGCCCCAGGCCAGATGCCCCAGCCTAGAGCACCAGAGCCTAGAAGAGGTGCCCACAGAGCATTTGGCAGTGAAAAGAGCAAGGTTTCTCTCTGTGAGAAAGAGACAGGAGCTCTCAGAGATGCAGGCACCCTCTAAAAAGAACAACTTGGAAAATCTCATTCACGGCCACTTACCCTAGGCTCTGGCAGAGGGAGGGCTGCGAGGACTAGAGTCGAGTGAGGACAGTGTAAAATTGGCGGCCTCAGGGAGAAATGCAGTGGAACACAGCCACCAGAACTCCTGTCCTGGGTCATTCTCTAATGCCTCAGTCACCATATTTCTTGGGTGGAGCAATCCCCTCCGGGTGGCATCAGCCTGGGAAAAATCAACTGCCCCACCCTCAGGAATCTCTCTTGCCCACCTTATGGAGACTGGACCCTGCTGAAAAGTAAGCAGTCTTGGCCAAGAAGGAAGGGCCTGATAACACTCAAGGGATGACAGTGACTCAGTTGTCTAGCATTGAGGCCAGAGATTTTTCTCCCACTTTCTCCAGCATATGACTGGTGCTTCTGCCTCATGATAGATTCAGTAGAAACTGTCCAGATTGTAGTCAGACCAAATCTCTGGGTTTCAGAGGCCACTCCCACTGGATTCCTAGTGGCCACACCCTACTGAGGTCTGTGAAAATATTCAGGACAGACCAACATCTAGAGCAGGCATCCCCAAACTACGGCCCGTGGGCCACATGCTTCCCCCTGAGGCAATTTATCTGGCCCCCCGCCGCACTTCTGGAAGGAGCACCTTTCGTTGGTGGTCAGTGAGAGGAGCACTGTATGTGGCAGCCCTCCAGCGGTCTGAGGGACAGTGAACTGGCCCCCTGTGTAAAAAGTTTGGGGACCCCTGATCTAGAGCCACACCTATCACCTTTCCTAATCCCTGAATTATCCCAGGCTCTAAACTCTACCAGAAGTTTTTTCAGTGGCCAAGCCCAATAAGCAGCCTGCAGACAGAGGCAGTAAGAGGTGGATCTTAGGGAAACTTGGGCCTTTTGCTGGCTTTCCTCTAGTCCCAGTGCTGGTAAAAGCCAACCTACATGTGCAGCTTGATCATGCCATGTGCACCTAAGCCCAGCAGAAGCAACCACAAATTCTGGTTTACTTTTAGCTCCAAAAAGTTTGCTGAAGGCTAGTCACTGGTAGTGTCTTATACTGGGCCTAAGAGGCCCAGAACCAGTGCATCCAGTGCTTAGCTACAAAGAACATAGAGCAGGACCTGACTGCCCTTAGTAGTAGCATATCCAAAAAGAGAGCTCGTCAGGTGCCAAACCCAGATGGGGTAAATTCTGCTTTCTGTAGTAAATACCTACACGGCAGCTAACACACATTGAATAAAGTATAGCTTCACAGTCAGCTGGCCCAAGTCTCAAATATCCTGTCCCATTGGGCTAAGGTCCACAGGGGGGAAAGGAGAGAGGCTTAGAGCACAGACATTCAAAGTGTGAATTCCTTGGAGCTTATTGTTGGGATCAGTTGAGGGGCTTAGCCACTTTCTGGGAGGTCACAAATAGCCTCACTAGAAGACTCTCTCAATCTTCCCCTGAGACTAGGGGCTACTGAGATAAAAGAACTTCTGCAGAAGGAAATGTCAGCCCCACCCAACATGCACCTGCTGCTCAACTCACTGTGAAGAAATAGAATTGGAGTATCCAGCAGTGGCTGAGGGATTAGGCTCTGAAGAAGGGGCTATATTCACTGTGCTTACCTCCTGACCAAGAAATCCCCAAAGTAGGGGATTCCACTAATGTTGTCATCCCAACCGCAGCTTCCCTAACCCACCAGGCTTGAAACTTGTGGAAGGTTGGTGAGGTGAGGCCAATCTGAGGCCACTCTACAGTCTTTCTACAAAAGACTCTGTGAGAAGAACAAGCAGCTGCAAGGGGAAGTGGAGCAGCGGAAAAATAAAGGTAAATCTTATAGAAGTTGGGCCCTTTTACTGAGCTGCTACCAGCTCTATGCAGGAGGAAGGAAATCCTTATACACAGGTTGGCTCCTCCCACACTCACCTAGGTACAGAAAATGCATACACAAATAGTGAACAGAGTGGTAGCTCCAGGCAGTTAACCCACGGTGGATTACAAACAACTCTAACATCAACCCATACCCAAACTCCACCCAAGAGGACCCAGAACCAACACAACCAGTAGTGAGTAGCAAATTGCACCAACACTAGACTCAACTAGCCACACAAGCAGCATGCTCAAAGGAGGAGTCCAGCAGGCACAGACCCTGCTAAGAATAACTACACTCCACAGGACAGACAATTCATAGTGTCTGATACCTGTGATCAAAGCTGATCCTTACAGCCAGCCAGCCTGAAGGATTAACTCCACCCACAAAAGAGTTATAGCATTTAGGACTCACATACAACAAGAGGGTAAATATAACCCTCAAGAAACATTCCTAGAGCAAGGAGTTCAGGTGGCCTGGAAGTTAGTACCATTGAGCCCACCTTCCTCATAAAGAGGCCACAATTTGGGAGTCAAAGCAGAGCTACCTAATACACAGACAAAATAGGCTAAGAAATATGACCAAAATGAATCAATAAGAGATATCCCCAGATAAAGAACTAAAGTGGAAGTATGCAAACTACCAGACACAGAGTTTAAAATAATGGTTATTAAGATGCTCAAGGATCTTAGAATAAGAATGGAAGATCACAATGAGAACTTAAAAAAGAGATATTAAGCATTAAAAAGGACATTGAAACCATACAAAAGCAGTCAGAAATGGCAAATACAGTATCTGAAATAAAGATTGCACTAAAAGGAATCAGTACCAGGTTGGATGAAGCAAAGGATCAAATCAACAATTTAGAAGAAGATAAATGTAAGCACAGAAGCAGAGCAGAAAAAAGATAACAGGCTCAAGAGGTCTGGGGAAACTCTAAGAGACCTCTGTGACAACAAGTAGCAAAACAACATTCACATCATGGGGGTCCCTGTAAGAGAAGAGAATGAACAAGGGATAGAGAACTTGTTTGAAGAAATCATAGCTGAAAACTTCCCTAACTTGAAGGAAAAAGTTACTTTTCCTTCAGGAAGTAACAACTTCAGGAAGCACAGAGAATACCATTAAAGATGAACCCAAAGAGGTCCACACCAAGACACATCATAATTAAAATGCCAAAGATATGAGACAAAGAAAGAATACTAAAAACTGCAAAGGAACCCCCTAAGGCTGACATCTGACTTCTCAACAGAAACATGTCAGGCCAGAAAGAATTAGTAAAGAAATCTTCAAAGTGATGCAAAACAAGAACCTATAACCAAGACTACTCTGTCCAGCAAAGCTATCAGTTAATATTGAAGGGGAAACAAAGAGTTTCCCAGACAAAAAAGAAAGAAAAAAAAGGCTCAAGGAGTTCATTAGCACCAAACAAGTAATGCAAGAAATGTTAAAAGGCCTGCTATAGGAAGAGGAAAAGATAAAAAAATAGAGAGAGAAAGAGGATTGTAGATTTAAAGAATAAAATAGCAATAAATAAATTCATATCAATAATAACCTCAAATGTAAATGGTAAATGTAAATCTCCCATCAAAAGACATAGCTGTAGCTGCATGGATAAAAAAATAAAACCTGTATATATGTCTATAAGAGATCCATCTCAGAATAAAAGATACACATAGACTGAACGTGAAGGGATGGAAAAAAGTATTCCATGCAAATAAAAATAAAAACAAAAGCTGGAGTAGCAGTATTTATATCTGACAAAATAGTCTTTGAAACAAAACCTACAGTAAGGAACAAAGAAGGTCATTACATAATGATAAAGGGAGCAATCCAACAAGAAAATATAACCATTGTAAATATTTATGCAACCAATACAGTAGCACCTAAATATATAAAGCAGAATTTAAAAGGAGAGATTGACAGCAAAACAATGATAGTATTGGATTTTAACACCCCACTGACATCAATGGATAGACCCTCCAGAAAAGGTATCAACAAAGGAACAGTGGCCTTAAATAATACACTAGATCAACTGGATTTAATTGACACCTTCAGAACATTTCACACCAAACCAGCAGAATATACATTGTTTCCAAGTGCACAAGGTACATTTTCTTTCTTTTTCTTTTCTTTATTTTTTTTTCGGAAAGAGAAGAGGAGATATGAGGCAGACTCCCACATATGCCCTGACCAGGATCCACCTGTCAACCCATATGGGGCCTATGCTTGAGTACCTAGCTATTTTTAGCACCTGAGGCTGATGCACTCCAAGGTAGCTATCCTCAGCCTCTGAGGCCACTCTTAAAACAATCAAGCCACTAGTTGCAGGAGAGGTAAAGGGAGAGAAAGGGAGAGGGAGTGGGGGAAAGCAGATGTTTGTTTCTCCTGTGTGCCCTGACTGAGAATTGAACCCAAGACATCCATACACATGGACAATGCTCTAATCCACTGAGCTACCAACCAAGGCAATCCTTCTCAAGCTATTCCAAGAAATTCAAGAGGAGAGAAGACTTCCAAGCTCAATTTATGAGGCATACATTATCCCAATTTCAAAACCAGGTAAAGACAATACAAAGAAAGAACAATATCCCTGATGAACATAGATCCTAAAATTCTCAACAAAATGTTAGCAAACTGAATCCAGCAATACATTAAAAAGATCATATATCATGATCAAGCAGGATTTATTCCAAGGATGCAAGGCTGGTACAATATTCACAAAGCAATAAACATGATTCATCACATCAACAGAATGAAGGATAAAAATCACATGATTATATCAATATATGCAGAAAAAGCATTTGATAAAATCCAGCACCCATTTATGATCAAAACTCTCAGCAAAGTGGGAATACAGGAAACATACCATACCTCCACATAATAATGTCCATACATGACAAATTGACAGGCAATATCATACTCAATGGGCAAAAATTAAAAGCAATTCTCTTAAGATCCAGAACTAACAAGGATGCCCCCTTTCTCCACTTTTATTCAACATAGTTCAGGAAGTCCTAGCCAAAGCAATCAGACAAGAAGAGGAAATAAAAGGCATCCAAATTGGAAAAGAAGTAAAACTGTCATTATTTGCTGATGACATGATACTGTATTTAGAAAACCCTAAAGTCTCAGCCAAAAAACTACTAAGCCTGATAAATGAATTCAGCAAAGTGGCAGGATATAAAATTAATATGCAGAAATTAGTGGCATTTTTATACACCAGTAATGAGCTGACAGAAAGTGAAATCAAGGAAACAATCCCCTTCACTATTGCAACAACAAAAAGAATAAAGTACTGTATTTCCCCATGTATAAGAGGATACCATGTATAAGATGCACCTTAATTTTGGGGCCTAAAATTTGAAAAAAAAATATATTACATAAAGTTATTGAACTCAAGGTTTTTGTTTGTTTGTTTGTTTGTTTTGTATTTTTCTGAAGCTGGAAACAGGGAGAGACAGTCAGACAGACTCCCGCATGCGCCTGACCACCCAGCACGCCCACCAGGGGTGACGCTCTGCCCACCAGGGGGCGATGCTCTGCCCCTCTGGGGCATCGCTCTGCCATGACCAAAGCCATTCTAGCACCTGGGGCAGAGGCCAAGGAGCCATCCCCAGCGCCTAGGCCATCTTTGCTCCAATGGAGCCTTGGCTGCAGGAGGGGAAGAGAGAGACAGAGAGGAAGGAGGGGGTGGTGGAGAAGCAAATGGACGCTTCTCCTATGTGCCCTGGCCAGGAATCGAACCTGGGTCCCCCACAAGCCAGGCAGACGCTCTACCGCTGAGCCAACCGGCCAGGGCCTGAACTCAAGTTTTATTCATCATAAAACTCATACAATTCCCCATCACTGTCAAAACTCCCATCCATTAGCCTGTCCTCATCTGTGTCTGATGGTGAATCACTGTGTTCAACAATGAATGCAAAAACAACCGTGAAAAAGCGGGAAATGCAAATAAAAAAAAATCCTACAACCACTGTATAAGATGCATCCAGTTTTTAGACCCCAAATTTTTTTAAAAACAGTGCATCTTATACATGGGGAAATATGGTACATAAGAGTAAATTTAACCAAAGATGTATGACTTGTACTCAGAAAATTATAAGACATTAGAAAAAGAAATCAAAGACAATACAAACAAGTGGAAGCATATATCATGTTCTTGTACAGAAAGAATTCAGGAATGGAATAGAGGCAGAGGCAGGGTCACAGGGAGCAGAGGGACAGCTGTCAGAGGAAAGAAGGATGAGGGGATGGGATCAGAGAAGGGGAAAGAATTAGTGAATTTTTTTTTTGTATTTTTCTGAAGTTAGAAGTGGGGAGGCAGTCAGACAGACTCCCACATGTACCGGACCGGGATCCACCCAGCATACCCACCAGGGGCAAGGCTCTGCCCATCTGGGGCATTGCTTTGCTGCAGCTGGATCCACTCTAGTGTTTGAGGTAGAGGCCATGGAGCCATCCTCAGTGCCCGGGCCAACTCTGCTCCAATGGAGTTTTGGCTGCAGGAGGGGAAGAGAGAGACAGAGAGGAAGGAGAGTGGGAAGAGTGGAGAAGCAGATGAGTGCTTCTCCTGTTTGCCCTGGCTGGGAATCAAACCCAGGACATCTGCACACTGGGCTGACACTCTACTGCTGAGCCAACCTGCCAGGGCCAAAATTATTTGTACATAACACAGATACAGATAATAGGACAGCAAATGCCAGAGGGAAGGGGTGAAGGAGTTAAGGGAGGAGGGAAAGGGGGGTGTAATTGGGGACACATGAGAGGGAGGTGAGGGTGTTATATTGAGTGGGACACTTGAAAAAAAATGTCCATACTACCAAAGCAATCTATAGATTCAATGCAATTCCTATTAAAATACCAATGGTATAGTTCACAGACCTAGAATAAATATTCCAAAAATTTATATGGAACTAAAAATGAACCCAAATAGCCTCAGCAATTTTGAAAATGAAGAACAAAGTGGAAGTGTCACACTTCCTAATATCAAGCTATACTGCAAGACCATTGTAATTAAAACAACCTGGCTGGTACTGGCATAAGAATAGGCATACAGATCAATGGAACAGAACAGAGAACCCAGAAATAAACACATGACTTATGGTCAATTAATATTTGACAAAGGAGGCAAGAATATATAATGGGATAAAGACAATCTCTTTAATAAATGGTGTTGAGAAAATTGGACAGGTATAAGCAAGAAATGAAATTAGACTACTCATACCATTCACAAAAATAAACTCAAAGTGGATAAAATATTTACATGTAATTTGCAAAACCATAAAAATTCTAGAAAAAAAAACATAGGCAGTAGACTCTCAGACATCTCTTGTAGCAATATTTTTGCTGATATGTCTCAGCAGGCAAGTGAAATAAAGGACAAAATAAACAAAGGGGCTATATAAAAACTAAAAGTTTTTGCACAGCAATAGACACCATTAACAAAATAAAAAGAGAACTCCCTCAATGGGAAAACATTTGCCAATATGTCTGAAAAGGGGTTAATAACCAAAATTCATAAAGAACTTCTAAAACTCAACACCAGGAAGGTAAACAATCTAATTAAAAAATGGGCCAAGGACCTAAATAGACAACTCTCCAAAGAGGACATACAGATGGCCAATAGGCATATGAATAAAAGCTCAACATCACTAATCATTAGAGAAGTGCAAATTAAAACCACAATGAGATATCACCTCACACTTGCCAGAATGGCTTTCATCACAAATCAACAAACAATAAGTGCTGGAGAGGGTGTGGAGAAAAGGGAACCCTCCTGCGCTGCTGGTAGGAATGCAGACTTGTGCAGCCACTCTGGAAAAACAGTATAGCATTTTCTCAAAAAAATTAAAAATGGAACTTCCTTATGACCCAGCTATCCCACTTCTAGGAATATATCCTAAGAATCCCAAAATACTAATTCAAAAGACAATATGCAGTCTTATGTTCACTGTAGCATTGTTTGCAATAGCCAAGTTCTGGAGACAAGACAGCCCAAGTGTTCATCAGTGGATGGATGTATAAAAACCTGTACTATATTTGCACAATGGAATACTACATGGCCATGAAAAAGAAGGAAATCTTACCTTTTGCGATGGCATGATGGACCTGGAGATGATTATGCTAACTGAAATAAGCCAGGCAGAGAAAGACAAGTATATGATTTCACTTATATGTGGAATCTAATGAACACAATAAACTGAGGAACAAAATAAAAATAGAGGCAGGGTCACAGGGAATGTATGGACAGCTGTCAGAGGGAAGGGGGAAGAGGGGACGGGATCAAAGAAGGCAAAGGGATTAGTCAAATTACATACACATAACACTAGATACAGAAAATAGGGTAGCAATAGCCAGAGGGGAAGGGGGTGTGGGGGTGGTGGAGGGGGGTAAAGGGCGTAAAGCGGGAGTGGAAAGAGACTATACATGGAGCATGGGGAGGTATGATGTGGTGTGTAGAAGGTGTTATGTTGAGTGGGACACTTAAAACCATGCCAACAAAATAAATTAAAAATAAAAATTTTAAGTTAAAAAAAGATATATATAACTGATCACATTATCTATTGTGGTAACTAGCTTAGAAACAAATTGTACAAAAATTTTCCAAGTGTCATTTATTTAAACAGCAAATATATTTGTGGAAATCTAGAATAAATAAACAATGCAAAATAAAAGGCAAAAGGTAAGCTTCAAATTTGTGATGTCTGCCTAATACAAGTAGTATGTTGTCATTTATTATCAGGCCAATCAATAGAATTGTTTTCTAAGGAAATTTTTGCAATTATTTTACATTCTGACTTTAGTAATCTAGCTTTGTCCTCTGGTATCTCTTTGCCAAGAAGCATATTTGAATGGCTGAGTGTTGGTAAAATACACAAGCACCAGAGATGGATTTAATAGCAGACATACTGGGTATTCGCCCTGGGCCCCGACTTCTAAAGGGCCCCGCAAAACCCCAACTTTACACTTTTTTCTAATGTAAGGGACCCAGTATTTTCTTCTGGGCCCAAGGCCTCAACCTACCTTAATCTGCCTGTGAGAAGCGTGCGCTGTTTTCAGATATTCGCTATTGTGAACAATGCTGCCATAAACATGGGAGTGCATTTTTCCTTTTGAATCACGATGTGGTGTTCGTGGGATATATTCCTATAAGTGGGATGGCTGGGTCAAAACGCAGTTCCATTTCTAATTTTTTGAGGAATCTCCATACTGTTTTACACAGTGGCTGCACCACTCTGCATTCCCACCAGCAGTTTCCATATCTAGGCACTGGATGTGTCTGCCCTGGACCTCCCTGACCAGAGTCCGGTGCAGATCAGTGGGGGTCACTGCCTATGATTGACTCTTATCTACCTTTTTGAAGCTACAAATGATCCAGATTTTGTGGCTGCCTCTGCTGGGCCCAGGTGCTGTTGTGAATATCAGCTGCACTCCTAAGCTGTACCCCTGAGAACAACTTTCTACTGCCTCTTATTGCTGGCTATTTGTTGGGCTCAGTAGTGTAATTTAGTGATTAGGTACGGTATTGGATGCGGCTTGTTCCTTAGTCTCAGATTTCTTTCTATCCAGACTTTTTATTTATTTTACTTTGGTTTTTCTTTCCTTCTTTTTCAGCACTCAGAAGTGTGTGGTCTCAGGGGACCAGTGGGTGTGGCCTCTGTGCTCCCAACGTTGGTCTGTCTGCTGCCTTCCTCCCACCCACCCAAACTCCACTGTTGCCACCTGGGGCGTTTGGGCTCAGGTGCTGCTGGTGCCAGCCCGCCTCTGCAGCCACTGCAGCTTTCACCGCCCCCAGTGGGCCCACATTTGCCCACTCAGACCAACCCCATGGTCACCCGGGCCCCAGCCACTGCCAAGGGCAAGCTCACACCGCAGGGCAGATTACGCACGAGCTTCGACCTCTGCAGCAGCTTGCCATGGCTTCTGCCACTGCGGGCAGCCTGTGCAGGCCCTTTAGGACTGCTTCTACTGTGGCCTGGGCCTCAGCTGCCAGGTGTGGGCCCAAACAGCAGGAGTGATTGTACGCAAGCTCAGACCTTGGCAGCAGCCACCGCAGCCTCTGTCTCTGCAGGCAGCCTGCATGCAGCCACTCAGACCAACTCCACTGTCCTCTGGGCCCCCTCCAACTTTAAGGATGGGCAGGATTGCATAAAAGCTTGGACTTCCACCACTGCCGCTGGGGCCATCACCTCTGCGGGTCTGCCTCTGTATGCCCACTCAGACTGCCCTAGCTCCTGCAGCCGCGGGTCCGCCCACTCCCGGCGAGCACTCAGCAGTAGGAGGGGTGGTGTAGCTTAGACCTCTGCACTCACTAGCTGTGTCCCTAACGTGCTGCCTGCCTGTAAGTGCTTCTTTGTTCTAACTGGGGCAGGGGAGCCTCCAGAGGATGGGGTAATTTCTTTCCTTTGCTGCTGTTGCTGCTCTGAGGCAAAATGTTCACTTTAGATTTGGGGCATGATTCAGCCCAGGGGTTAGGGTGTCCATCCCTCAAAATGTTTCCCCCTGTGCCTCTGAGACCACACTCTCCCCTGGCAGCTCCCCTCCTTCCAGCATTCTCTAGTCCCGAAGACCCGGGCAGATGGCTGTGTGTGAGGCTCTCCATGCAGTGCCTTTTATACAGAACCTGGGTCTGAGAGTTCTGTCTCCTTCTCTCAAACAGTATCTAGGCTCCTTTCTCAGCCAAACACAGTCTGTTCACCACTTCCAGGTTCCAGGGCTCAAGGCTGGACTCCAGTTCTGGGGCTGAGGACCCACAACTCACCAGGCACTCCTCCCCACCACGAGAGTTCCTCCAGGCCTCCACTCGCTCCTGGAAGAGGGGCAGCCCTTTCCGTTTCTCCGCCTCTCCTACCAGTCTCAGTGTGAATTCTTTGCTGGTCCTTGCCTGTCAAATCCTCTTTGTTTAGTCCAAAGTTGGTCTTTCAAAATGACTGTTCTCAATATTAAGTTGTAATCCACTTTGGTTCTGGGATGTGAGAGTTGGAATGTCTGCCTACTCCACGGCCATCTTTGGGTCTTGGGTCTTGTTATAATTTTTTTTTTTTTTTTTTTGCTGTGCAGACTTTTTAAACATTAATGTGTTAAAACGTGTTGTTCTATTCTACTATGGTTTTTAGATCTTACCTTCTCATATCTTCGTTTCTGTTAAAAGAATAAGCTGAAGTAGGTTCTTTTATTATCCTCATTTTATAGGGAAGAAAACAGAACCATAGAGAGATTAATTAACTTTCCCAAGGTCATGGTCTCATTTGTAATCCAGACCCTCTCACTCCATATTCTTTACCTGTTCTGGGAGTATTACTGTCCACAAGAACCAGTGAGACTGCTAAGAATCTGAGCATCTTCTCTCCAAGACAGTCTTAAATAAATAAAAATTCTCCCTCCCTGTTGTGGACCATTAATGGCAAAAAGCCATTATAGATTCGAGGCTTAGCAAAAGGCTAAGTTCTCCCCCCTCCATCTCCATATTTGGCTTTGATGCTGAGTATTTGCACCCACTATACTTGCTTCCTCAGGTTGCTCCAAGCAATATACATGCCCTTCCTCTGACTCTTTGTTTGTTTCAGATGTTTGTAAATTTCACTAATGTATCCTGTTTTTGCCTTGGGAGAGTTCCTGTCTTAGCCTTTCATGTGCAACTTTGTATCAGGGTCCTTGATTTGCATATGTCTATATAATAAAGGGAACTGGGGCTATGAGGCACTCAGATACTGCCAGGCAGTTTGAGGAGTCCTCCCGGTCCCATCGTTTTTGTTTTGACAAAGTGTGTTTCCTTAATTCCACACAGTTATTTGGAGCCACGCTGGTCCGCGGCACCTCCCCAATTTCCATTTGTCCCAGTAATAACAGGTACCATTCCCTGTGACAGACAATTTATGATACAATTAATTTAGTCATCACTTTCCTTATAGTGGTTACAAACCAGTCTTGTCATCTTGAGGATGTTTCCTTCTAAGTGTGACTAGCAATGTTTTCTAAAATTTGAATTTACATATACATATTTGAATTTGAATTTGGTGTATACATATTGTGTTATATGAAGTATTTATTTTCAATCTTTATTGAATTTCCAATCTCAGACTGATTGCCTTCTCCAACAACCAACCATCATGCAACTTGCCTTAAAATGTGGCTGGAATTAGAGAACCATAAGCATAATAGCCCACCAATATCTTCCACTGAATATATAGGCAGACCTCCAACTTGGCAAATCAACACATTTGTAACTTAAATGAAACAAACTTGACATCTTCTATTTTAATCTGTAGCCAAGAGCCTGATATCCCAAAATTTGCCAAGTATCCTATGCTTCAAATTCTTGAGCTGCTGCTGACTCTTACAACTTTTTTATAATTTTTGATGCTTTGTTTATTGAGCAAATAAACATTATATGACTGGTGCAGTCTAGTGGAATCAAAACTTCAAAGCACCTAAACACAATTGCAGTGAGTTTCTGGATTCTTTATCGGCTGTGTAGTGCAGATTAGTGGGCTATGTTGGTACTGCAGCTACCTTTATTTACAGTGTTTCTGTGCCTGACTGGAATCATGGACACCTTAACCCTTACTGAGAAGTGCATAACAGGTGGGGAGCATCCAAGCATGGCCATGGTTATACTCTCACTCCTACAGCCAACAAAATTCAGCTGCCTCTCACTGACACTGCACCATGATTCCCTACAAAAACTCATGGCCAACAAAACCACAACCCTGTTTCCCGTCATTCTCAACCCCAGGTGACCACAGCTGTTTTGGATGGCTAAGGTCCAGAGCATAGGAAGGACCTATACATGGCAGAGCAGCAGCTCAGAACAGCAGAGGCTCACTCATCCCCAGCCCAGCTTTGCCAGCCCCATTTCTAGGTTCTCCACTACTTTGGACCATACAAGTTAATAATAAAATGAACAAAAAATAAAATTATACATATATATGTATAGCAACTGCCCAATGGGGAGATCAATCCCAAATCATATATCATGAGGTATGGATGACTCCTTAAGTTTCATATTATGCCTTTCTGTCAACGTGTTTTAAATTTAAATTTATGCAATTACTAAACTCTCTTTTGTTCCGTGTGTGTGTGTGTGTGTGTGTGTGTGTGTGTAGCTAATGTAATTTTTCCTGTGTGTTATTTAATAATTGTCCTTTGCCTTTGGTTTTGGGAGAAAGATTTTCTGATTCCATTTCTTTTATTCATTTTTTTTTTATTGGATGTCTCATTCCTGTTTTAAATAGTCATTTAGGGTTCCACGAATGTTTCTGATTTTCATGAAGCCAATGCTTTTGACCTTAAAACAACTCTAAAGTTAAACAGGAAATAATGCAAGCAAAATATTAAAAATAGGAAATCTTGACCTTAACTACCTCAACTTTAAACAAGTTTTAAGGTATCTGTAGTAAAAGAAATATAGCAATGAGTAAAGTTTAATAATCATATTAAATAAAGCAAATGATCTAAAAATAGTTGATTATCAGAATCAATTAGATTTAGGGTAAAGATGTATATGTTGTCAAGAAGGAAAAAACCTAACATTTCAATTCTACATTCTAGAAAAATTGTCACTCTAACAGAAAGCTGTCAGGGTTAAATTAGCCCCCGTAAAACTCATATTCCCCTCACCCAAATATTTTATAAAGATAGAGTTAATTTGCTTGCTATTCTCTCTCCTAACAACTGCCTGGCCTTCACTTTGAAATGCAGCAGAAGCTTGCTTTGGGGAGGAACCTGATCATTAGGGGAGCTTTAAGTCATAATAGCTGTTTGTAAAAGCAGGCTCACAGACTCAGGCCCCCACTGTTACTGGAAGACTGACCTCTTGTCTATCTTCAGGATATACAAAGGACAATAAATCTGTCCTACATCAAAGAACTTGCATCTCTGCAGCAGAAGTCTCCTCCTTATGTCAGTAACCAAGGCCACAAAAATCCCAATATACTAATCTAATCTTGCCCAGGTGCACGAACCCCATGCCAGCAAATTCCCTATATCTAATGTTCCCTTCTGCAGTTCCAGGCTGACTCTTTTTCTGGTCTCAGCCTGCTTCTATGCTCACATCCAGGCATTTATAAAATAAATTTTTCCTTTTGGAATACACCAGCCTTGTGTTTTCAGTTCCACTCTCCCGGTGCCCACCCATAGACCCAGGAAGGGGCAGCCTGTCAGCTATCTCATACGGAAAAAGGCAGTCTGCTGGAGTTCTCTCCAGGTCAGACCTCGATGGGGGTTTATACTGACCTGCCAGTAAGGTGACCAGCTTTTTTACAGTGAAAAGGGGGACAAAAATAAATCGAAGAAAACAATATCTTAAATAAAAGAAACATTTTATTCATTGCAACAATAATACACTATAATATAAATGCATAATAAAAACTTTTGTGATATTTTATATTATAATTATGCTTACATGCCTATTAATTTTTAATAATAATTGTAAGAAAAAATGAATGAATATTTTTTGTTAATGTATTATCTTGTAACAATATATTGGAAATATCTAAACTAGAACTATCCTTCATATTGAATTTTACAGAAAGTGCTGCACCTAGAGTATCAACATTCAATCTTGATTTCTTACTAGTCCAAAAATCATTAGTAATTGAAAAAACTCTTTCAATTGCTGCATTAGTTCCAGGGTAGCACAATGTAAATTGAACAAAAATAAATAAATTTTCACATGGAATATGTTTATTTTTGAAATGGCTGAATATTTCCACCCATCTTTTATCAATTTTGATGTGTTCATTTTCCCATTTTATTAAGTTTTCAGAATTTAATTATATATTCAGTCTTCTAATTTCTTCAAAGAGACAATTGTTGTCTATTTTGATATCTTGCATTTCTTTAGATAAAAACTCAAGACAAGATTCAATATCTATTCAATAAACATGCAATGAAGTAAAAAAACACCATTGAGAACTGTTATTTCCCGTGATGTTTGTTTCAGACCATTCTTCAATATATTGAAAACATGTCTGGTAAAAATTCTGCACTTCTTTGATAAACTTTTCTGTTATGCTCGGATTTGATTCCTCTAAGTCTGACATTCTTTTTATAATTAAAGGAAGAAATTTTTCTTCGAAACCAGATTTATATTGAAGGATGTAAAGCCAGTTGATGCGGCCACCATCACAGCCTCCTGGCTCATGCAGGTTCACATTAGATTCAGACAGACGGTAATGAAACAATGGAGCCAAGAACTGGTGGGCCATCATCTTTAATCCTAGCTTGCACCCAGCGGGCAAGTAAAAATACACACTGGGCTCCAAAACCCACTCATTCAGTGTTCACAAAGCTACTGACTTATCCGAGTTTCCTAGAATCAAAGGTTTCTAGCTCACCAGCCTTATTCACCTCTGTTCCCCATCTCCTTCTCTCTGCACAAACTGGCTTCTCCCTCAACACTCTGCCATCTTGGCTGCTTCTCCTGGCCTCCTCCACATGGCCTCTCTCTGCTCTCCTCTCTGCTCTCTCCTCTAATGCTAATCTCAGGAACCGGAAGCGAGCAAGGTCCCAGTCTGCCCCACTTTATAGTGTAGAAATCCAAACCTTTAATCCAATATACAAACAAGGAAGTCCCCAACACAAAGTCACCCATCCAAAGCATGATGAGATTCCTCATGAGAGTGTACCACCCTACATCAAAAAGAGTGGGAAAGGCTTACTCTTAAAACTAAGCTTTAGGCTATAAGAATCCTGCTTGCTTACAGCCTGTTCCCCCCACATCCAATGTAAACTGTAAGTGAGCGAACATATATATCATATTTACAAAGTTATTTGACCAACAAAGGATAAAGTCATTCAAAATAAGACAAACTTTCATAGCTAAAATGTGTTCATCTTCAATCTTTTGAATTGTTTTGTGAAAAATAGATGCTTGATTATGCACAAAATACATTAATATCTCAGATATTTTATTATTGAGAAATGATTCCAGGAATTTTAGAACATCTGTTTAAACTTAAAAAAATATGAACAGAGAGGCTCAAATAATTGTAGAACATGCTCTATAGCAGGTGTTAGAGCATGCCAGCTAACTTGAATATCCTAAAAGTGTTTTGTATTCAACATTTACTTCTTGACAAAATTGTTTTAAAGTAGCAACACGAAAGGTAAAATGACTAAAATGCAAATAAATTGTAGTTATTACTTCTACGTCAACTGGTATGGCACATGATGCTGTGTTGATTGCATTTGACAAAATATGTGCATTACAGCCTATTCCTGTATTTTCTTTTGGAGTAACTCTTTTAATTTTATATACACATTATTCACCCCTTTGCATCTTTGCCCATCAAAATTTGTATTTGTATTATCAGCCATTAGTGCAACAACTTTGGATTTCAAATTGTTTTCATTTATTACTCTGTATAAATGGTTTGATAAAATTTCAGAAGTTTCACCCTCAATGGATTCTAAATTTAAATTTTTCACTTGAATGCCCTTGGTAACATTAAAATATCTTACTATTATTGAATTTAATTTAATTTTATTATGATTTGATGCATCAGATAAAATCATTACAAATGCTGCAGTTTCCAAGTCCTCTATAAGTAATTTTTAAATACTGATTTCAAAATAGCCTCACATTTTGTCCTGGCACATGAAAATTTTGCATTGTGTAACTTTTTCAATAATTTAGTTGTACGATCCATACTAGGAAAACTTTGATTATGAATTATGGTATGAAATGCAAATATTTTCTCTATTGCAACCAACTGTTTTCCGTCTTCACATTAATTTGAAGTTTTAAAAAACTTGTTACTTTACAACTGGAAGCTGATGCATCTAATGATTGCTTATGTTTGTTGGTGGTCAATAGTTTTGTTATTGCTGCTCTGCCCCCAACTGCAATACAAAATTCTTCACTGCAAATATTGTAGAAAACAACGGTTTCTTTCTTTGATGTGAGGAATGGAAATTTCTTTTTAAATTTATCATTGAAATGGCATTTTCTCTTTTTTGATTTTTCCATCTTTTAAATAAAATTTTAAATTAAAAATAAAATATAAAGCTACACAAATGATGCAAGCACATTAGGAACTGAAAATGTTATATCATGGTAGGCAAATTTTCAAGAAGCTAAATTAACAAAACTAAATATCAAACAAAACCACTAATTTGGAGTGATATTCAAGTGTATTTATCATTTTCTAATTTAAAAAATCTGTTTTATGCAACTATTTAATCAAAATGTGTTATTAATAGATATGATTTGAGGTTAGATTTCCACTTTAAAACTTGAATTTTGGGAAAATACTTGTAAATAAAATTATATGTATTTGGAAATTATTAAATAGATAATGAATTAATAAAACATTAATTGTGCTTACCTGTCTATGATTGAATATTCACTGAGAAAGAAACAATTATGAGACTACAATGTAGTTTGTGCCATGTAGTGTTTCAGTAAAAAGTACACAAAGCCATTTGCATGCTCGGTATATTGCGTGCTCTCTCAAAGTCTCCCGTGCAGAGTGCATGCATCTCATAATCGCATCTCACCTCACTGTACTGATCCTTGACATATCATCATGTCAAATACAAATACACACATCACATGCAATGGAACAACTCTGCATTGATCGAACACAGACATTTACAGATTAGTCTTCCAATATCAAAAAGGAGGACATGTAGGAGGACACTTTTCGAGGGAGGATGGAACTTACAAAAGAAGGACTGTCCTCCCTAAAGGAGGACAATTGGTCACCTTACCTGCCAGTTGCCAAGAGAAGCTGAAAGAAGACTTTCCTCTTCCCCAGTGAACTGGCCACCCACAGCTTTGACCTAAAAAAACCAATTTAGATTATTATCTCATATCATAGATTTAAAAACTACTGGTAGAATACTGAATTTAATGTAAAAATGAGTAAACAAAAAAAAAAGATATAAAAAAAAGGGATATGATTATCTATAAAACCAAAGTAGGCATGTGACTAGGAGGAGGCTTAGTTCAATGTCCTAAGGCCTCACAGAAATGTACAAGGTAAAGTTAAAAACAAGCTCTTTTATATACAGGTGAAATAAAAACAAGTGCACATTGAAAGTAAATGGCTATAATTTATAAACTGTTTATGTCAAAGATTAAAAGTTTCAAAATTATAAATAATGTAAATGACAAACATGAAATAACAAATAAAAGAAAATGAATCTTGATTATAAAATTTGAGTTAAAAACTACAACTAGCAAACAAATGGGTTACTATTGAAATTCAATACAAAGTGATATTAATTAGAACAATGATAAATCACTCTTTAACCAAATGAACAATGTATTGAATAAAATACCTAAATAAGCAATAGTTTCAATCAAATTTGTCAAATATTAAAAAATGTTTATATGTTTTGTTCTGTAAAGCCAGTGGCCACCGCCATCGTGGCCATGCAGGTTCCCATTTGATTCAGGCAGACAGTAAAGGAACAGTGGAGCCAGAAAATGGTTGGCCATTCTGTTTATTAAAGTCTCATAATGATGGATGAGCAAGCAGGCAGGGAAGACCGCTTTTCTCTCACTCAGGGCTCCAAAGCTCCTACACATTTTGCAGACTCTCCTGGACTCACAGGCCCCCACCAGCCTTAGCAGGGCTCAGCCAAACAGGCCAGGCCAAAATCTCAGGGCTCCAAAGCCCCCCAGCTCTCTCTCTCTTTCTCCACTCCAGGAAAAACTGGCTGGGAGGAAAAATCCCTTCTCCAGCAAACAATCATCCCTCCCCAGCAGGAAGACAATCAGCAATTTGTAATCTGCCGCCCTACGGGCAAGCACCCGCAGCTTTCCAAAGACTATACACACATGACGCTGCCCCAGTACAATGAAAAATACAAGCAAGCAAACCT
Organism: Saccopteryx bilineata; assembly: GCF_036850765.1. Lineage (NCBI taxonomy): Eukaryota > Metazoa > Chordata > Mammalia > Chiroptera > Emballonuridae > Saccopteryx > Saccopteryx bilineata. The sequence goes on along the minus strand of NC_089491.1, from coordinate 82,903,338 downwards.
AAAAAACACTTTACAAACCTGAATCATATTTATTTACCCAACATTCCACCCCTTTTGCTCACTTCACAATCTACCCCACAGGTATCCCTGTGTGAGGAATGAGGTAAAAACAAACTATAGCAACAGCACAAGTTATACAATTGCAACAATTACAAAGGTGCCCTTCACATTGTCTCCCTGAGCATTCTGTCCAAGGCATAAACTGGAGGACCATCTCTAGGCCCCTACTCCAAGGTAGGTGGGAGGGCCTGTAGAGTCGAGGGCTGTGTCCATGGAAGCCTTAAAGTGTTCTTGGTGTGTCTCTCCAACTGGATGAGAGCAGCTTTCTGGTACAGAATGACTGCCATCGGAGCTGCCCCCCTCATCCATCAGGATCTCTCATATTGTCCAAAGGCAGCATGTCCATACAACAAGAGAGCCGGTGCCCCCCTCTGATTTCAGTCCAAGAGTCAGTCCACAATAGACAGCCCAGATGTCTGTGCAAATCACCAAGGTAAGGGTCCATTACAGGCAACTAGGTTCACATAGGGTCTCAGACCTCCCCCCTCATCCCTGTAGTCATGGCAGCTCTGAAGGTGCTGCACCAAGGAGGAGTGTGTGATAATGGTGACCAATTTTTCTATCTCTGTTCTGGAGAGCATGATGCCATCCACCTCTATGTCCCACAACTTCAGTAACCAGACTACCAGGAATTCAGTAGCTTTCTTTCTAAATTGTGCCCGCAACTCCATCAGCTCTGCCTGGGTATAGGGCTGGATGACAGAGTGTTCCATTACCTGGAGAAGAGGCTGTGGCTGCCCCATGAGAACTCTTTGCTGCTAGGTTTTTACCTTCTGGGTGACCAATGGCCCAGCTCTGAGTGTGCATATGGCAGCTTCAGCCTGAGCCTCCTCATCCTCAGAAGATGAGGAAATGCCTGTTCCCGCTGACTCAAAGCCACTTTGCCCACACAGCTTCATCTTCAGCTCCTGAAGCTGAACCCACAATTATTTCTCCAACAACTGCTATTGTCAATGTTCAACTTCCAGGACAAATTGGAGCTGTACGTCACTCCAATTCCAGGCACCATCGGTGCTCAGAAGCTCTGAAGCCTGGTTAGCCTCCTCCAGCTCTTGCGCCAGTTCAAGCTATTACTGCTTCTCAGCCTTTAGCCGGACCTGTAATCCTCGGATCTGAAGCTCTTTGTGAAGGTTTTGACCTCAGGCAACCTCTCTGATAGAGCTCTTGGTTTCCTCTCATAGGGCTGTAAAAAATAGCCAGCAGACAGTCCCCAAAAGGAGAGCCATGGGGTACCATAAACTGAGGAGCAACAACCAATCCTCTACCCCACCCACAAGGGTGGCAGTGACTCCATACCAGTCTGACCTGAATTCTGCCGGCTGCGCCAGATGTAAGGCCAGTGGCTGCCACCATGGCCACGCAGGTTTCCATTTTATTCAGGCAGACAGTAAAAGAACGGTGGAGGCAGAAAATGGTGGACCATTCTTTATTAAAGTTTCATAATGGCAGGTGAGCAAACAAGCAGGGAAGACCACTTACCTCTCACTCAGGGCTCCCAAAACCCTCACACATTCCCCAGACTGCGCTGGACTCACAGGCCCTCATCATTCTCAGCAGGGCTCAAAGAGGCCAGGCCAAAATCTCAGGGCTCCCAAGCCCTGCAGCGCTCTCTCTCTCTCTCTCTCTCTCTCTCTCTCTCTGCACTCCAGCAAAAACCAGCTGGGGGGAAATACCCTATTTTCCAGCAAACAATCACCCCTCCACAGCAGGAAGGCAATCTGCAATTTGCAATCTGCCACCCTGAGAGCAATTACCAGCAGACTTCCATAGACTATACACACATGGCGCTGCCCCAATACAATGAAAGATACAAGCAAGCAAACCTAAAAAACACTTTACAAACTTAAAACATATTGGTTTGCCCAACATGTGCCCATTCATTTATTCTTTGAAAATGATTCTCAGAAACTGTGAAGAAAAATATGCATGAGCATGTTAACCCACATTCTCCTCCAGATACCATCCTCCACTTCACAAATAAGCTTACAAAGATAATTTTCTATGCACAATGTTTCTAGTTCTCATTCTTGTGTTCCTTTTTCAACCAAAGTCCCATCTGGTTTTTGTCCCACTGATCCTACTAAACCAGACTATCTTAACATCACCAATGACGACTGTTTTTAGGTTCATAGGGATAGTTTGTCCACACATGCTTTAAAAGCACCATTCTGCCTTTTAAACATACCTCTTCCCTTTAGTAGTATGTCTCCCACTCTGTGCTATTTATTCTTCTAACTGCACTGGCCACTCTGTCTCAGTGCCCTTTGCAAACTGTCCTCTGCCCAACCCTCACATGTTGAGGGTCTTCAGGACTATTAGGTTTAGCTCTTCTTCTCATTGTCCACTCCATAAGTGACCACATGTTATAGAGACAATGACTTCTCGAAGACCACATGATGCACAATGAGGGACCTAGGGGAGGCAGCCTCACAATCCCCTATACAGGTTTCATGAGATGGCCCTGACCCCCAGTCCTTATGGGTATTTATTAATATACACAAAATAGAACCAGGGACAAGAATGAGGAAGTCAGGAAGCAGAGAAGAGAGCGAGGAGAAGAGAATGAGGAAGGGGAACTTCTTTAGAGCAGATTAAAGGGCAAGCAAGTAGCTTAAATGTCCCCACCTACTGATTAATCAGAATTGCTAATTCTATCCCTATTGTGCTACATTCAGCACAGTACTGTACTGAGTTCAGTACTTTTGTCAGTAAAGTCACTGTGGCCTTTGTCTCAGGGCACTGAACTCTGTTCTTGTTTTATGTTCTTATTCATAAGGTGACCAACTTTTTTACAATGAAAAGAAGGACAAATATAAATTGAAGAAAACAATATCATAAATAAAGGAAACATTTTATTCATTGAAACAATAATAAACTATAATATGATAAATGCATAATAAAAACATTTGTAATATTTTATATTGTAATTATGCTTACACGTCTATTAATTTTTAATAACAATTGTAAGAAAAAAGTACTTATTTAGATACAAATGCAACACATCACACTCAATAGATCAATTCTGCATAGATCAAATACAGACATTTACAGATTAGTCTTCCAATATCAAAAAGGTGGACATGTAGGAGGACACTTTTTGAGGAAGGATGGAACTTACAAAAGAAGGGCTGTCCTCCCTAAAGGAGGACGATTGGTCACCTTACTATTCAGGGCCTCTAATACCACATCCATTCTGATGCTCTCAGTACCAGATATGCAATAAAGAATAATAAGGAACCCAACTTAGTCCCTCCCCAAGGCACTTTTATAAATTCTGGACCCATATTCCCAACTGCCATTATGACTTCTGCACTTATATGTCTCACAAAGACCAGAAAAGGCATCTAATATATTTTTTTTCCAGCCTCATTTATACCTAAAACTTCTGGTGTTAGAACACCACTTTCTTTTACTTACCTTTCCACTGTTTAATATAATATAAATGGAATAAACATTTATACTCTTTTTATGTCTCCTTTCCAGTAAAACAAAGTAGCAACACAACAAGAACTGTACATATTTACTTTGTAAACCTGTATCCCTTGACTGCAATTATACAATATGTCATTTAGATACTCAATTTATGCATATAATCTGAATAGAATGAGTAAGTAAATAACTTTTATTATTCATTCTTCAATATCAAAATGAGGATTTTGATTTTATAATAAAGAAAATCAAGATGTTTTCTATTATAAAAATTTAATAAATAAAACAAAATGCAAACTTAAAATGGAAAGGTAAACATGTTCTATAAATTTAAATACAATGTAAAGATTCTATAATAACATGATTTTTGATATTATAAATATAATAGGTGCAAGAAAGAATATATTAAATAAACAAACAAAAACCAAATAAATAGATAAGCAAGTATAGGGAATGATAAAACTGGAGCTGAATTTTTTAACATATTCTTGTTCAATAGTACAAATGATTTGCTAAATTAAATTCTGTGACTAAAGCAGAAGTAAGAGACTTTTGACATGACCCAAGACATTGTGCAAAGGTGATCCAGCACATTCATCAATGAGAATTGCTTCAAGGTGACCCCAAATCTCCATTCTTATTTCTTAACCTTTCTTGAAAGATTATTGAAGAGGAGGATCCCATGGTTTATACTCGAACAACTTTCCAGGAACAATCACTGACTATATTTCTTTTTTCTCTTTCTTTTTAATTTATTGATTTTAGAGAGAGTGACAGGGAGAGAAACATCAATTTTTTCTTCCACTTTATTCACTTATGATTGATTCTTCTATGTGCCCTAATCGGGGATGGAACCCGCAACCTTGGCATCTCAGAAGGACACTCTAACTAACTGAACTACTTGCCCAGGGCCTATTTCTTTTCTTTCAGGTAAAATGGATGCTGTGAAGTACCTCTTCATGGTCAGTGTGGGGCCACGTATTGCCAGGGCAGATCCTTCCTCTCCCATCTCTCGAACCAAACAGGTGTCCAGGTCTTCTAACTGCCGGTGGAGCCCCGTGCGCAGTTGGTCCAGGAGGGTCGTGTTCCAGGTGGCAGAGGAGTGCTCTGTGAGCAGGAGGTTGAAGGTCTGCTGGAGCATCTCATGGAGGACAGAGAGAGCCTGGGCCTTGTGGGCCTGGCTGCCTTCCACTGTCACCCGGGGGAATCTGAAGTCTTTTCTGTCCTTCAGACAGAAGAAAGGAGAGATTCTCCTCATTCGGCCCAGAAGCACGAGGTTCTCCCTGCTGAGCAGGATGTGGTTCTGAGGCAGGTCACAGCCCAGAGATCCACCAGGGCCATAGCTGAACACCACCAGGACCAAGAATATAGAGAGCCAGAGGGCCATGTGCAAACAAGGATGCTGCTGGCCCAGCTGAGCTGGTGTCTAGTGATCAATCTTGGATAAAGTGACAAGACGTGGCTTGCTAGGTGCATTTTTCACAAATATATTATAACAAAATGAAAAAAAGTTACACACATGTCTGTATGTGTAGATGTATATGTGCATCTATGTATACATATATATAAGTAAATGTATATATATTCATATGGTGTGTATCTTCTTAGCACCCCATATAGAAAGGATCACAATATTTGAAAGGTGTTAGGCAGTCAAAACAAGACACAGAAAAAGTACAGAATTGCCAAGATTTTCTACTGCTTCTAAACTGGTCCATGTAGAAGTAGTAGAAGAGAGAAAGATATAGGGGAAAATGTATTGATATATTACGCACAATTTACAAAGAAGAAAACTAAAGCATTGTCTAGGTCAGCTGAGGCAGATACTCAACAAATCCTCCCAAATAGCTACTTTTCCCTGCTATTTGAGAAATTCACATAAAACATGCATGGTACACTGAATTCAGCTGATTCCTTTTACGTCAGCACCTATTTCATCATTGTAATGATGGTATTTGCTCAGGGCCCAAAAATATTCATCAGGACATTCATGAAAACAGGCCTGCCTACACCAGTTTTGAAGTACATAGAACTTCCACCCAACTTTCACTCTGTCTTTGACTTTCTACACCAGTGTTTCCCAACCTTTTTTGTGCCATGCCCCACCTTAACCTTTCTAAAATTTTTATGTCCCCCCTATGTAACCTACATAATTTTTAACATTAAAAAATTGATTTGTTCACTTAATAAACATAAATGATAGGTTCTAGGAAGAAATCACTATGAAATTGTTAACAAAATACAGTAAGTAAAATTTCAAAACATATAATGAAAAACAGAAATTTAAATTCCAAATAATTTTAATACAGATTTTTCTATATTAATTTATTATTATAATTTAATGTGATCCTTGCGCTTGCTGCTTGCTGCACAGAGATTTTATATTAGGTTCCAATTTGGTTAGCTTTAGTCTCCAGTCTCCACGTTGTGTTATATCCAGCCAATTTCTTTTTTTTACCAGTAAATCATTTACAGCACTAAATTCACATTCAGCTAAAAATGAAGATGGAAACGGTATCAATAGTTTTCTTGCACATTTGGTTGAATTTGGGTATTTAATTTCTGTTTCCTCACAAAGCCATGCCATCGCTCCTTTGATATTAAATAAAGCTTTAACTGACTCATCATTTTGCAATTCTGCGAGTTCTTCTTGATACTGCATATTTGATAGATCAGACAAATCCACTAACATTGGCTGCATCAGCCATGTTGGGAAATCAATTTAAATCAGAAAATCTTTCTTTTAAATCGGCCGATAGAATATTCAAATGATTGTCAATAACAAGTAAAGCGGTATCAGTTACTTCACATTTTTGGAACCAATGAAACTGTTTAAAGTTTTTGTTGTTAATATGTTTCTGACATAACTCAATATTGGTAATGAAACCAAATATCTTTGCTTTTGCATCAACAAGAGTTTTATTTGTTCCTTGAAGTTGCTTATTTAATATATTTAGTTTTTCAAAGATATCGGCTAAATAACTCACAAATACTTTACCATCTATTGTTAACAGATACTTCATTTCAGGTTTGTCGCTTAAAAAATCACTAAGAGTATCAAACAGTTCCATAAATCTTTTCAAACAGTTTCCTTTAGATAGCCATCTTACTTCAGTATGAAGTAAAAGTCTCACATGGTCTTCATTTTGTTCTTCACAAAATAGCTTAAAAAGATGCTCACCTTTGGCACTAGCTTTAATAACATTAACACACTTTATTACTGTATGTAATACTTCATTCAGAACAGGCGAGATGTTTTTAGCTACCAAGTTTTTCCTATGAATAACACAATGCACAAGAATCATTTCTGGATTCGCATCTTTCATCAATTTTAAGCAGCCATTTTTCTTGCCCATCATATTGGGAGCACCATCTGCAGCACAAGATGTTATATTTTTCATTGGTATATCATTGACATCTAAGTAGTTTTTTAGCTTATTATATATATCTTTGGAGGTAGTGGTGCTTTCTAATCTTTTACAGAACAACATTTCTTCAGCAAAATGTCCTTTATCAATATATCTTATGTAAGTTATCAATACTGCCTCACTGTCTCTCAAAGTTGATTCATCCATTTGCAAGGAGAATTTTCTTGTTTTCAGCTTTTCAATAAGTTGTTTTTCAATATCCTCACTCATTTCGTCTATTCTTCTGCTAACAGAATTGTTACTGAGTGGCATAGCTTTTACATCTTTGTCATCTTTTTCAAGAACCGTTTTAAGAAATGCTGATATTGATGGTTTTATTAAATTCTCTCCTATAGTGTGATTTTCTCCAGTTTTAGCGATGAATAAAGAAATTTGATAACTAGCCTCAAGAACACGATTATTAGTTGAAGTATGAGCAGTAAATAGAGACTTTAATGTTGTTCTTTTTTCAAAAATTTTCTTTAAAGTTTTAAAGTAACTCAAATCTGAATTAATATGAGCACTATGTTTCACCTTCAAATGCGCCTCAAGATGACCTCGTTTCATTGATTCATGGGTCAAGCATTGCTGGCATAAAAGACAAAAAGGAATCCGCTCATCATGAACAGTGGGTATGAACCCAAATTTTAAATATTCCTCCGAATATTGATGAGTTTTTTTCTTGCTTGCACCACTCATTTTACTATGGGCTATAAGAAATAAAAATAAGATCAATTAAAAACTAATATTAAAATATGTGTTAAAATATATTCAATGTGACATAGAGTAAACATATACTAAAAATTCATATTTATTTAAATGTATATAACACATTTACTACACTACCACTGCAAATCAAAAGGTATCTATATTTTTTCCACTTGACAAAATATTCTAGAAAGTTATGCTTCCAAAATTAAAATTGTCATGCATGCACTATTATAGCCCCAATAATATTTATAAAATATTATTGCTTTCTAGCCCCGATGCAAGAAGTACTTAATAAAGAGTTTAATATTGATAAAAATAAAATCAAATACTTACCAATTATATCTATGCAATATATATGTATATTTATTAAATCAACGAGCTTTTACAACAGTTTTGACTGACGCTTATTTCAAATTAACACCAACTGAATGATGTGAAACACTTCAGAAGTTGTGATGGGCCAATTAGGTGAGAATAACTGCGTTGTTTAGCGAGTTGTTTTTTTTGTTGTTGTTGTTTTTTTTTTGTATTTTTCTGAAGCTGGAAACGGGGAGAGACAGTGAGACAGACTCCCGCATGCACCCGACCGGGATCCACCTGGCATGCCCACCATGGGGGACGCTCTGCCCACCAGGGGGCGATGCTCTGCCCCTCCGGGGCGTCTGGGGCAGAGGCCAAGGAGCCATCCCCAGCGCCCGGGCCATCTTTGCTCCAATGGAGCCTTGGCTGCGGGAGGGGAAGAGAGAGACAGAGAGGAAGGAGGGGGAGGTAGAGAAGCAAATGGGCGCTTCTCCTATGTGCCCTGGCCGGGAATCGAACCCATGTCCCCCGCACGCCAGGCCGACGCTTTACCGCTGAGCCAACCGGCAGGGCCTAGCGAGTTTTTAAAACATCCAGGGTTCCCCATGGCAGACGGCACGTTCCGCGGTGAACCCAGGACGAAGTTTACTTGACGCCAATCACCCAGTTGATATTTTGGTCTCGTCAAACGAAATTATACTAAATAATTATTTACCGCAATTATTTAAGAATTGCATTTTTTGTTAAATTTGGCACCGATATCTAGCATTGCATTTAAATGGCCCGGGGCGAAAGAGTTAAAGTCATGTCGAGTCCATTTTCAAATTGCCCCCCTTAACTATCGAATTGCCCCCCTATGGGGCATAGACCCCACGTTGGGAAACACTGTTCTACACTGAGTAAGAATCTAAAAGCTGAAACACTACAAAAGCAGAGCACCTGTGCAGGTGGACAGTAAGGTGGAAGGAGTGAAGGGACTGGATAAGGGAGTGACTGCATTCAGTAAAGCAGGACTGGGGAGAGGGTGAGAGAAAGATGGCCAGGTGCCAGGATCATCTAGTAACTACTGTTTCTCTTTCCCACTTCACTAGATGACTCATTCAGATATTTTTACCCCTGCTCCTTGCTCACTAGATATGAATCAGGTAACAACTCAGACAAAACACTGGACATATTACATATTTTCCAAGACTCTTCTCAATTGCTGGAATTTCCAGCTTTTGCTAGGCTCTTTCTGACAAGGGGTAGAACTGTTCTATGGGACTTAATAGACAAATATTTTTCTGAGACAGTTGTATAGAAGAAAATTAAGAATTTAGGCTTTCAGAATTGAAGAACTCAAAAAGTTTTTTTATAAGAATTTAATAAATAAAATAAAATGCAATATCAGCAACAAAAAATAAACATGATTTATAAATTTTAATACAAAGTAAGAGAAAATATTGGTTATATAAATACATAAATATGATAATATGGAAGAATAAATAAATAATAAAAAACAGTAAATAAATAACATCAGGGCCGTTAACTATTAGAAACTGATATCCCAAGAGCTGAACTTTGTAACATTTCATGCATAATACCCTGACAGAAGATGTGAAAATTAAAGTAAATAAATTCTGTGACTAGAGCAGAAATAAGAGCCTTTTAACATGACCTAAGACCTATGTGTAAATGTGGTCTGGCACATTCATTAATGAATATAGTTTCAAGGTGACCCCAGGTCTCCATCCTTATTTCTTATCTTTTCTAGCAAGGTTGTTGTTGAGGAGAAAAATCTCATGATTTCCACTCTGACAATTTCCCAGGCACAGTCACTGTATTTCTTCTCCTCCAGGTAGAGACGGATGCCATAGAAGTACCTCTTCACGGCCAGGGTAGGGCCCTGCATTCCCAGGGAAGATCCTTCCTCTCCCATCTCTCGCACCAAACAGGTGTCCAGGTCTTCCAGCTGCTGGTGGAGCCCCGTGCGCAGTTGGTCCAGGAGGGTCGTGTTCCAGGCTGCAGAGGAGTGCTCTGTGAGCAGGAGGTTGAAGGTCTGCTGGAGCATCTCATGGAGGACAGAGAGAGCCTGGGCCTTGTGGGCCTGGCTGCCTTCCACTGTCACCCGGGGGAATCTGAAGTCTTTTCTGTCCTTCAGACAGAAGAAAGGAGAGATTCTCCTCATTCGGCCCAGAAGCACGAGGTTCTCCCTGCTGAGCAGGATGTGGTTCTGAGGCAGGTCACAGCCCAGAGATCCACCAGGGCCACAGCTGAACACCACCAGGGCTGAGAGTAGAGAGAGCAGGAGAGCCATGGGCAAACGGGGGCACTGCTGGCCCTGCTGAGCTGGGAGTCTGGTAACAACCTTAGACCCTACTAGGTTCTCCGATGACCTCCTTTCTAGGCATGGCCATTAAATAGGGAACACAATAATTTTCATTTTCTACCATTTCTTTGCACTCTTACTTTCTTTTTTTGTTTTCCTTTATGAGTTTCCATGTGGTCTAAGTTGATGTCATCAATTTAAACTATTCATTTTTCTATTTAGTTTTCCCAGGGAGAGGGGCTCCCTCAGCCCATGTGGGTTTGTGTAATTTGTTAGGTAAGTTCTTTAGAACCAATGACTGAGTTTTGTTAATTGGTTACTGATTTTTTCTCAGAAGAGTATGAGATTTTCAGCAAATGAGTCTCTGGACTTTTGTGTTCCTTCTAGAACCCATTCATGCAGATCCATGTGGTTGTGCACTGGGACCACCACTAGGTCAGGATGTACATAAACATCACCATTCTCTCCAACATTTTGTTACTGCTGGTTAGTGCTCCTCAAGCTGAACCAATACCCCCAGCATGAATCCTGGTTCTTTTCTGGTGCATGTAAGTGTGGAGGCTCTAATATCAAAATGATTTTATTTCTCCAGCACCACTTCATTCACAAGGAACATATCAGCTCTAGTATGTATTCTCAACCCAAACTCTCCTGGACTCACTCACTGAGAGCAAGCTGACCACATCCTGAGGTCTTTAGAATTCCCCTACTCTGGAGGGGCTTGTGTCTGTATTGGCAAAATACTCTCTCAGGATCCTTGCCCTATCCTCTGGAGTGTCTGTGTGAAGACCACTGGTTCTCAGTGGTGAACTCCTCCTCTCCTGACAAATGACTCAGGTATCAGTAGCATCCCCAACCCTCAATGCTAATAGTGAAAGTTTATTTTGTCTAATTAGGTGAAGGGATTAGTTATCCAGCTGCAGTCATTTTACCTTTATTATGTTAATAATTTTTATTTTGCCACTACAGCTTTTATGGTTTCATAGTTTACTTAAGTTATTGAACATTTCTTATGCTCAAATTTTATGAATTGGGCACAAGATATTCAATGCTGATGTCTCTCAGTAGAAACTTATAGTACAAAAATGAGTGGACTTCTGTCGTTCATTCAGTCTGTGTATTTTTATTGGGTTTCATTGTTTACTCATCTTTGGTCTCATGTCAGAGTGCAGGGCAGTGAGATTCAGGCTGTTATTTCAGAGAGAAACAGCCTTCTTTCCTTTACTTATCTATAATATTTTATTTTAAGTTTAAATAGCAACAATAACTTTTTTTTTTTACATAGTGATTTACTGGGTGAAGTCTGTCTTGCTCTTCTGTCATTACTTTCTACTTCCTCCTGAGATTCATACAAATGAAGGAGAGTGAAAGAAAGTCAAGGGGCTTCACCATTTTTCTCTATAATTTTCAAGACTCTAGTTTTTTTTTTAATCTCATTTCAATTTTCCCAGAAAGCAAAATTGACGGTTGTTTGTGGGCAAAAGTAAAACAAATATAAATCTGAATGTCATAAAAGTGAAAGAAGGGAAGTGACTTCTCTGCTGACAAAATGACAAAGTGTAAATTGGCAAAATTCAATGTCGCCAAGTTGAGTCCTAGTGCTATGGAAGAGGGTGAGGAGGAAAACCAGTATTGAATTAGACACAATCAGGAATGGCTGCATCTGCCAGAAGTTCAAAGAAGAGGACATTCAGGGTCAATGACCTGCCTTTGGCTTTGCAAGACCAACCTCTTCATTTTCTTTTCATTTAATGCACATGTGATCAGCTCTGAGGAGAGAGGGGAAAAACAACAGCAACCAACTCTCAAGAGAATGGCAAGCTCAACACCCATTGTTAGAACAGGAACCCTCTCTGGCAGAATGGTGGATTAAGCTTTGTCTGAGTGCTCTATCTAGTTAATAAGTCCATTTGGGCAAAGAAACATTGCCTAGTGAAATCTTCAATTAAGAGAAATAAATTAGGTATTAAAATTTCTCCTCTTAATCTAGATATTAAAAATAATGATAATATTTTAAGTGATAACATTGAAATATGTCGCATACTAAATAAGCAGCAACCACTGTTTTAAGATCTTTGCAATAATGAACTCAGCCCTCTCAATAACTTTATCTGGATTACACTCGTTTACATCACTATTTGGAGAGCAGTATGAATCCAGAGATGTGCATTATTCTGAAGGTACCAAAGATCCAAACTCAAAACCTTAAGGAGCTTCAAGATAATGACTTGTCTGGAAGAAACAGTTAGGTGAAGGATAGAAATGGACATGGAATTTATGATCCAAGGAGAGGCCATAGAATGAAATCACAGAGCAGGGAAGGTGAGGTGATAAAGGATTTCAAGTTCCACTTCAAATGCCAAAGGATTGCTGTCTATTGTTCAATATAGCAACAGGGGTGTGGCATGAGTCTATTGAACTGATATTAAATTCTAAGGAAAAGTAGCCAACATTCCTTTTAAATAGTTTTAAGGGAGTAGATTATTCTAACAATGGAAACAAGTTTGGAGCTGGCACTGGAGTCAGCCTCATGTTTCCAATACTCAGCAGGCTGCTGAGGTATCCATGTCCCTGTGCTGGGGACATAGCTATTGGCCGTGCATATGTAGGAGAAGTCTGTGCTTTCAGCATCCACTTCAATCTCCTTACTTGTGAATCAAAATGATCTGAAGAACAGTAGACTCAGTGCTGGTCATTCCTGTGGTTCTCATCCTGAGAACCTGCCTGGTCCAGTCCCACTTGAAATGTCTCTGTTCTCTTAAAGTCTCAAGCTGCTGCTGACTTTTAACTCCTTCATGTTTCTAGATGTTCTGTGAGTTTTTTGAGCTAATTTGAGTCCTGCACTGGTGCAGCCTCCTCATATAATCAGACATGGAGCTGCCTAAAAGGAGGCACAGATGAGCTGGATTCCTTTCCCCTGTGGGTATAGATGTATGGGATATACTCCCTGTCTTTACTTCGTTTCTGTGAAAGACTGGGTTTCATGGGACCTTCACAGCTGCAGCCTTGGAATCAGCTGGCAGGGAGGGTGGCTGCGTTACATTCATATCTGGCACTTGACACTGGAAAGCTCTGCTGCTTCCAGCTGGTGCTGCACTGTGATACCACACAGCCCATCCGTGGGCACACTGGGTCATTTCTCACTCCTTGAGTGTCGAGTCCAGCCCCACTGCGGACCTGTGCAGGGCCCACGGGCTGCTCAGCACTCACTCCCCCTCCCCCTACCCTCCAGCCCAGCTGCTGGTCCTTTTACAATTTCATATATTTCATAAGTCTGAGATATTAAACAGCATATGACTATAGAGAGTTTCAAGGAAAGATGATAGTCAAAATCAAATCCTATATTTTTGCACCAAGGAAATATAATGAAAAACAACAAAAAAAGTAACTTTACCGTGAGAAAAGAAAGCAAAACACCAAAGTGTAGAAGAAATCATAATAGTGGAAAGCTGTTAGGCAATCACAGAGAAAGAACCAGGTGAATAAAACAAAAATGTCCTTGTACTCCTGCTCTTACATGGTTTCCCACAACAGTGGAGAAAGAAAGAAATGCAAGGGACAAAAATCTTTTAACATGCCAGTTAGAGCCCTTTAAGGCATCAGTTGGAAAGAACAATGTAAGGTTCAGTCAGTAACCTGGGGCAGAGATTTGAGAGATCCCTGCTAACTAAGCAGTTCACACAACGTACACTTCCTGGTGAACTTCTTCAACCTTAATACCTTTCAATTCTACACAATGGATACTCCTTGGGCTGTCAGTTGGCAACAATTGTATTCTCTGAAATTCCTTTAAGTTGTTCTCTCTCTCCTTACTCAGTCAAGGTGGAGGGAAGCAAATGTCATTCAAAGTGACAATGAGGATTTTCTCCCAATTATAAAGTCAAGCAATGTGATTCAATAATGGGAATGAATTTGACAAACTGCCAACTTACTTTGGAAAAAGAGTTAATGCCCCTTCAAACAGGAGATACTTCCGATTTCCCTTGCTTCTCCACACCCAGAAACGCAGGCTCTAAGCCTGCAAGTGGCCCCAGAGTAGTAAAGGGAATATTAATTCTGGAGGCTCTGGCAATCTGAGCAGCCCGGGGGACAGAAAAACACAATCTGATGGTTTCTCTTCTTGTACAGTTGCCCATTGCCCAGAGTGCAAGCCCTACCTGAAACTGGGTGTATTTGCCTCCTCTGAGACACAAAAGCTGAGGAACTGGACTTGGTCAAGTATTGGCTTCAGTTCTTTCCAGGACAAGACCCCTTAGTACTCTGAAGAAGTAAGAGGAATGTAGCGGATATTTTTTTAAAGAACAGAAAGAAGCCTGCTGTCTGCAGACTTGGAAGATGTCTTTTTCTGTTTTGGTCAATAGGTGGCTCTCTTCTTCCATAAATGTTTTAATAGTCTTCAGAGTAAAATGTATAGAACTTCCCAATTCCTTATAGCTACAGCTATTGTTACCTCATTGTAACAGGGACATTCCTAGTTGCAAAAATATTCATCAGAAGAAAAAAATATACATTACAAGTTTCTCAAAAACCTAGAACTTTCACTCAACTTTGCTTTTAATTGGTGGTTATTACTTTTAAAGGGAATTGGTGGCTGGAAACCACACACACACAAAATAACGGGAGGTAGCTATATACATAGAGGCCCAGGTGAAGGAGAAGTGAAGGAGGAGAGCACCTTGGGAATTTCTACATTGTGGGGTGAGGAAACCACTGTGAAATGGGAATAGAAGAATGTGACTCAGAAAAGCCAGAAGGGAAGGCTGAAGTGTGCCCAGTATTATTAATAAGTACAATATATATATTTCTCTTCAGTTTAAGAGACTACCTTCTCTTCAGATATTTATGCAAGCTGTTATTTCTTAACTGAATATGCAAATCAGACTCATCTTTAATGTGAATCATGACTATACTTTGGTCTTATTCACAACACTAGAATTTCATTTCTTAGTTTGTCATATTTTGGTATTGAGAGGTGGGAGATGCTACTATTCTGATATATATGTATAAAAAAATAAGAGAATAGGTACCAAATTTAAGTTTTAATGATGGAATATTTCTTAACTGTTTTAAAATGTTTTAGTTTATTCAATACAATAACTCTAATAAAATATCCACCTTATTTTACATTTAAAAAATCTGAGGCTCAGAGAAGTTAAGTGAATTTCCAAGTCACACATAATTGCTGGCAGAATCAAGATTCAACTCAGAATCCTGTAGTGCATATAATAAGCAATTGAAAAGTCTCATATTTCAAAATTCTATTAAGTTTTAACATATAGTTTGATCCAAAAATTAAAATCCCTTGTCTTCCTTTTATTTGTGTATGCTATTGTTTTTGTTTTGCTGATTTTCACCTATTCTTTACCTTAGACATTTGGAAGGTGAATTCCTTTAACCAATTTCACTCTTCAGTCTTATAAAGAAATTGTCCCAGAATATTATACTTACTGCAATTTGGTTTTCTGTGCTCCCTGAAGCCTGTGACTTCTATGAAATCGATGCTGTCTACATTGTAGAAGAAATATAAATTTAATCAGGAAGAATGCAAATAATGTTAAAAGAACAGAAAAAAATTCAGCTTATCTATCTTGTCTAGAAAAGGAAATCAGGTTATAGTAGTGATACTAAAAACAGTGTGACTAAGAGAAAAATTAAGTAAACAAATTATTGAAGTACATAATCTCTGAAATTGTGTTATCTTTTTTTAAAAGATTTCATTTATTGATTTCAGAGAGAGGATAGAGGGAGATAAAAGTGGGGGAGAAGCAGGAAGCATCGACTCATAGTAGTTCCTTCTTGCATGTTCCTTGACCAGGCAAGCCTAGGGTTTTGAACAGGCGATCTCAGCATTCCAGATTGATGCTCCATCTACTGTGCCACCACAGATCAGATCAGGCTGATATGATACTATCTGTATTAGTTAGATTTAAGATAAAAGATATATCTGGTATTAATATGATACCAAGAAGTTTTATTATTTATTTATTTAACTTTTGGTGAGAGGAGGGGAGATAGTAAGGCAGACTTGCACGTGCACCCTGACTGGAATCCCCTGGGCAACCCCATCAGGGGCCGATGCTCAAGTACCAAGCTATTTTTAGCACCTGAGGCTGATGCTCTGGGACAAACCCAGCTATCCTCAGCACCCAGGGCCACACTTGAACCAACTGAGCTACTGGCTGCAGGACAGGAAGAGATGGAGAAGGGGCAGAGGGGCCCTGGCCAGTTGTCTCAGTGGTACAGCATTGCCCAGCATGTTAAAGTTCCAGGTTTGATTCCAGTCAAGGCACACAAGAGAAGCAACCATCTGCTTCTCCATGCCTCTCTTTCTTTCTTCTCTCTCTCTCCTTCTTTGTCTTTCCCTCCCACAGCCATGGGTTGGTTTGAACAAGTTCACTCTGGGCACTTAGAATGGCTCTGTGGCCTCTCCTCAGGCACTAAAAAAAATAGCTTGTTGCCAAGCAACAGAACAGTGGCCCCAGATGGGCAGAGCATCCCCTGGTAAGGCTTGCAGGGTGGATCTCAGTTGGGGCACATGTGGGAGTCTGTCTCACTGCATCCCAGCCTCTCATTTAAAAAAAAAAAAAAAAAAAAAAAACTAATTAATTAACTAAAAAAGAGAAGGGGAGTAAAGCAGATGGTTGCTTCTCTAGTGTGTCTTGACTGGGACTTGAACCCAGGATGTCCATACACCAGGCCAATACTCTGTTCACTGAGCCACCAGCCAGGTCCACAAAGAAGTTCTCAATAAACAGTTCTGGATGATTACTTAGCAATCTAAGAAGTAATCAATGTATAGTCTGATCTCAGACCACAGGCCATAATACAATCTTGATAAAATTGGGAATTGACAGTAAGATTATATTTTTAAAAAACAAGAGGAGGCCCAGGTAACACTGTAAGCTCGTAAAAGCTAATCTACAAAATAAATATTGGTTATTTTAAAAATATACAAATTTCTAACTTCTTCATATAAAACAGGACATAGCTACCCAGACTTATCTGGCAAGGTGACTTACAGGAACCTGATTTCAATTTTTCCTTACCAGAAACCAACAAAATAAGAAAAATTAAGTAAATATATAAAATACATAAGCAGCCCTCAAAGACTAAAAAGAGAAGAATATCTGAAAAGTGTTAGGACAACAATTAGGAAGAAGTGTTATAATTTTACATGTCAACTGAGCTAGGCCACAGTACCCAGATATTTGAACAAACATTATTCTAGATGCTTCTGGGAATGTATGTTTAACATGAGCTTATAGACATTTAACATTTAAATTAGTAGACTTTGAGAAATATGGATGGCCTCACCCTGTCAGCTGAAGAGCTTAATAGAAAAAAATGACCTCCCTGAATATAAGGAATTCTGCCAACATGCTGACTGTGGACTTAAAATGCAACCCTTCCTAGTGTTTCCAAGCTGTTCGTTCTGTTTCTGGAAATCCCTGGCTAGTACAGTCTGGGAAAACATGTGTTTACAAGCAGTGTCCAACCCCTAAATTTTTTATTCTCCCATGTGCCAAATCATAGGACAAGACAGTAAAGGACAAAAAACTGTTGAAATTCAACTAAGGGCCTGAGCGACCCCAAGTTAGAGAACAGCAAATCCAAATGTTGCGTGTGCTACATAAGGAAGGGATGCAAGACCCCTCCACAGTTGCAGGCCGTTCCTGCTTCCTTAGCAACTCACACATACTTCTGGTGAAACACTGCAATGAAAATATAACGCTGATTATAGAAATTCCTTTCCAATTAGACTAAAATTGGTACATCTGAATAAATAAAATGTCACTAGGTCACAGGTAATAATCATACTCTTCATTCACCTTCTTCAGCTACATTAAATTTCTCTCTTCTGCTACCTAGACCAAGTTTTTGTTACTGAGTGAAAGAAATGTTAAATTGTTATTCAACAATAGTCCCTGAGTATATTGTTCTATTTAATAATAGTTGATGTCTTATATTAGGAAAAAATCTTTGAAACTAAAATGTATAATTAAATTGTTTAATTAATGTTTAAAGAGATTTTCCTGATTAACACTGAGTTCCATTCCTGGATTGGTAGCTCTATCTGCCCCTTCCATAGTGTGTGGAAGAGGTAATTCACAGGGGGTCTGGGTCTGGTCTACACAGTAGGTGTACAAAGAACACATCTTTCTCCTTCCCTTTAACTGCTTAATACTGGCGACCCTTTCTCTTTGTAACAGACAAATGGTAAGGAAACAGGCTCCTGACAACACTAGAATCTATTGCTGCCAAGAAGTAGCCTTTTGTAATATGAAGGGACATCCCCAGGAAGTGGTAGTATTTCTATCTAGAGCAGAAGTCTGCCCTCCTCTTGGTTGCTGCCCTTGTCGAGCTTGGCCACCAGGGGGCTCTCTTCCCTGAGAAGAGTTCCTTTTGCCCACCCACAAACTGGATCTTGCTTTCTGTTTCCTTTTAGCTACAGGTACTATTACATCATATTCAACGGACTCTAGGGAAACCCTCTCTTGCAGATGTTTCTGCAAAACCTACCAATGTTGTTTCTTTTGCTTTCTACTTATGATGTTCTGCTCTTTAGGGAAACCTTGAAGCTGGAACCACAACTGAACAGAAAGCAGTTGTGTGAGTGGGTGGAGAGGTAAAGAGAGTGAATGACAGGGTTCTGTGGGGATTTCTACAGGAGAGGAAGGAAGCTAGTGTGATAGAGGAATGTATTCTGGAATGCTGAGAGGAAAGGAGCTAATGTGCCAGGTGCCTGAATCATTAAATATCTTTCTCTTCTGCCCTTTATTGAGGTATATATTCCCTATCTCCACATTAAATCAAGCCACCATTCCAGCACCAAAATAATATAATACTTCTTTGAAATAAGGAACAATAATTTTTCAGCCTTCTCTAAAATTCATAATGGAATTCTGTTTTGTTTTGTTTTTTAGCTGCCTTCTTTGGATGTCAGTTACTGAACTGACACAGGCCATAAGGCTTTTATAGAAAGAGGCAAATAATATTCTCACATAAAGCTGTCTGAAGAAAAACAGGAAAATACCTACCTATTTTAAACTTGTATTCTATGGAAGATATGAGGTTAAGTGCCCAAAAATTATAAATGTTTTGAATTAATTTGATTTATAAAAAATTTAGACTTAGAAAAATTAAGTAGATTGCTCAATACCACACATATCTTCAGTCAAAATGGAATTTCAACAAAAAATTCTTCATTGTGAGTTATGGGTGATTATTTTTTGTGAGTTTTGTATTGTGTATTTCTGGTATAATTGCTAATTCTCTTTATCCTCCTGAATTACAGACAATTTTCTCTTGCTCTGTAAATTTCCATTGTTTCTTTTATGTTCTCAGCTGATTTTGACCATTATTTTACCTTAAATATGGACAAAGCAGTTACGTAACACAGTTTCCTGCATTCAGTTTTTTTATACTTTTATTTAGACAATTAATTTTACCGGGGTGACATTGGTCAACTAGAGCACATAGATTTAGAGAAAACATCTCCAGATCATTTTGACATTCTATTATGTTGTATACTCATCACCCAAAGCCAAATTGTTCTCCATCACCTTTCATTTGGTTTTCATTATGCCCCTCCCATCCCACCATTTTTCCCTCTCCTCCCTTCCCCTCCCACTAGTAAACTAGCACTCTTATTTATGTCCATGAGTCTCAATTTTGTGTCCCACCTATGTATGGAGTCATACAGTTCTTAGTTTTTTCTGATTTATTTATTTCACTCATTATAATGTTAAGGTCCATCCATGTTGTTGTAAATAATCCTATTCATCATTTCTTATGGCTGAGTAGTATTCCATAGTACATATGTACCAGACGTTCTTTTTTAAAAAATTTTATTTAGACAATTAATTTTAATGGGTGACATTGATCAATTAGAGTACATAAATTCAGAGAAAACATCTCCGGATCATTTTGACATTTGATTATGTTGTACCCATCACCCAAAGTCAAATTGTCTTCCATCAGAACCACATCTTCTTTATCCAATCTTCTATTGAAGGGCTTTTTGGTTGTTTCCATGTCTTGGCCACCGTGAACTATGCTGTGATGAACATGCATGTGTCTTTACATACCAATGATTTTGAGTTTTGGGGGTATATACCCAGTAGAGGGATTGCTGGGTCATATGGTAGTTCTATTCTTAATTTTTGAGGAATCACCATACCTTCTTCCATAATGGTTGTATTACTTTACATTCCCACTAACAGTGAATAAGGATTCCTTTTTCTACAGAGCCTCTCCAACACTTATTACCTGTCTTGTTGATAATAGCTAATCTAATAGACAAGAGGTGGTATCTCATTGTAGGTTTGATTTGCATTTTTCTAATAGCTAGTGAAGATGAGCATCTCTTCATATATCTGTTGGCCATCTGTATTTCTTCTTGGGAGAAGTGTCTATTCATGTGCTCTTCCTATTTTTTTATTGGATTGTTTGCTTGTTTGTTGTTAAGTTTTGTGGGTTCTTTGTATATTTTGGATACTAGGCCCTTATCTGAGTTGTTTGAAAACATCATCTCCCATTTAGTTGGCTGTCTGTTTGTTTTTGTGTCAGTTTCTTTTGCTGTGCAAAAGCTTCTTAGTTTGATGTAATCCCATTCATTTATCTTTGCCTTTACTTCCCTTGCATTTGGAGTCAAATTCATAAAATGCTCCTGTGTCCATGAGTTTAGTACCTATGTTTTCTTCTATGTATTTTATTTTTTCAGATTTTATATTTAGGTCTTTGATCCATTTTGAATTAATTTTTGTAGAAGGAGACAAACCATAGTCGAGTTTCATTCTTTTGCACATGGCTTTACAGTTTTCTCAGCATCATTTATTGAAGAGGCTTTCTTTTCTCCATTGTGTGTTTTTGGCTCCTTTATCAAAAATGATTTGACCATATATATGTGGTTTTATTTCTGGGCTCTCTATTCTGTTCCATTGGCCTGATTTTTCTGCCAATACCATGCTGTTTTGATTGTCATGGCCCTGTAGTATAATTTGAATTCAGGTATTGTAATGCCCCCAGCTTCATTTATTTTCCTTAGGATTACTTTGGCTATTCGGGATTTTATATAGTTCCATAAAAACCTGATGGGTTTTTGTTCCATTTCTTTAAAAAATGACATTGGAATTTTGATTGGAATTGCATTAAATTTGTAAATTGCTTTGAATAATATGGTCATTTTAACTATATTTATTCTTTTTATCCAAGAACAAGGAATATTTTTTCATTTCACTCTCTTTTTTGATTTCCTTTAACAATGCTTTGTAGTTTCCATTATATAGGACCTTTATATTCTTTGTTTTATTTATTCCTAGGTATTTTATATTTTTTGTTGCAACCGTAAAAGGTATTTTTTTAAGTTCATTTTCTGAAGTTTCATTGTTGGCATATAAGAAAGCAATAGATTTCTGTATGTTAATTTTGTATCCTGTGACCTTACTGTATTGGTTTATTGTTTATAATAGTCTTTCTGTGGAGTCTTTGGGGTTTTCTATATATACAATCATATTGTCGGCAAAAAGTGAAACCCTTACTTCTTCTTTCCCAATATGAATGCCTTTTATTTCTCTTGTCTGATTGCTCTGGCTGGAACTTCAAGAACTATTTGAATAGGAATGGAGAGACTGGGCATCCTTGTCTTATTCCTGATTTTAGAAGAAAATTTTTCAGTTTTTTGCCATTTAATATGATGTTAGCTGATGGTTTGTCATAAATGGCCTTTATTATGTTGAGATATTTTTCTACTATACCCATTTTGTTGAGTGTTTTAAACATAAAATGATGTATTTTATCAAATACCTTTTCTGCATCTATTGATAGGATCATATGGTTTTTGTTCTTTGTTTTGTTGATATGCTGTATTACATTAATTGTTTTATGCATGTTGAACCATTCTTGTGATTCTGGGATGAATCCCACTTGATCATGGTGAATTATTTTTTTAATGTGTTGTATTCGGTTTTCTAGTATTTTGTTTAGGATTTTAGCATCTATATTCATTAGAGATATTGGTCTGTAGTTTTCTTTTTTGTATTGCCCTTGCCAGGTATGAGGGTTATGTTTGCCTCATAAAATGTGTGTGAAAGTATTGCTTCTTCTTCAATTTTTTGGAAGACTTTGAGTATAAATAGGAAACAAATTTTCTTTGAATGTTTGTTAGAATTTACTGGTATAGCCATCTGGCCCTGAACTTTTATTTTTGGGACATTTTTAATAGTTGTTTCTATTTTCTCCCTGCTATGGGTCTGTTTAGGCTTTCTACTTCTTTGTGACTCAGTCTAGGAAGATTGTATTGTTCTAGGAATTTATTCATTTCTTCTAGATTTTTAAATTTGGTGGCATATATTTTTCCATAGTATTGTATATTTTAAAATAATTCTTTGAATATCTATGATATCTGTGGTGATTTCTCTTCTTTCATTTTGGATTTTGTTTATATGATTCCTTTCTCTTTTTTCCTTGGTGAGTCTTGACAAGGATTTGTCAATTTTGTTAATCTTTTCAAAGAACCAGCTCCTTGTTTTATTAATTCTTTTTATAGTTTTTCTGTTTTCTATTTCATTTATTTCTGCTCTCATTTTTATTACTTCCTTTCTTCTGCTGGTTTTTGGTTGCCTTTGTTCTTCTTTTTCTAGTTCCTTAAGATGTGATGTTAAGTTGTTTACTTGGACTCTCTCTTGTTTTTTCACATAAACTTGTAATGAGGCCTGACCTGCGGTGGCGCAGTGGATAAAGCGTCGACCTGGAAATGCTGAGGTCGCCGGTTCAAAACCCTGGGCTTGCCTGGTCAAGGCACATATAGGAGTTGATGCTTCCTGCTCCTCCCCCTTCTCTCTCTCTGTCTCTCCTCTCTCTCTGTCTCTCCCTCTCCTCTCTAAAATGAATAAATTAAAAAAAATTAAACCTGTAATTATATGAACTTTCCTCTTATTACTGCTTTTGCTGCATTACAAAGATTCTGATACGTTGTGTTGTCATTTTTGTTTGTCTTTATGTGTCTTTTGATCTCTGCTTTTATTTCTTCTTTAACCCAGTCCTTTTTTAGAAGTATTTTGTTTAATTTCCACATTTTTGTGGGTTTGCTTACTTCTTTTTTGAAGTTGAATTTTAGTTTCAAATCTTTATGGTCAGAGAATATGCTTGGTATAATTTTAATCTTCCTGAATTTGTTGATGTTATTTTTGTGTCCCAACATATGGTCAGTTCTTGAGAATGTACCATGTACACTGGAGAAAAATGTATACTCTGATGTTTTGGGATAAAATGTCCTGTAGATGTCTATCATATTTAATTGTTCTAGTGTTTCATTTAAGGCCAATATTTCTTTATTAATTTTCTGTTTGGATGAATGATCTAGAGCCATCAGTGGTGTATTGAGGTCTCCAAGTATGATTGTATTTTTGTTGACTTTTATTTTTAGATCAGTTAGTAGATTTCTTATATACTTTGGTGCTCCTTGGTTTGGTGCATATATATTAAGAAGTGTTATGTCTTCTTGATTTAATGTCCCCTTTATCATTATGAAATGACCATCTTTGTCTCTGATTACCTTTGTTGTCTTGTAGTCAGCATTGTTAGATATGAGTATGGCTACACCTGCTTTTCTTTGGTTATTACTTGCTTGGAAAATTGTTTTCCAGCCTTTCACTTTGAGTCTGTTTTTATCCTTGTAGCTTAGATGTGTTTCTTGAAGGCAGCATACCATTGGATTTTCTTTTTTGATCCACTCTGCTACTCTGTGTCTTTTTATTGGTGAGTTCAAGCCATTTACATTTAATGTAATTATTGACACTTGAAGGTTTCCTATTGCCATTTTATATAATACTTTCTAATAGCTGTGTTTCTTGTTTGATTCTTCTCTTTTGTTTTTCTGTCATTTGTTTTTGTTTGATTGTATTCCATACTTCTTTCTTCTGTTTCTACTTTTTTTAAGCCATGTGTTTCTATAGTAGTTTTTTCAGGGGGGGTTACCATTAGGTAATAAAAAGGATATATATCATATTCTTTGTAGTATATTATCTCATGCATGCTTCTGCACTCCATCCTCCTTTGTTACTGCTGATTTCTGTCTTCTCCCCTTTTTTGTTTTTGTTGTCACAGATTATTCTTGTTTTTATTGTGATCTTATTGGAGCTTTTACTTGTGATTTTGTTTTGTTTTGTTCTTTGTAGCTGGTTCAGTAATCCCCTTTAGTATTTCCTGAAGTGGGGGTTTTCTGCTCATAAATTCCCTAATCTTCTTTATATCTGAGAATGTTTTTATCTCCTCTTCATATTTGAAGGAAAGCTTTGATGGATATAGTATTCATGGCTAGAAGTTTTTCTTTTTCAGTACTTTAAATATTGGGGTCCACTCTCTTCTGGCTTTCAGAGTTTCTGCTGAGAAATCTGATAATATCCTAACAAGCCTTTCTTTATATGTTGTAGTCTTCTTTTCCCTGACTGCCTTGAGGATTTTTTCTTTGTCATTGATTACTGATAATTTCATTATGATGTGCCTTGGAGTAGGTCTGTTTGGGTTAAGGTAACTCAATGTTCTGTTTGCTTCTTGGATTTGAGACTCTAATTCTTTCCACAGGCTTGGAAAATTCTCTTTGATTATTTGTTTAATATGTTCTCCATTCCTCTTTCTCTCTCTTCTCCTTCTGATTTACCCATTATTCTTATATTGCTCTTTCTGATGGAGTCAGACAATTCATATAGGGCTTTCTCATTTTTTTTTAAATTTGTGAGTCTCTCTCTTCTTCTTTCTGTAGTATCTCTAGTTGCCTGTTTTCTATGTCACTAATTCTATCTTCTATCTGGCCTGTTCTATTAGCTAAGCTTGTCACTTCATTTTTCAGTTCATGTATTGAGTTTTTCATCTCTGTTTGGTTCCTTTTTATAGTTTCAATTTCCTTGATGAAGTATTCTTTTTGTTCATTAAATTGTTTTTTTAGCTCATTAAATAGCCTTTTAGAGCTTTTCTGTATTTTATTGAGTATTTTTAGGACTTCAATTTTGAATTCTCTGTCATTTAACTCCAAGGTTTCCAAGTAATTGAAATTTTTTTCTAGAGATTTTCATCATCTCTCTGAGCTACGTCTCTGTCTTTTGTATCCATGATATTTGATTTATTTTTTTCTTAATGGCATTTGAGAGTAGTATTTTTAATAACATTAATAAAAGATAATTAAAAAAATAAAATAAAAGTTGAAATAATACAGTGATAAAATGAAAATTCTATAATGATAAGTGGAACAAAAACTACAGAGAACAAGGATCAGGAACTGAGGAGAGATGACAAAAGAGAGAAAAAATGAAGTAAAAAAGAGGCAAAATGCCACAAAGAAAAATATGAGTCCCAAATATCATAAAAATTATATAATAATTTGATGATAAATGATGATTGGATAAGAGCAAAAATAAAGAAGAAAAGATAAAGGAGAAGAAACAAGAAAGGAGAATAAAGAGAAAGAAAAGACAAAAAAACAAAATAAAGAAAAAAGAGAAAGAAAAAGAAAAAAGAAAAAAACCCAGAAGTAATGGTTTCTGAATTGAAACCCTCAAAAAAACCAAGAATGAAAAATGTAACAATTATGGATAACATAGTTCAAAAGGAAAGTAATAAAAAAAGAAAAAGGAAGAAAGTAAAAATGACAAAAAGTGTTTAAAAAATTTTTTTTTCTGGTTTTGAGAGGTAGCTTCTTCCTTTTTTTGGCAGGTGGCACTGTATTATGAGTTTTGCCCCGTGAGGCTCTTGGGCAGAGGTGTGTTGCTGTGGCAATGACGTAGGCTGGGCCTTGGTCCCATTGGCAGGTGGAGCTTGTTAAGACTGTGCAATTATATGACTCTGGCAATGGCAGTCTCAGTTTTCCAGATGCCTCTCCATATGTCCTTCTCATAGTAGCTAGCAGCCTGAATATTTAACTGTGGGGTCTGCCTCAGCTACTGTTCTTGCAGCAAGAGAATCTATGTACAGCCAGGTTCCCCCTACAGTGCCGCTCAAAGCACAGTTCTGGGCAAGTCAGTGGCAACCAGATCCACCAGTGAGAGCAGGCAGGGCAGGGCACAAACCAAGGACCAAATGCCTTTCTGTTATACACAGGCAAATTTCTATGAGCCAGTGGTCATATCTAGCATGCCCAGCATGCCACGGTTTTAATCTTTACAGGCTTTTCCCACTTGTGCTGCTTGGTAGCCTGCAACAGGCCATGTGTGTGTCCAGCTCCCATGACTCCAGCAATGCACACAGAGGTTCGTAGCGCTGTTCAGGCACCCAGCACAGGCAGTCTCAGGCCAAGGATGTTGGCTTGTGCGTGGGCCTGGCGCTGAAGATCCTGGAGCCGGAAATGCCCAAAGATGCTGGTGCCCACATAGGTGCCTAGCATTGATAATCTCGGGCTAAGCACACGGCCCCGTGATGCTAGGGGAGCTGCTAGTGCAATGGCAGTGATTGTGGAGCTGGAAATGCACAAAGATGCTGACACCAGCCCATGCAAGCACCTTGTGCTGATAATTTTAGGTGGATCCCCCTACCCAAATGTGTGCCCAGCATCTGTGATCTCAGGCAGAGCCAGTGTGTTCTTTCTTTTGTTTGGGCACCTACCCACCTCAGCTCCTTCCCCACTATCTTATTCTCTCTTCTTTGCCTGGCTCCAAACAAAAATGCCCCTACTTCAGATCAGTGAGAATAGCAAAATGCCCCGTCCTTCGTCTTGTATATTCAGCTACTTTTTTGACCAATCATACCTTTATCTGGTTTGTGTAAATTTTGGGTGCTCCTAAGATATTTTTTTTTTGTGTTTAGGTGTTGAATTTGTTGAAATTTCAATGGGAGAGATAGGGATTATTCCTCATGCCACCATTTCTCTGACATCACTCCACTTTTATTTTTGAAGGAAGCTAGCAGTCTTTATGTCCATGGTAATTTGGTTACCTTTGGATATATACTCGTATTCATAAAATCAAAGAAAACAACTGAAACATCATATTAAGATATCTAATCATGTCTAGGTCTATCAGAAAGTTAAATGTGTTATATAAAGCTGATGTAAGAAACCAGTGTTCAATGATGTCAGTTAAGTAATTAATAAAACCAGTAATTCTAAGAATCATTATATTGTGGGTAGTCATTAGGTGTGATGAAGGAGTGAATTAGTTATCTATTACTGCCTAACAAATTTATAAATCTGAGTAACTACTTATATACAAAGTACTATTACTATGACATGGTAAATTATCTCTGTAGATAATTAAATAAAGTAAGTCACAGTTTAAAATAAATATGGTCTAAAAAGGATTATTATGATTTACTAGAACATCAGTTACATGAAATCTATCAGAAAAAAATATATACTATATAAAAGGAAAAACTGTTCACAAAAAAACTAACCCACATTCTTTTCCAGATCGCACACTATCTTATTCTCTACTTAAGAAATCACTAACTTCTCTTACTTATGCTTCTATCAATTTTAATATGATTCTGCTTATAAGCTCCACTGAAACATGCAGGTCTCCAACGCCATTTATTTTCCTGATGCATTGGGGAATTTCAATTCACTTCTAGTATGAATTCACTGATGTTCTTTAAAAGCACATTTATTTTTTTAAATAAAAACTCTTCTCACTTTCCTCTCTTGTTCTTCCAATGTATGGCCAGTCTACCTCTGTTTCTTTGGTAGCTCTTTTCTCCTTTCCCATGAAAGATTGTAGGGCCTGAAAATCAAGGGTAAACCTTTTTCTCACTGTACACTGTCTTCCCACATGATCACATTTGTTTCTGGCTTTCGCTTGTCACGCATGGACCTGCATCCATGGTATTCCTTGTAAATTACAAACTCACACATCCCAGTGACAATAGACATGGGCCTTTAGATGTCCATTCAATCATCTGTAGAGGATTTCAACTGCATCAAATTGTATTTCCTGGCATCTTCCTGTGAGAGAATTTATATGTCTGGCTCTCTTCTCAATATAGCATTTAATATAACTGATATTAATTTTGGTTATTATTTTTAAGTTTCTTTCTCCATAGAAAGAAAAGATACTAGAGAACAGGAACTGTACTCATTATGTTCACCTCTATTTCATGAGAGCAACACACAACATGGCTTAGAGAAAGTTAATGGTTACTTAAAATTTGATAAATGAATTGTGCCATACATTGTTTAATCAAGTTGCACAATCAGCCTGGTGTACTTTTTTAGAATTAGATGTTTATTATGACAAAAATTTAATCATACAAGATATCATAAACTGACTAATTACAAAGAACATATTTTATTATAACAACACAATATAAAGGTACATGAACAAAAACAATTTAAATCATATAAATAAATAAATATATGAATATTTAAATAAATAGGTAAATAAATAAATAAGCATGGGGTCTATTGGTGTTCTGTGACATAATAATCCTGAAACATATAACATATTGATTTCATCTGTATCATGATTACAGCAGAAACAAGAGGGAGCTTAGACATGACAGAATGATGAAGTGTGAGTTTATTAGTCAGTGAGACTCATTTCCACGTGGAACCAGGTGTCATTCCTTACTCCATAATCTTGCTTCCAAGTTTGCTGATAAAGACAAGGATCTCATGATGTCTGCTCTGACAATCTCCCAGGCACAAGGGCTATGATTCTTCTCTTGCAGGTAGAGAGTGATTCTCTGGAAGTAGTTCCTCACAGCCAGGAAGGAGTCCTCACTCATCAGTGGAGTCTTTTTTGTCTCCACCTCTCGTGTCAGAGAGGTTTTCGAGCGACTCAGCTGCTGATAGAGTGTGGTGCACAGCTGGTCCAGAAGGGCCTTATCCCAAGCAGCAAACGACTCTTCTGTTCTGAAGAGGTGGAAGGTCTGCAGCATCATCTCCTGGACAGCAGAGATGGCTTCAGCCTTCTGGACCTGGCTATCACCAAACACCTCCTTGGGGAAGCCAAAGTCGGTTCTGTCCTTCAGGCAGGAGAAAAGGGAGATTCTCCTCATTTGTCTCAGGAGCATCAAGGTCCTCTTGATAACCAGGCTGTGAGTCTGAGGCAGGTCACTGCCCAGACAGCAGATGGGGTTGCAGCTGAGCACCACCAGGGCCACCAGGAAGGACAAAGATAGGGCCATTGGGGATCTTGCAGGTGCTGCTGGCCTGGCTGAGCTGGGTGACTCTCTGAACCTTGGTCTCTAGGCTGTCTAAGACCTTCCCTTGTGCATGTGTCTTATATAGAGAACACAGGAGTTTTCCATTTCTGAACGGTTCTCCTCCTTTCTACTTCTGCTTTTGCTTTCCTTTATGCACTTTCCACTTGCGTTTTGAGCAGTGTTTTTCAGACCATTATTTTTCCTATTGCCCCTTGCCCACACAGTCATTCAGATATTTTCTGAATTGAATCTCCCAAGCAAACTAATAACACAGATCTATAGGATGTATACATATATATGTACTTTATTTTTATCTATGCTTTACACATAGAAGAAGAAAGTGTAAAGTTGACTCATTTTCTGCACTGAAAGATTTAGACTTACTAAATAAAAATTTCAAGCTACAATTACATGAAAAAGCTATTGTCATTTAACTAAATAATATTAAAATGTCAGTTTAATTGATGTTTGATTTCATTAAATTCAAGTTTCTTTAATTTAACTTTATAACTAAGTTTTCAATGCAATTTTAATGTAATATATTTATTCATATAAATATTAATGTATCCAATTATATATTAAAATAAAATTTTACATAACACTTCAGAACAATCCCAATGTATAAATATAAATTAAAATCATTCCAAACTGCTAAGCAGCATCAAAAAATTAAATTATTTTCATAACATTTACTTTAGATCAGGGGTCCCCAAACTTTTTACACAGGGGGCCAGTTCACTGTCCCTCAGACCATTGATGGCTGGACTATAAAAAAAACTGTGAACAAATCCCTATGCACACTGCACATATCTTATTTTAAAGTAAAAAAATAAAATGGGAACAAATACAATACTTAAAATGAAGAACAAATAAAATAAAATAAAATGAAGAACAAGTAAATTTAAATCAACTAACTGACCAGTATTTCAATGGGAACTATGCTCCTCTCACTGACCACCAATGAAAGAGATGCCCCTTCCGGAAGTGCGGCGGGGGCCGGATAAATGGCCTCAGGGGGCCGCATGCGGCCCGCGGGCCGTAGTTTGGGGACCCCTGCTTTAGATACTTAACTTTTAATTTTGCTTAATACCAGAAAATAATTTTAACTTCACCAGCTGCTAGATTTTCATCTAGAGATTGTCCAAATTTTCTCTGTTTAGCGTTTGGCATAATTACTGATGTTGAATAACTTTAGTAGCACAAAATATCACAACTAGTTCCGTTTAATTCTCAAAGCCCACATCACACTGAGGCTCAAACCTAAGCAACATGCACCAGACAGTCAGTGGCAGCTCTTAAGTAAGCAAAGGACTCCTCTCACACTGGGACTCTGAGATCAAGCAAACAATGGAGGGAAGTCCTCCAATGAGCAATCAAGTCACCAGAGGATTGTAGCACTGATCGTGCATACATTTCCTGTATCTTCCCTGAACTCAGTGTCAATATTTCCAATGTGATACGCAGGAGAACCCAGAGAAAAATGAATGCTAAGGAATAAAATTTAATTAAACAGGGTTGAGTTTTGGATCACCACAAATGCTTATATTATCTAAGATTTGTTCACATTTATAAAAACTAAATTTTGCACAACCTTGGGAGCAATCTTATTCACAATGAGAATATTAGAAAACATCAATTTAAATCTTTCTTTGTATTTTTGCATGAAATTTCAAATTTCTCAAAGGTCTATCTATCAGAGTTTTCAATCTAGCCTATTTTTCTCAAACAAAAGGACACCGTTGTGGTAAATAAAGGAAATGGGGATTAATACTGACTATTACTATGTAAAGAGTTAACTTTCAATTTGATCCTAAACTCTTTTTAGTTTGTTTAAGAAGTTAGGTTGCATCAACCCTCCAGATTTTTTTAAAGTTTTCAAAATATTACACTGTTTTGATATTAAATATGATTATAAAGCTTAAAATTTAAAAATATTTTTAATACTAAAGCATCATTTCAGTTTTGGTACTTAGTTCACCATAGATGTTTTGTCATTAATTTTTATTTTTTAATATTGCAAGAAAGTATTACTTATCTTGATTCTTAGATTTGATGCCTTTAAAAATCTGTGCCACTAACTGAAGAAATAGCTTTTGAACTAGTGTTATAATCTTTAGCGGCTGAAAATGTAGGTGTGTCTCATTTCTTATCTCACTCATGACCTTTTTAAAATTTTTATTTAAATTTTATTTTTTATAGTTTTATCACCAGAGGCACATTCTGTGGATAAAGAAGGGATTACTTAGTTCATTTATACCATTTGCAGAACAGCAATGGTATACTTTGTCAGGCAACTTTCCTCCACCCTGGTTCTCTGGAAAGTAAGCTGTAAGATTCTCTCATTAGTGGTTCAGGCACAGATCTAAGGGTGGAAATGGGGCTCTGTTCCTTCTCAGTCCTACAAACAATTCCCCTCGTCTAGAGTTTCCATTTGCTGGGGGACCTCAATGAGTATTTAAGCAGTTGCCATCAAAGCTTGTGTTGGGCCTGACCAGGCAGTGGCGCAGTGGATAGAGCATCAAACTGGCATGCGGAGGACCCAGGTTCGAGACCCCGAGGTCGCCAGCTTGAGCGCGGGCTCATCTGGTTTGAGCAAAGCTCACCAGCTTGGACCCAAGGTCGCTGGCTCAAGCAAGGGGTTACTCGGTCTGCTGAAGGCCCACGGTCAAGGCACATATGAGAAAGCAATCAATGAACAACTAAGGTGTTGCAACAAAAAACTGATGATTGATGCTTCTCATCTCTCTCCATTCCTGTCTGTCCCTGTAAAAAAAAAAAAAAAAATAGCTTGTGTTGAACTGACTAGGCTTGGCTGAATATGGACTTTATAGATTATTGTATGTTACATTAATACTAAAGGCAACTATCATCCACCATGTTCAGATTCTCAGCCTGTAATTTGCAAATTTTAATTTATTTAATTTTTACAATTTCCTGTGTGTTCACTATTAAAGCTGTGTCAGTTTTTCAGAAGAGGAAATGAGCATCTGATGTCATTTAAATTCTCCCTGTCTGGGTTCTGAGTGGATAGAGCATCATCCCCAGTATGATGGCTCAGCTATGATCACAGGCCAGGGCATGTACTAGAAGCAACCAGTGAGTGTACAACTAAGTGGAACAATGAATTGATATTTCTCTCTCTAATCAATGTAAAAATTTTAAATAAATAAATAAATTTGGGAACCACAGATATTTGTCAGAAAGTAAACTTTCTTCTGCCTTTCAGTTCGTCCCCTTCATCAGTCCTATGTATTTGCTCTTAGCTGTACTGAAGATTGATTTTTTATTAATGCGAATCATGCCTCAGTGTCTGTTCTCCCTGCTCCCTGGAGTGTGGTCACCATCTATGACTTACTTCCCCTGAATCTACATTTCCAAACATGTTGTATGTCACATCTATGTAGCCATTACATTTTGGGGACAGGATGAAGAAAACTATATGAATTAACCCTTGATCAGTTTTATGCAGCTATTATCTGCAGACTGTGTCAGAAAACATGAGCTATGCTGCTATGACTCCAATAAAGAAATGTGATGGCACTGGCAGGGTAGCTTGTTAGGTTAGGGTGCCATTCTGATAGGCTGTCATTTCGGGTTCTATATCGTGTCAGGGTCGAGATTTGTTATTTTCCATTGTAATAATGGTGCAAGAGAACTGTTGAAGTTATGACCATAAATAGAAGAGAAATTGGAAATAAGTGGAAACAAAATTGGAGTAAGTACAGAAAATGATAATCCTGGCTTATTTAAGAATCTGATTCGCAAGAAGTTGCTCAGTACAGCTGCGTAAAGGACCCCTAAGCCAGACAGTTGCATCACCAAGCTCACTGGGGGCCTGCTGACCTCTTCACTAGTGACACTGAGAATAATGTCTCCAGCTCTGCCTGTACCCTTAGCTGTGACCTGGTCCTACAACCATGGTGTGCCAAAGCAGGAGACCTTCACAGCTTTGCACCAGGAGGGAATTATTTCCCCAATTTTTCTGCATCAAGGACAAGGATGTTTTCAGGTTCCCCCAGAGGTAGCTGATGGCAACCAATGCCAAAAATCTCAGGCCACCTCCGTCTCCATGTGATGTCAGAGGATCTTCTACCTCCTCAGCACAAACAGCTGAAACTCCTCACTGGTCCTGGTCAGTAGCTTGGAGACCTGGAGAGCAACTGGGTGCTGGAGATGGGGGAAGAGAAGGCCCTCCTGGGCAATGAGGACTCTAGCCCAGCTGTGAAGAGGTATTTCCAAAGAACTGGCCTCTATCTGAGAAAGAGAGTCTCCAGCTGCTGTGCCTGTCACATTATCAACCTGGAAGTCAAGAAATGAAAATCAGTAAGTGCTGTCTCTGTATCATCAAGCTCACAGCAAAGCAGGAAGCTGGAAAGGAGACTTAGGGCCAATCAGAATTCATTCTTTATCTACTGATGAATCTAATCTATTTATAAGCCTCAAGCTTATACGTATATAAAGACTTCTTTGTTTCTACTCCAGCTGTATAAAGCATTGAGTTATTTTGGGCCAATTTTAAGATTTTATTTATTTATTTGAGTGAAAAAGAGTGAAAAGTAGGTTGGAGGGACTAGAGTGGGGGGTGGGTAGTGGGAGGGGGGCAGGAAGCTTCTCCTGTGTGCCTTGACCTGGTAAGCCCAAGGTTTCAAACTGGAGACCTCAGCATTCCAGACTGACACTCTGTCTACTGCGCCACCACGGGTCAGGCAGCAGATTGTTTTTCAATGAAATGAGGAAACTACTTTGAATCAGGAGAAAATAACTTAATTCATGGTCATTAGAATTTATCTGTTTATGATGTTTGTTGTATTTACATAATTTATTCTTCATATTACATTATGGTCAGCTTTGTGTTCTGTTTTTCTTTGCTTTGGGGCTATAAATCCATATTTTAAGAGTTTGTTTTTAGCCTTGGCCAGATAGCTTGGTTGGTTAGAGCTTCATCCTGAAGTTTAGAGGTTGCTGGTTTGATCCATGATAAGGGCACATACAGGAACAACTCTATGTTCCTCTCTCTCTCTCTCTCTTTCTCCCTTTCTCCTGCTAAAATGAATAAATAAAATGTTTTTTTAAAAAGTATTAGTTTTTACTCGACTCTCAAAGAGATACAAAGTGCCCTTAAACATTTATTCTGCGTTAAAATTCAAAGAAAATAAATGGTTTTTATTCATTTCACTGATTAATAAAATAGTTTGAAGTGTCTTTGCTCTCAGTAATTGACTTGTATATGTGAATATATTGGTAAATAAAACAATGATACTAATTTCTATAATGGGGCTCTCTGGCAGAGAACACAGGGTTAATGGGTGCATAATCAAGTAGACCCTTCCTGAGCTGTAAAGACATGCATGAGAGACTGACACATTATAGCTATTCAGTTTCACTCCTGCATTCTTGGAGAAATTTTGATTCAATTTCTGCAGTAGCATGGATAAGAAACTAAAATGGGAATATAGGTTCATGGAATTAAAATTTCAACAAGTAATGAATGTATCTTCCATTTGTTGGTACTCTACTGGGTCCAGATACAAGGTGAAAAGCATACCCTTTGCCTCCTGTCACAGAGCTTCCAGCTGGTGAGTATATGGTAACTGAATATTCAGTTAAAGTCATTGATGCATATGACAAAGTTATTAATGCATATGACATCAGCAGGACATCCTTGGAGCATGTAAGGCTTGTATGGGTCAGGGAAAGCTTCTGGAGCAATCAGCTGCTAAGCTGCCACCCCAAGGATCTGGAGAAGCTGGCCTGGTAAACGCCTGATGATCCATTTTGGACATGTAAAGTGCAGGTGTTCTAGGGTAGCAGGAAGAAATGCAGGTCTCATGTTTGGATATATGATTCTGAGTAATTACATATATGTGCAAGTCATAATCATAGAGATGACATCTGAGAATGTATATGCAGAGATGCTGAGGTGTGGTGCCTATCTGAGCATTTTGAAGAACACCAAGATTCCCTAAGATGAAAGGTGTGATCAGCAAAGGAAAGGAGTGGGGAGCAGAAAAGCAGGAGATGGTGATGGCCCAGCAGCCAGATGAAGGGCAGACTTTAAATGGAGGAAGTGGGCAGTGTCAAATGCTTCTGAAATGTCAGTCACGAATGACTGAGGGTGACCTGTGACCTGAGTAAGGTGTGGTTTACTGTGAACTTTGCCTGAGTCATACAGGAGAACAGGGAGGCTGGAGGCACATTATAGTGAGTGGAGAAGTGATCTGCCTGTGAAGAAGTAGGGACAGATCTCGCAGAGAACATTCAAGAAGTTTGGCTATGAACAGAACGACAGGAGCAAGATAATACAGGTGGTTGTAGGACTAAGAAATGATCATATTTAGGATGAAGAAGATGACAATAAAGTACATTTAATGTTGAGCACAACCAGCCAGTGAACAGAAGATGGTATACAGGAGAGAGAGAAGAGGTGAGTGATAAAGTGTAAGCAACTTACTAATGCCTCCTCTGCTTTCGTACCAAGAGACCCCTTCTCAGGAACGAAGCCTTCTAGAATGCACCACGGTGAGGCATGGGGCGGGTAAGAGGTCCAGTGCTTCATAAAGGGATGTAAGGTCTAAATGTGAGACTGAGGGGGGGATGGAGATGGGCTGCACCTCCATCGCTTTCTCAGGCAGATCGGTTTTCTGTAAGTGTATTTATCACTATTCAGGATGTTAAAACTATTCCAAGAAAAATTTAAATAATGTTTGAACAGGTTTTTTAAAAAATAGGAGGGATATCTTCAGAAGACTTAAAAAAAATGCAACTGTTTGGCATGGATAAACAGAATTTTCCTCATGTCAATAAGAACCTTTGCATATATGGTGGGTGCGTAGAATTTAATATTAGGATCATTAATTAATAAAATTAGACATCAAATTGAGAGAGATTTTTTCTTTGCTAACTACTGCATTCCATAATAAGCCTTTATATGCCTAAACGTTTATGATAATTTTAAGCATTTATAGAAATACATTGTACTCAGAAACAGATCTTCAGTTCAACATACTGCAAAATATAGTGTTTAGCATTCGGTGTGTCTGAATTAACCAGTAAGTCCTCTATTTCCCTACTAGACCCTGATAGATATTAAAAACTCATTTTTACATTAAAGACTATGAAAGTCTATTAAGAAACCAGATAAAATGGCCTACTGCCTTTAGAATATTTTTTCCTGAGAAGATTAAATTTAAAAGAACCCTAGTTTTCTGCCTGGCCTAGTCAAGCGTGATAAGAAAATAAATAAAAAATAATGTTGGCCCTGGAATCAGGTAGGCTCCTTCTCTTTATTTACAAGTTGACAGGAAAACAAGTTGAAAAAAAGCATTTTGACTGTTATGAGAATGAAATTCACTGTATTGGTACATGAATTCTAGCAAATGGCTTATTTTCTTACTTTTTGACTGGTTACTAACTAAAGAAATGTTTGATGCAAATATTTAGACCAGACTATAATAGGAAACTATTGCTTACATGGCCTGAAAATTTTTTCAAAAACCAAAGAATAAAAATGACTTTAAAAATTTATTTGGGCCCTGGCTGGTTGGCTCAGTGGTAGAGCATCGGCCTGGCGTGCAGAAGTCCCGGGTTCGATTTCCGGCCAGGGCACACAGGAGAAGCGCCCATCTGCTTCTCCACCCCTCCCCCTCTCCTTCCTCTCTGTCTCTCTCTTCCCCTCCCGCAGCCGAGGCTCCATTGGAGCAAAGATGGCCCGGGAGCTGGGGATGGCTCCTTGGCCTCTGCCCCAGGTGCTAGAGTGGCTCTGGTTGCAACAGAGCGAAGCCCCGGAGGGGTAGAGCATCGCCCCCTGGTGGGCAGAGTGTCGCCCCCTGGTGGGTGTGCCGGGTGGATCCCGGTAGGGCGCATGCGAGAGTCTGTCTGACTGTTTCTCCCTGTTTCCAGTTTCAGAAAAATACAAAAAAAAAAAATTTTATTTGGGATTATAATCTGGGGGGAACCAAACACCAGTGTTCTCTTTCTTATGGTCTCATGCTACTTCTTGCTGTTTCCTTTCTCCGTTAATACTCTATGCCTGTCAGATGGGGCCATCATTCCCCTTTTCTTTCTGCATCTGTTTTTCACCTGTGAGCACAGATATCAGGTTTTCTTTTTTAAAAAAGGGATTGAGAAATAATTATCCATGACAATTTCATCTCTGTCATGTATTGTTTGAACTAGAGATATTTAGGCATAGTGTCAACCCATTTATCCTTAGGTGCTAAATGAATGATGCCACCTGTCTTAGTTGAGACTGCTATAGAAAAGGAGCATAGACCTGGAGGTTTCTAAACAACAAATGTACTCATCACAATTCTGGAGGCTGGAAGTTGAAGATGAGAGTGCAGCATGATTGAGTTCTGTTGAGAGCCTGCTCCTGGGCTGTAGACCGCCCTCTTTTCCTTCTATCCTCACATGGTGGAGAATGGAGGGAGGAAGCTAGTTATGACTCTCATAAAGGCATTAATCCCATCATGGCAGCTCCACCTTTATAATCTCATCTAATCCTGACTCCCCCACCACCAAAGACCCCACCTTCTAATGCAGGGGTTGGGAACCTTTTTGGCTGAAAGAGCCATGAACGCCACATATTTTAAAATGTAATTCCATGAGAGCCATACAACTACCCGTGTACGTTATGCATTATCCAATAAAAATTTGGTGTTGTCCCGGAGGACAGCTGTGATTGGCTCCAGCTACCCGCAACCATGAACATGAGCGGTAGGAAATGAATGAATTGTAATACATGAGAATGTTTTATATTTTTAACATTATTATTTTTTTTTATTAAAGATTTGTCTGCGAGCCAGATGCAGCCATCAAAAGAGCCACATCTGGCTCGCAAGCCATAGGTTCCCGACCCCTGTTCTAATGCACCTTATTGAGGGATACAGTTTCAGCATGTATTTTGGTAAACACATTCGGTTCCAACACCATGTAAGAAGATCTAAAGGAATTGTGTTTTGTGACATGGTTTCATTAGAACATTTTTCATTGTCCACATTTATTCTTATCATACATGAATTCTGAATTGGTTACTAATTAAATGTTACAAGTGCTTCTCTGATCATGATCACCGAGCACCTACCACACCAATTGCACAGAATTTATTTAGTTTTTACCAAAAATGATGATGATAATAGCAAACATTATCTTTAAAGTTTTAAAAATTACTTTGTCCTTTCTACCAGTTATTTAACCCTTCCAAACAGTTGAAACTGAATTGTTAATATTCTCATTTCCAAAAAGCCACCCACTAAGAGTTTGTATAAATAGAACAATCTAATAAGTAAATGGCAAATCCAGGTTTCAACACCTACTATGTTAGATTCCAAACTCTACCTCCTCGTCCACAACACTAGAGGATTGTGCAAACGGCACTGAACCATCTCCTTTTTTTTCTGGGAAGCTCTTCTCACTGATTACAAATTTTATCTTTTCACTTATGTGTCTTTCACCTCTAAATGTGTGTAGTTCATTGACCAAATAGCAAACTATGTTGATTATAAAGAAAATGAAGTGATGAACTGGCCATGATTTTTGAGATCCTAAAATGTAATCAACAAAATTTTAATAGTAATTTTAAATTAACCATATTAAATGTATGCCACGTGGTTCCCACATATTGCTCAATTAATTCTCGCCATAAATGTATGGGAAGCATGGGAGACAAGACCCATAAAAGTTATACGCTCCTGCACCAGAGAATGATTTGAATTACAAACATCACAGTGACTTCTCCAGAAAACACTGAGCTAGTGGCTTTGGGGGATTAAAAAGGGCAAATACGTATGCTTCCATTTACATGAATATGGGAAAAGATTGGGAACATATAAGACGGCATATACAAACAGGTAAAACGTGAAGGTTGGAACAGAACATCCCGACTGCTATAAGCAGAGACTAGGAAGTTCCAAAATTGAGCATTTCACCAATATCAGTGAAACTGAGCAAGCAGGCACCACTCATCCGCTAGCAATGCTCCCTTCGCTGTGCCCCAGCGGCTGGAAGGGGGTGTCACGCGCAGCAGTGGCCAACCCGCGAAGCCGACCCAGCGAGACCCGCATGGAAGTCCAGAGCCTTGGACTTGAGAGGCACGTCTACCAGGAGATCCGAAATTTCACCTTCAGCCGTACCTACCCCTGCGGTGACCTTTCCTTCCTCAGAGAGCATTTCAGGCAGAATGGTTTACAAAAGTGCCCATCTATTCAGGGGTTGACGGCTCCAAAGCAGAGCGTGCTGTGCTATGTATTCAGATACACAGGGTTGTTTGAGGAGGAAAGTCTCGAATTCAGGGAAAGGGGAAAGGAATCTGCAGTCTAGGCAAGATCCCACGAAATATTAGGACACTCCTGTGAAATGACTTGGGGGCACAACTGAGACCTAAAGAAGTCAGGACTAAAGGGAAAGTGTGTGTGTGTGTGTGTGTGTGTGTGTGTAATATAGTTGCATTCAATTTTAATGGTTAATTTCTCCTACAATGTTAAAGTGGTCAAAAATTTATTTTAAAGTTTTAGGAGTATTAAAACTCACATGAAATTTGAATTTTTTTAAATGCCAAAACTAGGCTCCATTATAATCTCCTGGCTTTACTGGAAACAAACTCATCAGTCATATTTTCAAGTTTACTTCTCTGCTTGTCTCATTTTCAATGGAAAGAATTGCAACATTTGGTAATATCTTATGATCTAGTGAATATTTTAAATAGTTAATTTCATTTTCAAAAATTTTCTTATTCCTTAGTTTTAAGCCAGAGTTTTCTATTAAGTATTCAGCTCTGCATATAGTCACGATTTTTCACTGGAGAGTTATGTTAATGTTTTCAAACTGTCATCTCATATGGATAAGTTGCCTAAAATTTGTAATCTATTTGTGTCAAGATATTTTCCATTTCAATGTAATACAGGTTTGCACTTACTGTCATATTATTTACTACTTAATAAATATCTTAGGTGCCAAGAGCACGGTTTGCATTCTACTTTAATGCCCTGTGACTATCCTTAAGTGTTTTTAATGTATAGTTTAGTATGGACATAAAAATACTTCACTTGCCAGTTGAATTTAAAAATTTTTATGTATATATCTTCTATAAAATATTATAAAAGAAGATCTTAGTTCAATGTACAGAGATAGAAATTTTGCATAATGAAATTATGAGCTGAGCGAAGCACAGATGTGCCATGATAAGCTTTTGTGAGGCAGGACATAATGACTTTTATACCTTTGTATTCACCTATCACAGTTACAACTTTCATTATTATGTTTAATAAGTCTTTGATGCCTTATGTAACATACTCAGTTAATTATGATAATAACTTTATAAGTTGTTATGTTCTGATTATGTGGAGAATATAATGAGGTGGTATCTTGCATGGAATGTAGTATTCTCATTATCCCTATTTTAAAGCTGAGAAACCAGTGCTATAAGAAGATAAAAATAATTGCAACAAGTGGAGGGAAAGACTAAGGAGATGCCTGCTGAAGAAGTGTACAGCTCACCTGAGAAGACAGGAGGGACCCAGGAGAGAAAATGCGGCCAGAAGGTAGTCATCAAACAGTTTTACTGGCACAACAATGTTAAGCTTGTTACATTTCTCACTTCTATTAACAACCCTGAGGACCTACAATATTTCTAACATTGTGCAGGACACTGGGTGGAAATAAGAAATGTAGATGTTCTCCTGCTGTGGGGAGTCAATCTCAAGATTTTAAAAGACGTGGGTGACTGGGGGGAAAGGGGGAAATAAGTACAAGACATAGTAAATAATTAAAATAATAAAAGTTTAAATATAGTGGATGAAATGTTAAAAAGCTTGGTAGGATTGTTGTCAATATTAATAAATTAATTCTGGTTCATTACGACAGCAATTTGGCTATACCGGAATAACAACATATTCTGCACAGGACTTTGACATACTGATAATTTAAAGTCTCTCTTTAGAATAGCACATTTTTTGAGGACAGGAAGCACACCTTCTTTTCAGTAATTAACCCAATGCTCAAATCGCAGCCAAA
Source organism: Saccopteryx bilineata (assembly GCF_036850765.1). Taxonomy (NCBI): domain Eukaryota; kingdom Metazoa; phylum Chordata; class Mammalia; order Chiroptera; family Emballonuridae; genus Saccopteryx; species Saccopteryx bilineata. Next base: position 82,861,986 of record NC_089491.1, on the reverse strand, counting down.
CTTCAATCCATGGTATTGAACAAATGCGGTGCTGGGTAGAGATGATAAGCTTTGACATAGTTCAAATAAATCAAGGCTGGGCTCATAGCTGACATGGATATATGTTTGATCTGCAGAATATTTAAGTGGCATCTATATAAGAGCCTTGACAGACAAGGAGACAGAGGAATATAGACTGGCTTTAAAGTAGATATATTGATAGATAACCTAAAAATATGTCTAGAGGAAAATGTTTTCACAATAATTGTGGGCTTCCCTGCTCTGTCCTAGGGTCACTTTTAGCCTGTTAGTTCTACAATTAACTGGCAAATGCTTCAGGGGAGAATCTTAAAGAAGTGGTACATTGAGAAGAATAAAATTCAGATTCATATTTTAAGAGGATTAAAAAAGAAAAACAGATCTAAAAAACAATGTGTAGCCTGACCAGGCGGTGGTGCAGTGGACTGGGATGTGGAGAACACAGTTTCGAGACCCCGAGGTTGCCAGCTTGAGCGCGGGCTCATCTGGTTTGAGCAAAGCTCAACAGCTTGGACCCAAGGTCGCTGGCTTGAGCAAGGGGTTACTTGGTCTGCTGTAGCCTCCCAGTCAAGGCACATATGAGAAAGCAATCAATGAACAACAAAAAACTGATGATTGATGCTTCTCATCTCTCTCCGTTCCTGTCTGTCTGTCCCTATCTATCCCTCTCTCTGACTCTCTCCCTGTCTCTAAAAAAACAACACAAAAAAGACCCCAATGTGTAACAAGTCAAATATCAATAAAATAAATCAGAAGATATGTAAATAAAAATCCATAATAAAGTAGAATTTATCTAATCATTGAAGGATGTTTGCACCTTAGCAATTGATATAAGTAGAAATATAAAAGTCTTGTGCTCAGAATGCAGAACTTTCTCACATTCCAGATGAAAACCCTCAATGGTGTCAAACCTCAATTTACACTCAGATAAACGTGCTTTGAGAGAGAAAGAGGAGTTGAGAATGATTTCATGTATTTTAACCTGAGAACCTAGAAGTAAGGAGTTGCCATTATCTTATGGGAAACAAAAGGAAAGTGTTGTTTGATGTTATTTGTTGATTGTGTTTTCTCAGGAGGTTTCAAATTTGAATAACCTAAATTTGAGATGCTTTCATATTTCAGAGTTTATCTTTGGGATAAATCAGCATTAGGGTTGGTTTTAAAGCCCTGAAAACTAGATTAAGTCATCACCTTGTTCATGGGTTTAAACTGAAAAGAATTTGAGACACTGAACCTAAGAAAACCATTTAGATGTCACAAGTGAAACTCACACTGGGCAGCCAGAAAGGTGGGAAGAAAAGTGTGAAGTGGGATCTGAGATCTAATTGAAAACGTTCCAGCCTGTGTGCGTGTGTGTGTGTGTGTGTGTGAGAGAGAGAGAGAGAGAGAGAGAGTCTATCTACTACCTGCTTAAAACAAAGAGTTTGTATAAAAACAAATAATGATTTCTTTAAATAGTAAGAAAAAGACAATGCAAAATCAGTAGGTGCATTACCTGTAGATAAGAAGTTCAAAGAAGAAATATGAATTTCTAATGAATACGGGAAAAGTTCTTAACTCTTCAAGTATGGTTTTGAAGCTAAAGTCTCAGCTTCAAATATGTTCTTCTCAACTGTGCTTTGTGATGCTGGGGCTCCAGTTACTTCCACTATATTTCTCCTTTGCCAGCAGTTTGTTTCAAGTTCTTCCTTACCAGCTACAGAAGATGAGCTGGAGGCTGGAGTAACTTCTCTGTTTGCCTGACTGCACTGTGACTGACAACTACTATCAAGTAGGGAAAAGAAAAACTAATGCTTGCTACTAAGTGCTATTTGTCATCTATCAGATTGGCAAAAACTAAACAGAATGATAAGATCTTGTGTTGGTCAATATGTGGGAACAAATATAAATTTATACACTCTTGAATGTAGATCACTATAGCAATTTTTTCCATACACAATGGACAGTTCACATTTGTAATGTGTATGTATTTTGATCAATAAATTTTACCCTATGGCTCTGTCTTTAAAGACTTCCACTTGGATGTAAGGCACTTACGTGACACCTGTATTGACACATTGTTGAAACTTAAAAACAAGCTGTCCAACAGTCTATGTGGGCAAGAGTTAGGTAAAGAGAAAGGGAAGCAGAGCTAGAAATAGAGCTAGTGTAAGGGACCCTTTCTGTGGGGTGCCACACAGATCTCTTGGTAGCCCGTTGTGTATGCACATCTTGTCTGATTGCTTCAGTGTTTCTGGAGAAAAGTACATTCTGGGAGCCAAGTATGACTTGCTATGTGACACCTAGCTGGTCATTCAGTACTTTAAGCCAGCACTTCCCTGTGGTCGATGAACAGTCTTTGGCCATAAAACATAAGAAAGGACATTGTCCTGAGGATTATCTCCTTTGAGTTCTCATTAATTTTTGTCATGCGAAGCAGACAATCTTATCATTTGTGTGGTAGTGCAAGTATTATTCTTTCTGTGAGAGACAAAAGTTGGTTCTCTAGGCCCTGGATATGGAAACCAAAGCAGGTGAAGAAGCTGGAGTGGAGCCAGGATGAGCTACGTCAACTCTAACCTCTTCTCTCTTCCTTGTGGAAATGGTACAAGTTGCTCCAGCAGCTGTTTTCTTAATTTCACATCAGCTCTTTTTTTTTGGTGACACTATTTCATGGTTCTTTTTGTTCAGCAATCACTCAGCCTTTTAATGGTGTTGACCCAGTTACACATGGTTGTCATAAATATAAAGAATGATTTCAAACACTTGGCTATATTGATGTCAGTGGGTTAGGTGGTAATCTAAGGTGATCCCCGAGAAAGTCTTGTCACAAATTGCAGAACCTGATTGTGCTACATGGGTGTGTGTGTGTCCCTGAAGGAGATGTCCCATGGTTCTACCAAGCTCACAAAGATCACAGAGGGTGCCTCCATCCTCAGAGGCCAACTCTTTGCACTGACAACAAAACCTGGCACAAGTCATAAATAATGAAGGCAAGGAGAACAGATACCCAAAAATGGGTTTTCCAGCCTGAAAACATCCTTGCAGACATTGCCTTTGTGCTCAAAGTCATGCCCTCTCTCTACACTGCTAATGACATGGCACCAATGGAGAACACATGGTGCCTGTGGGAGGGACCTGGGTCAGACTGAGTGCACGCGTTCTTACCTGGGGATGGTAATTGTCTTGATTACTGATGATGGAAATAGTCTTATTCCTTCTCACTAGCTGGATTGTTTTTCCCATCTTCACTGGTTTCCCACCATTTCCACATACTCATCCCCAAGTGTTTAATCACTATCTGTCACATTTTTCTATAGGTGTTGTATGACTGCGCAGTGAACCACCTTCACTGCAGGCTGTATGATCCCTTTGCCCTGCAATGACATCATCAAGCCAGGCACCATGTGGATTGCCTCCTCAGTGGGAAGAATTCATTGTTGAATTCAAATTTTGTTTCAAGTCAGCTGAGTGCCACAGACAGGGAAGATCCGTAAGTAGCACTTACCTTGTTCCTTGGACTTGACACATCCCTCTAATGACCCACCTCAATCATATCTTCCCTAACACTCTTCCTGCTAAAGCTCACCAGATTTGTGCTCATGATGGTGGTCATTTTTCCAAAATTCAAAAAGTCATTTTTCTGGACAGTGATCTAATCCCTGAATACTTTAAAAGCTGAGCTGTTTAGAGGAATATGAGCCAGGTCGTGGGTCAATTCTTATAGCCATTATTTAGAACGCAACTCTCTTCAAGTAGCTGGAGAGTGAGCTGAGTGCTACCTGATGTAGATGTAGATTTCTTTCCCAAGCCTGAAAAAGCATGTTTCCACTCCCAAGTTTGCTGACACCTGACACCTGCTCTGCCGTCCCTTTGCCCTCCTTGGTCCTCACCTCCTCAACCATGAACAGGAGTTCAGTGTCCTTGATGCTTCAGAGCCTGTCACACAAGAAAAGGAGAGAAGAAAATTAGTCAATTGTTGGCTGTCATTTTGCTGAGCTAAGAATTGTTGAGCCGACCTGATATATCCAGGCTTCGTCAGGAATGGAAGAGGGCCTTAGAGTCAGGTGCAAAATATTCTTCACCAAAATGTTCAGGTCTTGGGATTTGCTCCTTTTCCTTCTGAGCTCAGGGTGCAAGAGGGACAAATTCCAGCACTATTTTGGAGATAAGTGAAGGTTCCAGTCTTACTTTTTCTATAGTTGAGGTAGGACATTTTGGCACTGGTGCCTGTGTGACTCACCCCAGTGATTCTGAACCCTGGTTGTTTATAGTTCAGTATCATGATGGAGCAGGAGAAAGGACTTAGTTCCAGGGCATATAATATCATGGCTTTTCTCATATTTTTTTAAGGCTCAGAACATTTGCCAAGTCGTTATGCTTTTGTATCCGTAGTTGAAGGGCTGTATTCAGGATGGCGCCTGAGGGAATCGGAGATGGTCGCAGGTGAGCAGTGCCACTGTCACACTCCTTCCCTCAGCTCTGAAAGCTCAAATCTGCTCCAGTTGGGGCTAGGGCCCTCCTCTGCTCTTCTCTAAGCCTTGGTTCCCGGAATTTTCTAACCTTCCCCCAAAGGCCCAGACACAAGAGAAAACATTCTCTTCTAGGGAAAATATATATGTTTGTGCAGAATAAACTTCATTGTTTTTCAGAAAAAGTCCTTTTTTTTCAGAGGATGCATGATGTGAGAAACAGTTTTCTCTAGTTTTAAGGAAATACTTGCTGGAGAGAAGTTTTCTTAGGGATAGAGGGTGATGGAGTTTGCTGAGAAAATGTCTTGGAGACACAGAGCCTGAGGCAGGAGTAGAGATGGCTTGATGGATCTGCCATTTGTGACCCTGACTGCCGTGGCCTGCCTGGGGACACTGGGCTTCCAGGAAGCATGAACTTGGAATATTTATTTCCCTCCTTCTTTAAATACCTGAAAGCACTGAAAGAAAGGCCTCATTCTCTTGTTGATGATACTCTTTGGGGGAGCCTATGGCACTACCTGGGGCTTCTTGTATCCAGAAGCCTTTACTAATCTCCTGTCCTAAGCAAAGATCTCTTCTCCTTGAGGTGGGTGGTATCCATTCCTGCATTCTCTATTTCATCTCTCTCTGCTGTGAGTCCCCTACCCCCCCCACTTCACTGTTGATGAATTTTCATGGTATCTGAGAAAACACAATCCACAGGTGAGGGTGGAGTAAAAGCGCTTTCCAGTCAGAAACTGAATCTTTTGTGGTCACCTCTTCTCTTCTCCCTGACCTACTGGAGAGTTTCCTCCAAGGAGCACTGCAGGCCTGGCTCTAGCGGAAGCCCTTCCTCACAAGTAAATGAGAAGAAAAGATCAGGATTGGCTCTTCTTTGTGTTAAAATGTTTTATATTCAGGAACCTTGAAGAGAAGTTCCTACCTCTTAGGCCCCCAAACTTTCTAAAATGGGTATCTGTAATTTGTCAAAAACCTGAATGAAGAAAAGATAACCTCTGGTAATATTCCTGACACCGTAAGGGAGCCCCTTTCTGGTCTGTGTGTGGATCTGGGCTTCCTAGCACCAAGCAAGGCAGAATAGGCTTTGTTCCTACAGTGTTGATCTTCCCCAACTTTATGTCCAACTGCGTGTCCTGGTAAACTCCCAGGACCCTCCTAGTCTGATTTCTTCCTTGAGCCTCTCAATAATTCATTGTAGGAGTGACTCACTAAGGCACGTTTGTCTTTCTCAGAGCCACCGCTTGGAAAGCTCCTCATCGGGGAGCTTGAGCAGGTGTCTGGAAAGGGCAAGAGTTTCAGAAGCACATCCAGGAGAAGAATGAGTACAGCCTGGCCAGCAGGTCTGGGGAAGTCTCCTTTCTCCCTGACTTTATGTTACTCTTTTTGTCCCTTACCTCCAGCCCTTCTTCATATCTCTTCCCTATGCTTCTCCCTCATGTCAACTTCATGTTGCACTGGGGCCTTGGGATTCCGCCGGGCAAGCTGGCGAGACAGATGCCCGAATAATGGAAGAAATGAGTCGCTTTCTCTGAAGGGGAAGTTGGTCTGCTCAGTGCCTTTCAGGTGAGCTCTCTGAACTGGGAACATGGGAGCCTGGGTGTGCAAGTGACAGCTGGAGCAAAGAGAGTATGTGGAGGGTTCCACTGGGAATAAGCTCTGTCAAGGCTAATACTCAGGGATCAGGACTGAAAGTGAGAGGATGCATAGTAGTGAGATCCACATATGCATACAGCTATTCAATTTTAAGTTGTTTTCCCACACTTGGTCCCAGGTCATCATCACAACTCCACACGCTTTGCGGGTCAATTTCTCTCTCAAAGAGTCTGAAAGTTATGAAATTTAACTTGTCCAAAATTTGCCACCAAAAAAATTGTTTTTCCCTACATCTTACACGGTCACCTAAAGGGTAAGGCCCCTGGCCAGGCTCCATCCTTGTTTCTTTCACACAGAGGAGGAGCACAGCGCGGATTGGGTGGTAGGCATCCCAGGTTCCGATTTCTTTCTTTTCATGCTGTGAGTCTGTCCTCTGAGAGCGCTGCTGAGAAGGGCCTGCTCTAGGAGGTGACACTGTCAGCAGAAGCAAACCTGGGACGTGTGGTAAAGAGAAATAAGATGAAATCTGGGAGTGCACGGGGTTGGATAGCAGACCCTTACATTTTGGAGCTCTTTTTCTCCTCGCCGCCTTGGCAGGGCTGCGGAAAGACCAACACAGAGTTCAAGAGCTGTTTTCCCTTTGCATTCTAAACAAGCAACAGACATTAACAATTTGTGTGACTTTCTATATGGATTTAATGGACATCTATTTCTTGTATTTCCACATTATTCATTATTAAAGTTGATGAAAACATTTTCTACTAAACTTTTTTTGTTAAATTCAAATTTTAAAAAGTGCTCTGTCCTTTATTGATATTTGAGACAGTGTCCTTTACAGAAGAGGGGCACTGACTCTCAGATCTTCAATGACACACATGCCCCATCCCACAGGATTCTGTTCCTTGAGGAGAAACCAAGCCCTATGTGATCAGAGTGTTTCTGAGGCTCAGCGAAGCTCTCTGTGTGTCATGTCCTACACAAGGGAGAGGCCTGGCCCAGAGACCTCTGAGGTGGGAAAGTGACTCATGAACAGTGTGGAGGGTGTCTGCTCCATGAGTGACCTCAACTCTCTTAAAAGCCTATCCCTGGCCCTGAATCAGATTGGGAGGGGGGGATTTTATCCTGGAATCTTCTACCATACCTAAGTATACACTCTGTGAGTTTTGGATAGAAGCCCTAGTTTCTACCCCATGCTCTGACATTCCAGTTCTCCTAGATGGATAGTGATCTTACATGCCCTAAGAGTGCTCATTCCTGATGTCTCCCCATTCTAACCATTGGTTTAGAATAGTGGGAAACAGGAAAGGGAAACCTAGATTGAATCTATTTTCTGGGCTGGACCTTGGGTCTGCTGGAACACTCACAAAGGTTTTCTGAGTGCAGAGAGGGGACAAAAACTGAAAATTGAAACCAAGACCAGTCCCCTCATCCAGCCTAGCAGATGCTACCTTTCTCATGGCCACAGATTGCATTTGCTGGTCCTAACGTCCTAACTTCTTTGAAACCATAGCCTTTGAGCTTCTCAGATTTGTAAGTGGCATATGTAGTGTGTGTGTGTGTGTGTGTGTGTGTGTGTGTGTGTATGCACCTAAGATATATATATGTGGCATGTTTGCTGTGTAGTTACCTACCATGTGTTCAAAGATTGTAGGTGGAAAGAAACAAAGACCATCAAAGAGGGGAGGTACATTTATATTGCTTTAATGTAGTTTCTCTTTACTTCAGTTTTCCCCACAAGTATTAAATAGATTTTTCTTTTTTCTTAGAAAAATCGGCCTAGACATCATCACATCTCAGTTCTGGAGGTCTTAGTTTTATAAACATTTTGTTATAACTTCCAGGAGAACTTTTAGAAGTCTAATACACAGAAAGTGCAAGTCTCTTCAGCAAACAGCACAAGGAATATTCTTTTGTTGAATGCACTGTGAAATTCATATAATGCAACAACAACAGAAAGTTTTGCCCAGACCTAGAAGCCTCCCCAGTGTTGCCTTCTAGTGACCACCTCACTCAGCTACCCCGCCTCCTCTCTGAGGACAGCACTCTGCCTTGATTAATTTTGCCAGGTACACTTTGATGCTTTTTTGTGTATACTTACTTACTCATGTAATCCTGACAAAAAGCCTATGAAAACATACTATTATTGTCCCCATGTTAAAGAGGAAGAATGTCGGGACATAAATGTTTATATTATTTGTCAAGGTCGCACTGCTATCAAATAGGGTTAGAATCCAGCCTTAACTCTGGCTGCAGAGTCACATCCTTTAACCAGTAAACAGTGCTGTGAAAACTATGACAAACTGGAAACATAGTCCAATCCAACACAGTTAGATGTGCTGAAGAATGACCACTAACCTCCACATAGTCTTTTCAGAAGGTTTCCCACATACCCTTAAAGTTCTTATTTTCTAAATTGTGTCTCAAAAGGCAGTGAGGAGGCCTGAGGCTCAGAGAAGAGAATTGCCCAAAGGCAACAGCTGGTAAGGAAGAGAGTCAGATTTGAGCACAAAATAAACTAGGAGCCATTATTTTTCATTGCTCTTCAAAAAAACAGAATAACTCTGAGGTCAAGGGTTCAATACACATATGACAAGCAACCAGTGAACAACTAAAGTGAAGCAACTATGAGCTGATACTTCTTACTCCCCCCACCTCTCTCTGTAAAACCAATAAATAAAATCTAAAAAAAAAAGAAAGTTAACATTATCAAATTAAATGTTAATCTCATTCCAAAACACCCTCACAGACAGACACACTTAAAACGTTGGCCAAAGTAGTTTCCTCTCTCCTTCAGGCCTAGCTCAGTGCTCTGCATGTGTGTGACACTACTCTGGGATTAGTTCAAGCTGCCCATGTTTCTGGACTTAATATGTAGATGCTACTCCTAGTATAGAATTCTTTGGGGAGGAGGAGCCTGGGGTCTGAACTGTCTTTATGCTACAGATTTATGACCTAGGTTCTAAGGAAAAAAAAAGAGTTAAGGAGAAGAATGAGGCACAGTGTGAACATGGCAGAGGCTGTCTATGAATCCAAGGTTCCAATAGGGGTGACTTGTAGGCACTTCTGTCCTGACATTGCACCATCATCATGGGGGAGGGATCCTGGAATTCACCGCCCTCAGGTGTACACCCTTTCATGTTATACAGATGTGATATGCTGCTTCTTAACTGTCAAAAATTGAAAATAAACCCTGGGCTACTTCCTCCTTGTAGAAGGGAGGGATTATGTGACCAAAAGAAAACTTACTTTAAAACGTTTAATTGCTTACCTGATGTTTCAGAGAATGTTCACACGTGGCTTTATGTCACACTGAAAGAATATAACCCAACTCAGAGTACCTGGTGTTATAAAGATACAAGTTTAGCAATCCACTAGGTTCATATATTTTATTTCAAATTTATTTGATGGTTAATTTTATGTGTCAATTTGATTGGATCATGAGGTGCTCAACTACTTGGTTAAACGTTCCAAGTGTGTCTGTCTGCGAGGGTGTTTTAAAATTTAATTTTATAATATTAACTTTTATTTTAGATTTTATTTATTGATTTTACAGAGAGAGTTTGGTGGGTAGAGAAAGAAGTATCACCTCATAGTTTCTTCATTTAATTTGTTCATTCTTGCTTATTGTATGTGCCTTGACCAGCAAACCCAGGGTTTTGAACCTGCAACCACTGTGCCACCACAGGCCAGGCTTGATAATGTTAACTCTTAACTGGGTAAACCAGATCGCCCTCTGTGATATGCATGGACCTTGTCTAACTAGTTGGAGGCTTGCAGAGAAGAAAAAGGCTGAATGTCAAGTAACAAAATGACACAGTAAAAGCAAAATTCAATGCAACTAAACTAAACTTATAGCCAACAGGGAGGATGAAGGGCACGGTGCAAGTAGAGAAAGAACATATGCTGATTGCTCAGTCAGGGAATTAAAGGAGGATAATTTTTTTTTCAGAGACAGAGGCAGATAGAGGGATAGATAAGGACAGACAGACGGGAACAAAGAGAGATGAGAAGCATCAATCATCAGTTTTTCAATGACACTTTAATTGTTCATTGATTGCTTTCTCATATGTGCCTTGATTGCAGGCCTTCAGCAGACCGAGTAACCCCTTGCTGGAGCCAGCGACCTTGGGTATAAGCTGGTGAGCTTTGCTCAAACCAGATGAGCCTGTGCTCAAGCTGGTGACCTCGGGGTCTCGAACCTGGGTCTTCTCATATCAATCATCAGTCCGACGCTTTATCCACTTCGCCACCGCCTGGTCAGGCTAAAGGAGGATAATTCTTATCCCATGACCAACCTTCAGCTTTGCAAAACAAGCCAAATGATTATTATTTCCTTTTTGCCCTAGATGTAGTCAGTTTTGGAATAATGAGGGGGAATCATACTAACCAACTCACAAGAGATTCACATTAGATAAGAACACCAAATTACTCATGCTATCTGGCAGAGTGATGGATGTTGGTCCTTTTCCATGTGCATTTCACATGGTTAGTGCATCCATGCAGAAACTTGGGTCAGCTCAATATCATTAATACTCAGGATGATTCAGCTGGAAAATTATGACCATATTGTAAATAAGAACAACATTTTGGAGCACCTACTATGGTCTAGGTACTATGGAAGCATATTAATTCATGATTCATCCCCCTGAACACTCCTCTGTGCGTTTGTAAAACAGACGTTCCCCCAGGCCCTTCGTGTGTCAGTCTTGTTCTACTCACTTTAGTACACGTGAGTGAACAAGATGGGCAGATGTAGTTCCTTTCATTATCCCCATTTTATGAGGAAGCAAACAGAGCCATAGGAATATTAACATTTCCAAGATTAAAGCAATACTCTCTGGCTCCACAGTTTGAGCTCTTAACATTCTAGGAATCTCACTGTTCGCAAGAAGCAGAGAGGCTGCTGAAAATATGAACATTCTTTCTCCAGGACAGTCTTGGTGGTGATAATTTCATATATCAACCTGGCTAGGTCATCAGCCACCAGCCTGACACTTGCCTTAAAATGTAGCTGACAGTAGAGAAGCCTCACTGTAACAGCACCCATGGTTACAGTCTAAACCAGCAGACCTCCTACTTGGCCAAACAACACATCAGTAACTGAAATGTAACACATTTGACATCCATTAATCTGAAAAGCAAAAGCCCTGTATACCAAAAACTTCCCTTTTTCTTACATTTCAAGTTCTTCAAATGTTGCTGGCTCTTACAACTTCACAGGTTTTGATGCTCACTTTTGCTTATTGAGCAAATGGGGTCATTTGACTGAAGCAGGTTCCTCCTAGTGAAATCAGAACTTCCAAGCACCAAACACCTTTGCAATGAATTCCTGAAATCTTTTAGCAGTCTCTATGGTGCAAACGTGTGGCCTTTGCCTCTTGGGTCTCCAATACTTCACATATATAATCTTAAATGTGTTAGTAACTCCCTGGAAGGATCTAAAGTATGGTTAAAGATTTTCAAGACAAAGTGAGGGGCAGGGCTTGCTAGGGGAATTTTTCATACAATATAAAAAATGAATGAATGTAAAAATTGTACACATGTATATATCTGTAGATGTGTATATACATACATGTGTACATATTCATACATATATAGATTGTGATATATATACATTATATGTGTGTGTGTGTATATATATATATATATGAGTAGTCCATAATATAATGTGCATCTTCTGTGCCATCCCATACAGAAGGGACAAAAATTTATTAAAATATTACACACAATTTACAGAAAAGCAAACTAAAGCAGCCTTGGCTAGGTCATCTGAGGCAAAGATTCAAGAAATCCTTCAAATTGATATCTCTCCCTGCTATCTTAAAATTCACACAAAACACACAGTAACCTGATTTCAGCTGACTCCCTTTACATCAGCACCCATTTTACAATTGTAAAAATGGCATTTACTCATGGCTCAAAAATATACATCAGGACACTTATGGAAACAGACCTGCCTAAGATGATTTTGAAGAACACGGAGCTACCACTCAACTTTCACTCTCTCCCTTTGGCTTTCTACTCAGCAGGAATCTAGAAGCTGAAACACAACAGAAGCAGAGCTCCTGAAGGTGGGCAGTAAGGTGGAGGGAGCAAAAAGACTGGATAAGGCAGTGACTGCATTCAGTAAGGCAGGACTGGGGAGAGGAGAGGTTGGGAGGAAGAGTCCAGGTGCCAGGATCATTCAGTAAATGCCATATATTGTTCCCACTTCACTAGATGACTCTTTCAGATATTTCTACCCCTGCTCCTTGCTCACTGGATATAAATCAGTTACAACTCATACATACATACTGAACGTATTTTCTATTTTCCAGGACTCTTCAAAAGTCCATAGATTTCCAGCTTTTGAGAGACAATTTTTTTGACAAGTAATAGAACAATTCCAAAAAATGTAATTGATAGGTAGTATTTGAGATATATTTATGTAGGAAAAATAAAGGTTTATGTTTTCAGAATAAAACAATTCAAGAAGTTTTCAGGGCCCAGGCCGGTTGGCTCAGCGGTGGAGCGTCGGCCTGGCGTGCGGGGGACCCGGGTTCGATTCCCAGCTGGGGCACATTGGAGAAGCACCCATTTGCTTCTCCACACTCCCCCCTCCTTCCTCTCTGTCTCTCTCTTCCCCTCCTGCAGCCAAGGCTCCATTGGAGCAGAGATGGCCCAGGCGCTGGGGATGGCTCCTTGGCCTCTGCCCCAGGCGCTAGAGTGGCTCTGGTCGCGGCAAAGCGATGCCCTGGAGGGGCAGAGCATCGCCCCCTGGTGGGCAGAGCACCGCCCCTGGTGGGCATGCCGGGTGGATCCCAGTCGGGCGCATGCGGGAGTCTGTCTGACTGTCTCTCCCCATTTCCAGCTTCAGAAAAATACAAAAAAAAAAAAAAAAGAAAAAAAGAAGTTTTCAGAAGAAATTAATAAAAACAAAATATAATTTTAATAACACAAAAGAGTAAACAAACAAGTTTTATAACTTTTAATACAAGTTAAGGGGCTATATGAATTATATAAATACATAATATGATAAGATGAAAGAATAAATTATTATAAATAACAAAACAATAAACAAACAAACAAACGAATATCAGGACAGTCATCTCTTAAGGATTGATGTTCCAGCAGGTGAATTTTGTAACATTCTGTTGCTTAATACTCTGAGGATAAGATTTCAGAATTAAATTCAATATTCTATGACTAAAGCAGGTAAGAGTCATTGAAATGACCTGAGACATAAGTGCAAATGTAGTCTGGCACATTCATCAGTGAGAATTGTTTCAAGGTGACCCCAAGTCTCCATCCTTATTTCTTATCCTTTCTTGCAAGGTTGTTGTTGAGGAGAAGGATCTCATGATTTCCACTCTGACAACTTCCCAGGCACAGTCACTGTATTTCTTCTCCTCCAGATAGAGACGGATGCCATGGAAGTACCTCTTCACGGCCAGGGTAGGGCCCTGCATTCCCAGGGAAGATCCTTCCTCTCCCATCTCTCGCACCAAACAGGTGTCCAGGTCATCCAGCTGCCGGTGGAGCCTCGTGCGCAGTTGGTCCAGGAGGGTCATGTTCCAGGCGGCAGAGGAGTGCTCTGTGAGCAGGAGGTTGAAGGTCTGCTGGAGCATCTCATGGAGGACAGAGAGAGCCTGGGCCTTGTGGGCCTGGCTGCCTTCCACTGTCACCCGGGGGAATCTGAAGTCTTTTCTGTCCTTCAGACAGAAGAAAGGAGAGATTCTCCTCATTCGGCCCAGAAGCACGAGGTTCTCCCTGCTGAGCAGGATGTGGTTCTGAGGCAGGTCACAGCCCAGAGATCCACCAGGGCCATAGCTGAACACCACCAGGGCTGAGAGTAGAGAGAGCAGGAGAGCCATGGGCAAACGGGGGCACTGCTGGCCCTGCTGAGCTGGGAGTCTGGTAACAACCTTGGACCCTACTAGGTTCTCCGATGACCTCCTTTCTAGGCATGGCCATTAAATAGGGAACACAAATTTTCATTTTCTAAAGATTTCTTTATACTTTTACTTCCTTTTTTGTTTTCATTTATGAGTTTCCATGTGGTCTAAGGAGATGTCACAATCTTCACTATTAATTTTTCCATTTAATTTTCCTCACAAAATTCAGATGTGTCAGTCCAAATGGATACATCTCCATCAAATGAGGAAGGTTTTTATACTAAAGTCAGAAGTGTATGTAGATATGGAAATACTCACACATATGCACATTCTCATGTACAACTTTATTACCTAAATATTGCTCTAATCTGTGTTACAAACAAAATTTGGCAGTGAATCTGGGCAACATTTTTGCCCCACTACATTACATAAAGGAAAGAGGCTCCCTCAGCCCTGTGGGTTCGTGTAGTTTGTTAGGAACTTAGCAGACCATGTATGGTAAATAAACTCTTTAGAGGCAAAGACTAAATTTTGGTTACCGATTTTATCACAGCAGAGGCTGAACTTTTTTGTGAATGAGTTTCTGAGACTTTTCTCTTCCTTCTAGAACCCATTCAAGTGGGTCCACGTGGTTATGCTTCACTGGAGCCTCTAGGTTGGGATGTATACAGACATCGCCCTTTCTTTCCAAAATTTTGTTTCTGGTGGCTAGTGCTCCTCAGGCTGAGCCAATACCCCCAGCATGAATCCTGGTTCTTTTCTGGTGCACGTAGGATTTTATTTCTCCAACACCACCTCATGCACAAGGGACATATCAATTCTAGTAACCCTTTTCCTCTGGATTGACAGAGTCCTCAACCCAAACCCTCCTGGACTCACTCGCTGGGACAGACTGACCAGATCCTGAGGTCTATAGAATTCCCCTACTCTGGAGGGGCTTGTGTCTCTGTTGGTAAAATACTCTCTCAGGATCCTTGCCCTTTCTCCTGGAGTGATTATGTGAAGTCTCATGGTTCTCAGTGGTGACCTCTTCTCTTAACCAATGACTCAGGTATCAGTAGTGTCCCCAATATTCAATGCAGACAGTAAGAGTTTACTTTCTCTGAGTAGTGAGAGGAATTAGTTATCAAGCTTTAACCATTTTACCTATAACAGGCTAATAACTTTTATTTTGCCAGTACAGCTTTCATTGTTCATATGGAAAGACATAAATTTTAGAATACTTGTTATGCTTAAAATATCTGAGATGAGCACAGGAGATTCATGATTATGTCTTTCAGTAGAAACTTACAGTACAGAAACTAGTGGACTTCAGTCGTTCATTCAGTCTGCATATTTCTATTGGATTTCTTTGTTCATTCATCTCTGTTTCATATTCAAAATGCAGGCAAGAGAGGCTCAGGCTGCTAGGTCTGGGAGAAATAGCTTTCTTTTATTTACTTATACCTTATACTTCATTTCAAATTTAAATAACTACAGAGTCATTACATAGCTGTTTACTGGGCATAATCCATATTGCTCTTCTGGTGTTACTTTCTACTTCATCCTGAACTTAATACAAACAAAGTGGATTAAAAGAAAATCAAGGGGCTTCACCATTATTCTCTATAACTTTCAAACCCTCATATGTTTTATTTCTTATTTCGACTTTCCCAGAAAGCAAAACACACAGTTGTGTGTGGGCAAAAATAAAACAAATATAATTCTGAATAAAAGTGAAAGAAGGGAAGTGACTTCTCTGCTGACGAAATGACAAAGTGTAAATTGGCAAAATTCAGTGTAGACAAGCTGAGTCCTTGTGCTATGGAAGAGGGTGAGGAAGAAAGCCAGTATTAAATTAGACACAATCAGGAATGGCTGCATCTGCCAGAAGTTCAAAGAAGAAGACGTTCAGGGTCAATGACCTGCCTTTGGCTTTGCAAGACCAGCCTCTTCATTTTCTTTCCATTTAATGCACATGTGATCAGCTCTGAGGAGAGAGGGGAAATACAACAGCAACCAACTCTCAAGAGAATGGCAAGCTCAACACCCATTGTTAGAACAGGAACCCTCTCTGGCAGGATGGTGGATATTAAGCTTTGTCTGAGTGCTCTATCTAGTTAATAAGTCCATTTGGGCAAAGAAACATTGCCTAGTGAAATCTTCAATTAAGAGAAATGAATTAGATGATATTAAAATTTCTTCTCTTAATCTAGATATAAAAAATGATGATGATATTTTAAGTAATAATATTGAAATATATTGCATACTAAATAAGCAGCAACCACTGTTCTAAGATCTTTGCAATAATGAACTCAGCCCTCTCAATAACTTTATCTGGATTACACTCATTTACACCACTATTTGGAGAGCAGTATGAATCCAGAGATGTGCATTATTCTGAAGGTACCAAAGATCCAAACTCAAAACCTTAAGGAGCTTCAAGATAATGACTTGTCTGGAAGAAACAGTTAGGTGAAGGATAGAAATGGACATGGAATTTATGATCCAAGGAGAGGCCATAGAATGAAATCAAAGAGCAGGGAGGGTGAGGTGATAAAGGATTCCTAGTTCTACTTCAAATGCCAAAGGATTGCTGTCTATTATTTTATATGGCAATAGGAGTGTAATATGAGTCAACTGAACTAACTTTCACTTCTAAGGAAAAGTAGCCAACATTCCTTTTAAATAGTTTTAAGGGAGTAGATTATTCTGACAATGGAAACAAGTTTGGAGCTGGCACTGGAGTCACCCTCATGCTTCCAGTACTCAGCAAGTTGCTGAGGTGTCACTGTCACCTCTGCTGGGGACACTGCTTTTAGCCACGTATCTATGGGAGAACTCTGTGCTCTCTGCATCCATTTCAATCTCCTCACTTGTGAATCAGAATGGTCTGGAGAACAGTAAACTCAGTGCTGGCCATTTTCATTGTTCCTCATTCTGAGTATCTGCCAGGTATAATCCATCCTGAATGCCTCCATCTTTCCCAGTGCTCAAGCTGCTGCTGACTTCCAACTCCTTTAGGTTTCCGGATGTTCTATGGTTTTTTATTTTAGCAAGTGTGAGTCCTGCGCTGGTATAGCTTCCTTTTAGTGAAATCAGACATGAAACTGCCTAAAGGGAGGAGCAAACAAGCTCTTGGATTTATTACCCTCGTGAGTATAGATGTGTTGAACGAGATCCCTGTTATTACTGCGTTTTTATGCAAGACTGGGCTTCAGGGGGTCTTGACGACTGCAGTCCAAGAATCAGCTGGCAGGAAGGAAGGAGACTTGGCCATGTTCACAATTGGCACTTGACACTGGAAAACTCTACTGCTTCCAGCTGGTGCTACACCATGATCCCACACAGCTCATTCATGGGCACCGAGTGTTTTTTCTCAGTCTCAGGTGTCAAGTCTTGGGTGTCACTGCGGATCTGTGCAGGGCCTGAGGGCTGCTCTGCCCTCACTCCCCCTCCCCCTGTCCTCTAGCCCTGATGTGTGGTTCTCCAACATTTTGAACATTTAATAACTCTAAGATATGAAATTGCATTTGGCTACATAAATTTTCAGGGAAAGATGACAATTGGAATGAGATCATAAATTTTGCACCTTGGAAGTAAAATGAAAAACAACAGAAACAGTAAAGTTACAGTGAAAAAAAAAAGTAACCAAAAGGTGGAAGGAATCATAATATTGGAAAGCTGTTAGGCAATCAAAAGAAGGAACCAGATGAATAAAACAAAAATGTCCTGTACTCTTACTCTTACATAGCTTTCCACAAGTGGTGGAAGAAGAAAGAATTGTAAGAGACAGAAATCAATTAGCATGCCAGTTAGCACCCTTTAAGGCATCATTTGGAATGGACAATCCAAAGAGTGAGTCTGTGACTTGAGGCAGAGATTAGCGAGACCCCTGCTAACTCAGCAATTCACTCACCATACACTTCCTGGGGAACTTCTTCAACTTTAATACTTCTCAATTCTACACAAATGGATACTCCTCGGGCTGTCAGTTGGCAACAATTGTATTCTCTGAAATTCCTTTGAGCTGTCCTCTCTCTTACTACACAGTCAAGATGGAGGAAAGCAAACGGAGCCATTCAAAGTGACAATGAGTATTTTCTCCCATTTATAAAGTCAAGCAACGTGATCCGATAATGGGAATGAATTTGACATACTGCCAACTTACTTTGGAGACAGAACTAATGCCTCCTCAAACAGGAGACACTTCCTGATTTCCCTTGCTTCTCCACACCCAGAAACGCAGGCTCTAAACCTGCAAATGGCCTTAGAACAGTAAAGGGAATATTGATTCTGGAGGCTCTGGCCAGCTGAGCAGCCTGGGGTGGGGGGAGGGAGGGCAGACAAACACAATCTAATTGTTTCTCTCCTTATACAGCTGCCCACTGCCCAGAGTGCAAGCCCTGCCTGAAACTGGGTTTATTTGCCTTGTCTAGACACAAAAGCAGAGAAAGAGGACTTGGTCAAGTATTGGCTTCAGTTCTTTCCAGGACAGGACTGCTTTAGTACTCTGAAGAAGTAGGTGGGATGAAACAAACATTTTTTCATAGAACAAAAAGAAGCCTGCTGTCTGCAGACCTGGGGGATTTCTTTGTGTGTCTTGGCCAATAAGTGGCTCTCTTCCACTGTAAATGTTTTAGTAGTCCTCAGAGTAAAACGTATAGGACTTCCCAAATCTTTATAGCTATAACTATTGTTATGTTATTGTTACAGGGACAATCTTCAGTTCCTAAAGTATTCCTCAGGAGGAAAGACATAGTAGTTTCTTCTATAGGAGTGTCTGAAAAACCTAGAACTTTCACTCAATGTTGCTTTTAATTGGTGATTTTGTACTTTTCTTACAGGGAAATTGGTGGCTGTAAACCACGAGGAACAGGAAACAGCTGTATAATGGGGGTGCAGGTGAAGGAGGGGTGAAGGAGGAGAGCACCCTGGAACTAACTCTACATTGTGGGGGGGAGGAAACCGTTGTGATATGGGAATAGAAGAAGTGGATCAGAAAAAGCAAGTAGGAAAGGGCAAAGAGTGCTGGGAATTATTAGTACATACTATATATGTTTTACTTCAGTTTAGGAGACTAATTTCTCTTCTAGATATTTATGCAAGCTGCCATTTCCTACATACAAATCAGACTCATCTTCGATGTGAATTGTGGCTATACTTTAGTCTTGTCCACAACACTTCCAAAATTTTTAAGACTGTCATGTTTGTGTACTGAAATGTGGGAGAGTTCACTATTCTGATATATAGCTATAAAAAAAAAGAAGAAAATAGTTACCATATTTAAGTTTTAATGGTGGAATACAGCATAAGTGTTTTACTTTGTATAATAGTCACAGTACTTTTAGGAATATTCCCATTTTATTTTACATTTGAGGAAACTGGGGCCCAGAGAAATTGAGTGCCTTTCCCAGAATCACATACAATTGCTGGCAGAAGCAAAATTCAATACAGAATATTATAGTGCATGCAATAGCTAATTGAAATGTTTCAAATATTAGAATTCCATTAAAATATGCTCTGATGCCAAATTTATATTCCCTTGTCTTCTATTTACTGGTATATACTATTATTTTGTTTTGTTTTGCTTTTTTCAACTAGTCATTACTTTATATAATATGAAAGAGAAATTCCTTGATTTAGTTTAACTTAACTTTCTCCCTTATGAGAAAAAAATCTCCCAAATTGTCCTACTCATTCCAGTTTCACTTTCTGTGTATCCCCAAGTGCCTGTGATTTTTATGAAATTGATGCTGTCTGCGTTGTAGATGAAACAACAATTTAATCAAGAATGCAAATAATGTTAACAGAAGAATTCTTAGAATAATTATCTAGTCTAGGATATGAAGTGAGATTATAATAGTGATAATAAAAGCAGTGTGATAAAGGGAGAAACTAGGTAAAAAAAACTCTTGTAGTACCTAATGTCTGAAATGGTATTATCTGTGACCATTAGATTTAAGATAAAGAATATATCTGATATTAATATGGTAGAAAGATGTTTATAATACATAGTACTTAGGATATAGGATGATTAGTTAGAAATTGAAGAAAAAAATCAATGTATAATCTCATCTGATATTATAATAAAAGCTTGATGGAATAAATATAATACTTGGCAGTCTGATTAGATTTATAAAAGAGACTGGAGACACAGGTAACAGTGTAAGGTTATCAGGGCTAATGTATAAAGGAAATGTTGGTTATTTTAAATACATATAAATTTCTAACTTCTTCATATAAAATGAGACATGGCTACACAGACTTTTCTGACAAGATGACTCACTAGAGGCCTATGTCAAGATTTCCTCACCAGAAACCAAAAAACAAGGAAAATTAAGCTAAATGTATAAAATACATAAGCAGCCCTCAAAGACTAGAAAAAGAAGAATATTTGAACAGCATTCAGACATCAACTAGTGAGGAGCAGAGTGATAATTTTACATGATAATTTCAACTCACCCTGTCAGTTGCAGAGCTTAATAGAAAATGATAGACCTCCCTGAATATAAAGAAATTCAGCCTTTGAAATGGAAATGCAACCCTTCCTAGGGTTTCCAGACTGCTCATTCTGATTCTGGAAAACCCTGACTAGAACAGTCTGGGAAACAAGTGTTTCCTAAGTGTCCATCTTCTAAAGCCTCTTATTCTCCCACGCACCAGGTGGTGAGACAAAACAACAAAGGACAAAAATGTATGTTGGAATTCAACTAAGAGCCAAGGTAGAGGGCAGCAAATCCAAATGTTGCGTGTGCTACGTAAGGAAGGGATGCAAGACCCCTCCACAGTTGCAGGCCCCCCTGCTTCCTTAGAAGTACGCACATACTTCTGATGAAACACATCAATTAAAATACGGTGTGGATTATAGAATTTTTTTTCAAATTAGACTAAAGTTGATATGTTTGAATAAATAAAATGTCACTAGCTCTCAGGTGACAGTGGTACTACTCATTCACATTCCTCGCTTATATTATTTGAGGAAACTGGGCATCTGTTACCTAGGCATAGATTTCCTACTGAGAGAAAGAGATGTTAAGGTCATTACTCAACGTGGCAATGAGAATATTGTTCTATTTAATAATGTTGAAGTCTGATATTAGGAATAACTCTGTGACACTAACATTGCATTATTGAGAGTTGTATAATTAATGGTAGGTGAGGTTGTCCTGATTACCACTGAGTTCCACTCCTGGATTGGCAGCTGTACCTGCAGTGTGAGTCTCACAGTATGTGGAAGAGGTGATTCATTGGGAGGCCCTGTTCTATACAGTGCTTTGTAGGCAGAGAACACCTCTTTCTCCTTCCGTTTAACCACCTAATGCTGGCGACTCTTTCTCCTTGTAATAGACAAATGGTAAGGAAACAGGCTCCTGACAACATTAGAATTTATTGTTGCCAAGAAGTAGCCTTTTGTAACATTAAGGGACATCCCCCGGAAGTGCTAGGATTTCTATCTAGAGCAAAACTTGCACTCCTCTTGGTCGCTGCCCTTGTTGAGTTTGGCCACCAGGGGGCTCTTCTCTGAGAGGAATTCCCTTTGCCCACCCACAAACTGGATCTTGCTTTCTGTTTCCTTTTAGCTACAGGTACTATTACATCATTTTCAACGGACTCTACGGAAAGCCTCTCTTGCAGATGTTTCTGCAAAACCTACCAATGTTGTTTCTTTTACTTTCTACTTATGATGTTCTGCTCTTTAGGGAAACCTTGCAGCTGAAACCACAGCTGAACAGAAAGCAGTTGTGTGAGTGGGTGGAGAGGTAAAGAGAGTGAATTACAGGGTGCTGTGGGGATTTCTACTGGAGAGGAAGGAAGCTAGTGTGATAGGGGAATGTATTCTGGAATGCTGAGAGGGAGGAAGCAAATGTGCCAGGTGCCTGAATCATTAAATATCATGTTTTTCTGCCTTTTATTTAGATATTCATTCCCCTCTCTCATATAAGCCACCATTTCATCACTGAAAAAGTAAGACACTTCTTTGAAATAAGGATCAACAATATTTCAACATTCCTTAGAATTCATGATGGAATTCTGGTTTTTTTTTTTCTTTATTTGTTTATTTGTTTTTAAGCTGCCTCTTCAGGAGGTCAGTTACTAGAAGTAGGCACTGGTCCTAAGAATTTTGTATAATGAGACAAATAATATTTCATATATAGTTGTCTGAAGTAAAACAGAAAATGGTGCCATGTTTGAAGTTCTTATTTTATGGAAAATATGATGGTAAGTGTCTTGAAATGCATAAGTTCACTTAATAGTCACACACTATAAATGTACTGAATTTGTCTGATGTATGAGAAAACTGAGGCTTATCATGGTAAAGTGCATTACTCAATCTCAGACATATATTCAAGCAGAATGGAATTTCAAAGGAAAATTCTTTCTTGTGAGTTTTGGATGATTCTTTGTTGTGAGTTTTGTATTCTGGATGTCTGCTATAATTATTCAATGTGTTTATACTTCTGATTTATATACAACTCTCTCTTCTTCTGTGGATTTCCATTGTTATACTTTCAGATTTTGACCTTTTATTTTTCTACCTTAAGTATTGAGAAAGAAGTTGTGTGATTCAGTTTCACATTTTCATTTTTTAAATAATTGTCAGTTTTTATGCCCAAACTATTTTAGTTAACTGATGATTCACATGCATTTGTAATATTTATAAAATTAAGAGAAATTGCCATAATATCATGTTAAGAAATCCAGATCATATCTAGTCTACCAGAACATGAAACGTGTTATGAAGCTTCTGTAGAAAACCAGCGTCACAATGATGTCAGTTAAATAACTAATTAATAAAGTCAACAATTCCAGAAATCATATTATTAGCTGTCATTAGATTTTTTAAAAGATTTTTTCTATTGATTTGAGAGACAGTGAGAGGGGAACGAAGAAAAAAAATTTTCTATTGATTTGAGAGACAGTGAGAGGGGAACGAAGAAAGGTTGGGAGGTAGAAGGAAAAAAAGAGAGACAGAGAAGAATCAACTTGTTCTTTAACCTAGTTGGGCCATTTAATTGTGCACTCATTGATTGCTTATCATCTGTGTCCTAACCAGGGGTGGAACCTGGGACCTCTGGCATACCAGCTGAGGCTTTATCTGTGCTGAGCCACTTGTCAGGGCCGTCATTAGAAATTTGGATGACACAATTATTTATCTATTCCTGTCTAACAAATTTAGAATTCTGAGCAGCTTACTTACATAAAAAATAGTATTACTAAGACATAATAAATTATCATTGTAGGTAATTAAATAAGTTATGATTTAAATTAAACACAATCTGAGACACAAAGTGATTTACTAGAATATCAATTATATAAACTCATTCAGAAAAAAATATATACTTCAAAAAAGGAAAATTATTCACAGAAAAACTAATCCACATTCTTTGCCAGATCCTACTCTATCTCATTCTACACTCAAGAATCACTTACTTCTCTTATTTATGCTTCTGCCTGCTTTAACATGGTTCTACTTAATAATTTCACCGACTCTTGAAGGTCTTCAATGCCTTTTATTTTCCTGACTTAGTGTCCAATGTCAATCCACACTTTCCATGAATCCACTGGTATTCTTAGAAGTACATTCATTTTCTTAAATACACTATTCTCAACTTTCTCTTTTGTCCTTCCAACGTATGGCCAATCTATCTTTGTTCCTTTTGTAGCTCTTCTATCCTCTCCCATGAAAAGTTTAAGGGCCTGAAAGAGGAGAGAGAGAAGGGGAGAAAGAGTGGAAAGCAGTAACTCATAGTACTTGCTTCTTGAATGTGCCTTGACCAAGCAAGCCTAGCATTTCAAACTGGCCACCTCAGTCATCCAGGTCAACACTTTAACGACTGGACCAGCACAGGTCAGGCAAGGTTAAACTTTTTTCTCATTCTGCATTGTCTCCCCACGTGACCACCTATATTTCTGGTTCACCTGCCACACATGGACCTCTGTCTATAGCATTCCATGTAAATTACAAACCCATATATCCACTGACAATGGACATGAGCACTTAGATGACTACCAGTCACTTGTATAGGATATTGACTGCTTTACGTTGTGTTTCCTGGCATTCTTCACTCTAGCTGCAGGTAAGAGAATTCATTGGTCTTTCCTTCTTCTCAAGATAGCACTTAACATAACTGATATTAATTCTAATTATTGTTCTAAAAAAATAGCAGAGAGCAGGAACTGTATTTGTTATGTTCACCTTTATGTTCTGAAGGCAACACACAACCTGGATTAGAGAGAGTTAATAATTACTTACAAGTTGAATATAATATGATGAGTAAATGAATAGTGCCATCCATTGTTTAATCAAGTTGCCAAATTGGTTTATTGATTCTTTTCAAAATAAGAAGTTTATTATGGCCTGACCAGGCGGTGGTGCAGTGGATAGAGCATCGGACTAGGATGCAGAGGACCCAGGTTCGAAACCCTGAGGTCACTGGTTTGATCACGGGCTCATCTGGCTTAAGCAAGGGGTCACTTGGTCTGCTGTAGCCCCTCGGTCAAGCTACATATGAGAAAGCAATCAATGAACAACTAAGGTGCCACAACAAAGAATTAATGCATCTCATCTCTTTCCCTTCCTGTCTGTCTGTCCCTATCTCTCCCTCTCTCTGTCTCCATTAAAAATTTTTTTAAAAAAGTTTATTATGGCAAGAAACCTAATATACACAAAGAAATAATAAATTGACTAAATATAAAAACATATTTTATTGTAACAACACAATATAAAGGTATCTGTACCAGATATATGAACAAAAATAATTTAAAGATTATAAATAATTATGTTAATATTTAAATAAATAGGTAAATAAATAAATCAGCATGGGGTCTGTTGGTGCCTCTGTGATGTAATATACCTGAAAACACATAACAGATTGATTTCATCCGTCATGATTACAGCAGAAACAAGAGGGAGCTTAGACATGACAGAACGCAGAAAGTGCGAGTTCATAAGTGAGACTCATTTCCATGTGGAACCAGGTGTCATTCCTTACTCCTTAATCTTGCCTCCAAGTTTGCTGATAAAGACAAGGATCTCATGATGTCTGCTCTGACAATCTCCCACGCACAAGGGCTGTGATTCTTCTCTTGCAGGTAGAGAGTGATTCTCTGGAAGTAGTACCTCACAGCCAGGAAGGAGTCCTCATTCATCAGTGGAGTCTTTTCCGTCCCCACCTCTCGTGTCAGAGAAGCTTTTGAGTGACTCAGCTGCTGATAAAGTGTGGTGCACAGCTGGTCCAGGAGGGTCTTATCCCAAGCAGCAAACGATTCTTCTGTTTTAAAGAGGTGGAAGGTCTGCAGCATCATCTCCTGGACAACAGAGATGGCTTCAGCCTTCTGGACCTGGCTCCCACCAAACACCTCCTTGGGGAAGCCAAAGTCGGTTCTGTCCTTCAGGCAGGAGAAAAGGGAGATTCTCCTCATTTGTCTCAGGAGCATCAAGGTCCTCCTGATAACCAGGCTGTGGGTCTGAGGCAGGTCACTGCCCAGACAGCAGATGGGGTTGCAGCTGAGCACCACCAGAGCCACCAGGAAGGACAAGGATAGGGCCATTGGGGACCTTGCAGGTGCTGCTGGCCTGGCTGAGCTGGGTGACACTCTGAACCTTGGTCTCCAGGCTGTCTAAGACCTTCCCTTGTGCATGTGTCTTATATAGAGAACACAGGAGTTTTCCATTTCTGAATGGTTCTCCTCCTTTCTACTTCTGCTTTTGCTTTCCTTTATGCACTTTCCACATGCGTTTCGAGCACTGTTTTTCAGATCCTATTTTTTTCACTATTGCCCCTTGCCCACACAGTCATTCAGATATTTTCTGAATTGAATCTTGCAAGCAATGTAATAACACAGATATATAGCATGTATATATATGCACTTTATTTATTTCTGTGCTTTATACATATAGGAAGAAAGTGTAGAGTTGACTCATTTTCTGAACTGAAGGATTAAGAATGACTAAAAATTTCAAGCTACAAGTTACATAAAAAACTATTGTCATTTAATTAAATATTATTAAAATGTCAGTTTAATTGATATTTG
Source organism: Saccopteryx bilineata (assembly GCF_036850765.1). NCBI lineage: Eukaryota > Metazoa > Chordata > Mammalia > Chiroptera > Emballonuridae > Saccopteryx > Saccopteryx bilineata. Next base: position 82,836,032 of record NC_089491.1, on the reverse strand, counting down.
ATTTTATTTTAATTCAACTTTGTTTAATTTAACTTTATAACTATGTTTGCAATTAAGCTTTCAATGTAATATATTTATTTATATAAATAGCAATGTATTGGTGTGTTAGGTGGCTAGAGCATTGGTCCCACCTATAGATGTTCTTGGTTTGATCCTGCATCAGGGCACATATGAAAAGCAACTACCTTTTCTCTTTCCTCCCTCCCTCTCTCCCTTCTCCCTTTCTTCCCTTCTTGCAGCCAGTGGCTTGACTGTTTTGAGTGTTGGCCCCAGGTGCTGAAGATAGTTGGCTGAACTGAGCATCCCAGACAGGGATTGCCAGGTGGATCCCGGTCGGGGCACATGCGGGACTCTGTTGCTCTAGCCCCCGTCCTCCCACTTTAAAAAAAATAGTAATGTATCTAATTATATATTTTAAAAATTTACATAACACTTTAAAATAATCCCAATGTATAGATATAAATTAAAATCTTTCCAAACTGCTAAGCAACATCAAAAAATAAATTTACTCAGATGTCAAATTTTTTATAAAAACCGCCCACTGGCCCTGGCCAGTTGGCTCAGCGGTGGAACGTCTGCTTGGCGTGCGGGGCACCCAGGTTCGATTCCCGGCCAGGCACATGGGAGAGGCGCCCATTTGCTTCTCCACCCAACCCCCTCCTTCCTCTCTGTCTCTCTCTTCCCCTCCCGCAGCCAGGGTTCCGTTGGAGCAAAGATGGCCCGGGCGCTGAGGAAGGCTCCTTGGCCTCTGCCCCAGGCGCTAGAGTGGCTCTGGTCGCAGCGGGGCAACGCCCCGGAGGGGCAGAGCGTCGCCCCTGGTGGGCAGAGTGTTGCCCCTGGTGGGCATGCCGGGTGGATCCCGGTGGGGCGCATGCCGGAGTCTGTCTGACTGTCTCTCCCCATTTCCAGCTTCAGAAAAAAAAAAAAAAAAAAAAACCCGCCCACTTTTGCAGTGCTGGTCAACCTGGTCCCTCCCGCCCACTAGTGGGCATTTCAGCTTTCATGGTGGGCTGGTAGCAGAGCAACCAAACGGCACCGCGATTGGCCCACCATGAAAGCTGGAACGCCCACTAGTGGGCGGCAGGGACCAGGTTGACCAGCATTGCCAGTTTTTACAAAAAGTTTGATGACGCCTGCACTTTTACTTTTGCTTCATACCAGAAAATAATTTTAACTTCACCAGCTGCTAGATTTTCATCTAGAGATTGTCAACATTTTCTATGATTAGCATTTGGCATGATTATCGATGTGCTGAATAACTGTAGTAGCACAAATATTACAACTAGTTCCATTTAATTCTCAAAGCCCACATCACACTGAGGCTCAAACCCAAGCAACATGCACCAGACAGGCAGCTCTAAGTAAGCAAAGGGCTCCTCTCACACTGGGACTCTGAGATTAAGTAAACAATGGAAGGAAAGTCCTCCACTGAGCCATCAAGTCACTAGAGGATTGTAGCACTGATCGTGCATACATTTCCTGTATCTTCCCTGAACTCAGTGTCAGTGTTTCCAATGTGATACACAAGAGAACCCAGAGAAAAATGAATTCTAAGGAATAAGATTCAGTTAAATAGGGTTGGGTTTTGGAGCACCACAAACCCTTGTATTATATTATCTAATATTTATTCATACTCATAAGAACTAATTTTTGCACACCCTTGGGGGCAATATTATTCACAATGAGGATACATGATTTAGCAAACATCGAATTAAATCTTTCTTTGGCCTGACCAGGCAGTAGCAGAGTGGATAGAGCGTCAGATTGGTACACTGAGGACCCAGGTTCAAAACCCCGAAGTCACCGGCTTGAGCACGGGCTCACCAGCTTGAGCGTGGGGTTGCTGGCTTGAGTGTGGGGTCATAGAGATGAACCCATGGTCGCTGGCTTGAGTTCAGAAGTTTCTGGCTTGAAGCCCAAGGTCACTGGTTTGAGCCCAAGGTTGCTGGCTTGAGCAAGGGCTCAGTCACTCTGCTGTAGCCATTGGTCAAGGCACATATGAGAAAGTAATCAATGAACAACTAAGAATTGATGCTTCTCATCTCTCTCCCTTCTTGTCTGTCTGTTCTTATCTGTCCCTCTCTCTGTCTCTCTATTTCTGTCACACACACACACACACACACACACAAAATCTTTCTTTGTATTTTTGCATGAAATTTCAAATTTCTCAAAGGTCTTTCAGAGTTTCTGATCAAGTCTATTCTTCTCAAACAAAAGGACACCATCATGATAAATAAAGGAACTGGACTAATATTGACTATTTTTATGTAAAGAGTTAACTTTCAGATTTGATCCTAAACTCTTTTCAGTTTGTTTAAAAAGTTATGTTGCATCAGCCCCCAGATTCCCACTTTTCACTGGTAGGTAGGAGAAAGCTCTTGGGAAATCATCCCTTTAGTAACTGGACTCTGTTTTACTTACTGAGTTCTGCTTGGCACCAAGTGCAGTACGATCCCTCATAAAGTAATTGTTACAGAAGCGGGTTATCAGATTTTCATTAGAGCATTATGTCAGGTCACAAGTAAGAGTTTAAACCCTGAATCCTTGGTCTGCTGCTTTTGCCTCCTAACCTGCTCATCCTTTTTTATTTTCTAAATATGTTGTATTCTCTCTTATAGATGCCAGATGTGTAGTGTTTAATAACCTGCTATGGTTTCTGTGTTTATGTTCCCACAAAATCCATATGTTGAAGTCCTAGCTCCCAAAATAATGCTATAATGTAGTGAGGTCTTTGGGAAATAATTAGTGCATGAGGGTAGAGCCCTCATGAATGGAATTCATGCCCTCATAATAGAGGCCTAACATAGATCCCTCACTCTTTTACTGTGAGAGAATACTGGGAGAACTCAGTAGCGTTCAACCAATAAGCAGACTCTTATGTTGACACCCTGATTTGAATTTCAGCCTTCAGAATGGTGAGCAAGAAATTTCTGTTCTATACAATTGATTCAGTCTTTGCTATTTTGTTAAAACACCCTGAATGACCTAAGATATGACCTGATCTATTTGCTCCATGGTATACCTCCCAAGAACCTATAAAATACCTAAGGAGAAAAAATTCCTTTACTCAACCTTTGTTCTTAGCATCTAGTCCAATCCCTAGGATTTCATGGGCTCCCTAAGATCACATTCATTTTTTTTTCAGCCAAAAATCTTTAGTGCAAATAGAATAAAGATGAAGAGTGGTCTTATTCATTCAAGTTGTCTCCTTTTCCACTGATCACCACCGTAGGGTCTATTTCTCTCAACTTCTTTGCACTTAATATATCCCATGAGAAGAAATTATGACCAAGTAATAGGGGCAGAAGTGATATTGCCCTGTACAGTCACAGCCTTGATCATCCCAGTGGATCAACCATAATTATATTTTTTTACAACTGAATAGAATAGACTCAAGTAGTCAGATAAATTTGGTGTCACATATTGAATATGGTAATGCCTCAAGAAAGAAAGTACCCATGACCTTCAATCACTTTTTACACAATAGCCAAAGAGTAGAGTCATCTGGTCAGGAATGCTTGCATTATGCTCCTGTACAACGGAAAAATAAACTTCTTTACTGATCAAAGTATGGATAGTTTTTTGTTTACCACTTAGAACATCTAGCATTAACTAAACTGACAAATAAATGTCTTTAACAAAATACTGTTCTGAAGAACCTTACCATAAAAATTGAACTTCACACTTTGGAAACAGTAAATATACTCATCACTGCCTCCCACACACACACACCAAAAAAACTTAAACACATTTAAAAATTATTTAACAAAATTGTTTACTTAATAGGTCATGTTATTCTCTTTAACATAAATTTGTATCCTGACCTGTGGTGGTGCAGTGGATAAAGCATCGACCTGGAAATGCTGAGGTCGCCGGTTTGAAACCCTGGGCTTGCCTGGTCAAGGCACATATGGGAGTTGATGCTTCCAGCTCCTCCCGCCTGTCTCTCTCTCTCTCTCTCTCTCTGTCTCTCTCTGTCTCTCTCTTCCTCTCTCTCTCCTCTCTAAAATGAATAAATAAAATAAAAAATAAAAAAATAACATAAGTTTGTAAATTCATAATCTACAATATATTTTTTAAATAAGCCCATGATTTAGGTTTCTAGTATTTTTCAGCAGGTGCAGAAATGTGATTTAAGAATATATTTGGTGCTCTGAAAGCAATACAAATGATAGGAAGAGTCACAAGCATAATCACTTCTGCATTTTATGACCTTTCCTTTAGGATTCTTACATATTGGCAAGGCAAACTTTAAATTTTGACTCTTGACAACCTCCCATGCACAGGAGGAGAGGTGGATTTAATGGGGGTTCACCGGTTGCACCTTGGGCCCCAACTTCTGAAGGGCCCCACAAAACCCCAACTTTACACATTTTTCTAATGACACCAAGTTTGGTTTTATATGTGCAATTTTAACATTAATGGTACGTAATATTTTTTTATTTATTCAAAAATATGGTTAACATGTATTTTTATTTTCCCTGTCTCTCTCTTTTTTAAGGGGCCCAATATTTTCTTCTGCACCCAGGGCCTCTGCACAGGAGCTGTATATTTTGTCTTTCAAGTAGCAACAGACCTTTTGGAAGTCCTTCCAGACTAGAATTCCCAAATACGGACAAGCCAGATTTTTCTTCTTCTGTCTACTTCAGGCGTTCCAGGCTCTGATCAAGACTAGAGAGTACTTGATAGAGGAGGGTGCGGTTTCAGGTAGCATGGCTGTATTCTGTGATCAAGAGGTTGAAGATCGGCTATAGCATCAGATGGTGGTAATAGTGTGTCGTGTCTTCTGCTATTGGGTGATTGTCTGTCTTTCCCAAAGGAAATTGAAGTTGTTTCTGTCATTCAGGCATGACTGAAGGGGAGATTCTACTTAGCTGTTCCAAAAGATTCAAGATTCTCAGGGTGTCTGGGCTATGGATCCGAAGTATGTCCCCATCAAGGGAGCAAGCAGGGATGGAGCAGAGCATCACTCCTGCCACTAGTCACACTTAAATCTGGGTCATTGAGAATGCTAGTGATTCCGGGAGGGCAGCCAGGGCGGGCGCGAGCAAAGTCAGCCAAGTTAACTTCCTTCTTGGTTCCTGGAAGGCACGAATCTCCAGCGGCCGCTAGAGGGCGCGCAGGCGACTTTTCAAGATTCTCAGGGTGTCTCGGTTATGGATCCGAAGTATGTCTCCATCAAGGGGCATAGCATCACTTCCTGCTACTAGTCACACTTAAATCTGGGTCACTGAGAATGCTAGTGGTTCCGGGAGGGCAGCCAGGGCCGGCAGCCAGGGCAAAGTCAGCCAAGTTTCCTTCAAGGTTCCTGGGAGGCACGAATCTCCAGCGGCCGCTAGAGGGCGCGCAGGCGACCTTTTCTGGAGCTGGGGTAGGGAAAACGCAGGCCTGGGAGCATTCATTGTTTTGAGTCTCTCAGGGGAAAAACAAGGTGGCGGCCGCCTGGAGCAGTTGTTTCAATAGTGAGTGAAAGTCCTTCCTTTCAGCGGCCCTGACTGCGGAAGATAGAGCTCTGCCTGGGCTCCGCCGGGGGCATTTTTCTTAGGTACGGAGCAGAGAACCTCGCCTGTTCCGCACTTTCCCCGAGTGTGCGCTCTGCTTTCGCACAGAAACTCTAGCGAGGCTTTTTTTTTTTTTTTTTCTAAGAACCCGTTCACTGAGGGACGGGAGCCCGGGAGTCAGGGCATGTTTGGTCATTTTACAGGTTCCGGATCGTTCCTTCGCGAGATGCCGACAGATTCAGGTATGGGAGCGGGGGCGCGGCGGCCGCGCCGGGGGTCTGTGCGGGCTGTGATCGTGCGGTGACTTTCGGCGTGACTGCGTCCCGGGCGCTGCGGTAACGTGCAGAACAACTAACTGAGCAGTGGGAATCTTAAAACAGCATTTCTGTAAAGTTTCCAAAATATTACAGTGTTTTGATAGTAAATATGAGTATCAAGCGTAACATTTAAAAATACTTTTAACGTTTAAACATCATTTCATTAAACTTTTAAAAACCCAAATGTTTTATTAAATAACAGAAAGTTGAAAATGTTTTAATTTTTAATATTCAGAGTCTTAAAACAGCATGTATTAAACTTTAACTTATTTAAACTGTATTTTATTGATGCCAAAACAAGTATTGAATATAATTTTACATTTTTGGTTTTATGGAAGCGAACTCATTTGTATTTTCAAGATGATTTGTTTTCAATTGGGAGGACAGTTGGTACCGGGGTTAGGAATGAGATAGGTTCTGTAGGTTTGAAAATGTTTAAGTATTTCTATGCACAGAAAGGTAAAATATAAATACTGTGTTAAGACAAACATCTGTTCAAGTTGCATTTACTAGGTAAATGTAGCTGTTCCAACTTATATACAAATTCAGCTTGAGGACCTACAGACCCCATCTCATTCCTAACCCTGGGACCGCCTGCACTGCTAGGTTGGACAGTTTCTCGTGACTCCCTGATGCTACTGAATAATTTTTCTTTAATTTCACGTTACTGGAAAACTTTCATGTTACTCCACCTGTTAAAAATAAAAATTAGTGTTGTGTACAACAGTTGAAAACATTTTGAAGTTTAAATCTTAACATTTTCTTTGGTTAGAATTTTGTAGACTGAATGGAATTTGCCAAAATTGTATTTGCACCACGCCCCCTTCCTTTGTAAGACTCTGAGGGCCTGTCAAGTGCAAGGGCATTTCGTGTCTTTTAGGTTTTACTATTTTGTTCATCATAGATGTTTTGGCATTAGTTTTCATTTTTTAGTATTGCCTGAAACTATTATTTATCTCGATTCCTACATTTGATGCTTTTCTAAATTCTGTGCTACTAACCCAGGATATGGCTTTTGAACTAGGGTTGCCATCTTCAGTGGCTGAAATGGCAGTATGTCTCTTTTCTTATCATCACCACTCCCCTTGCCTTTTTCTTTTTTCTTTTTACTATTTTATCACCAGAGTTACAATTTGAGGCAAAGAAAGGGTTATTTAGTTTATTTATACCATTCACAGAACAGCAATGTTTTGTCAGGCAACTTTCCTCCACAGTGGTTCCCTGCAGAGTAAGTTCTAAGATTCTCTCATTAGTATCTCAGACAGATCTAAGGGTGGAAATGGGGCTCTGTTCCTTCTCAGTCCTACAGACAATTCCCCTCGTCTAGAGTTGCCATTTGCTGGGGGACCTCCACAGGCACACCCTGAGTATTTAAGCAGTTACCATCAAAGCTTGTGTTGGCCTGACTAGGCTTGGCTGAATATGGACTGTACAGATTATTGTATATTACGTTAATACTAAAGACAACTGTCATTCTCTATGTTCAGATTCTCAGCCTGTAATTTGCAAAATTTGATTTATTTAATCTTTACAGTGTTCTGTGTGTCTGCTTTTAAAGCTATGTCAGTTTTTCAGAAGAGGAAATGAGCATCTGATGTCATTTAAATTCTCCCTGTCTGGGTTCTCAGTGGATAGAGCATCATCCCCAGTATGATGGCTCAGCTATGATCCCAGGCCAGGGCATGTACTAGAAGCAACCAGTGAGTGGACAACTAAGTGGAGCAATAAATTGATGTTTCTCTCTCTAATCAATGTAAAAATTTTAAATAAATAAATAAATTTAGGAACCACAGACATTTGTCAGACAGTGAACTTTCTCCTGCCTTTCAGTTTGTCCCCTTCATCCTATGAATTTGCTCTTAGCTGTACTGAGGATGCTGGTGCTTCATTAATGCGAATCATGCCTCAGTGTCTGTTCTCCCTGCTCCCTGGAGGGTGGTCACCATCTATGTCTTACTTCCCCTGAATCCACATTTCCAAACATGTTGTATGTCACATCTGTGCAGTCATCACATTTTGGGGGACAGAATGAAGAAAACTATATAAATTAACACTTGATCAGTTTTATGCAGCTATTATCTGCAGACTGTGTCAGAAAATGTGAGCTATGCTGCTATGACTCCAATAAAGAGACGTGGACGGTACTGACAGGGCAGCTGGGTAGGTTAGGGTGTCACTCTGATAGGCTGTAATTTCGGGTTCTATACCGTGTCAGGGCACATACTAGAATCAACCAATGAATGCATAAACAAATGGAAGAACAAATCAATGTCTTCCTGTCCTTTCCTCGCTGTGTCTAGAAATAAAGAAGTAAATAAATAAAAATTTTAAAGTGAAACATGGAAGAATTACAATCTAGTATATTAGCCCGTTAAAAGGAAAATGCAGGAAGATGAGGCAGCTTCTATTTCAGTGCATTTTAAGAAATGTTAGAATGGGCTCCACGATTAAAACTCTAAGTCCTCTTATTAGAATTCAAAAGAAAGATAGATTGTGACTCAGGTTTTCACTTCAAGCTTGGGTCTCATTTAGGTGAATACATCCTATTGGATTGAGCCTTCTGCCATTTTCCATTGTAATGAAGGTGCAAAAGAACTGTTGAAGTTATGACCATAAATGAAGAGAAATTGGAAAAAAGTAGAAACAAAATTGGAATAAGTACAGAAAATGATCATCCTGGCCTATTAAGAATCTGATTTGCAAGAAGGTGCTCGGGACAGCTGGGTAAAGGCCCCCTGGGCCAGACAGCTGCATCACCTAGCTCACTAGGGGCTCAGCAACCTCTTTGCAGATGACACCGAAATTGATGTCTCCAGCTCTGCCTGTATGCTTAGCTGTGACTTGGTCCTACAACCATGGTGTGCCAAAGCAGGAGACCTTCACAGTTCTGAACTGGAGGGGGGAATTTTTCCAGTTTTCCTGCCTCAAGGACAAGGATGTTTTCAGGTTCCCCCAGAGGTAGCTGATGGCAACCAATGCCAAAAATCTCAGGCCACCTCCGTCTCCATGTGATGTCAGAGGATCTTCTACCTCCTCAGCACAAACAGCTGAAACTCCTCACTGGTTCTGGTCAGCAGTTGGGAGACTTGGGAGAGCAACTGGGTGCTGGAGATGGGGGAGGAGAAGGCCCTCCTGGGCAATGAGGACTCTAGCCCGGCTGTGAAGAGGTATTTCCAAAGAACTGGCCTCTACTGAGAAAGAGAGTCTCCAGCTGCTGTGCCTGTCACATTATCAGCCTGGAAGTCAAGAAGTCCTTTCAGTAAGTGCTGTCTCTGTATCATCTACAGAATTCATTCGTATCTACTTATAAGTCTAATCTACTTGTAAACCTCAAGCTTAAATGTATTCACTCAATTCAAAAACTTTTTTATGTACAAAGCATTGAGTCATCTTGGCAAATTTTTTTTCTAGATTTTATTTATTCATTTTAGAAAGAGGAGAGAGAGAAAGTGAAAAGCAGGGTGGGAGTGGGGGAGAAGCAGGAAGCTTCTCCTGGGTGCCTTGACATGGCAAGCCCAGGGTTTCAAACTGGAGACCTCAGCATTCCAGACTGACACTCTGTCCACTGCGCCACCACGGGTCAGGCAGTAGATTGTTTTTCACTGAAATGAGGCAACTAATTTGAATCAGGAAAATATCCCTTTTTAATTTGTAGTAATTAGAATTTATCCATTTATAATGATTACTGTGTTACAAAATTTATTTTCATATTATGTTATGGCAGCTTTGTGTTCTGTTTTCCTTTTCTTTGGGGTGTGAAATCTATATTTTAATGTTAGTTTTTACTCAATTCTCAAAGAGATACAAAGTGCCCTTAAACATTTATTCTGCAAGAAAATTCAAAGGAAATAAATGTATTTGTTTCATTTTCCTAATTAATAAAATATTTTGAAGTCTCTCTGCTCTGAGTAATTGACTTGTATTTGTGAATATATGGGTAAATAAACAAAGATACTGTATAGCCAGTAACCATAGCCGCCATCAAAGCCTCCTGGCCAACGCAACGCAGGTTCTCATTTGATTTGGAGAGATGCTAAGGAATCAACAGAGCCGAAAACTGGTGTTCCATTTTCCTTTATTCTAGACTTGCACTGGGCAAGTGAGTAAATACACACACTGGGCTTCAAAACCCACTCAGTCAGGGCTCACATAGCTACTGACTCATCTGAGTTTTCCTAGAATCAAAGGCTTCCACCTCATCAGTCTTTTTTTTTTTAATTTATTTTTTACAGAGACAGAGAGTGAGTCAGAGAGAGGGATAGACAGGGACAGACAGACAGGAACGGAGAGAGATGAGAAGCATCAATCATCAGTTTTTCATTGTGCGTTGCAACACCTTAGTTGTTCATTGATTGCTTTCTCATATGTGCCTTGACCACGGGCCTTTAGCAGACCGAGCAACCCCTTGCTGGAGCCAGCGACCTTGGGTTCAAGCTGGTGAGCTTTGCTCAAACCAAATGAGCCCGCACTCAAGCTGGCGACCTCAGGGTCTCGAACCTGGGTCCTTCCGCATCCCAATCTGATGCTCTATCCACTGCGCCACCTCCTGGTCAGGCCTCACCAGTCTTATTCACCTCTGTTTCCCATCTCCTTCTCCTCCACAAACTAGCTTCTCCTTCACCATTCTGCCATTTTGGCTGCCTCCTCTCCTCCAGGTGGCCTTTCGCTGCCCTGCTACAGCGTGGGCTGTTCCTCTCTACAAGAACAAGGCCAATTTCCCCTGGAACAACATGATCTCTCCTCAGTTGGCCTCCTAGCTCCACCTTTTAAAATCTTTTGGCAGAAACCTTCCCCCAACACACATTAGCACAACCACGCCCCTTTGCAAGCAAGAAGGGCATTAATATTATCACCTAGGTGACAGCCTTGCATGTGGGCAGCACCATCTTTAACAAAGTGAGAAAATATATCTTTTCTGCTCGACAGATACTAATTTCTATAATGGAGCACTGTGGCAGAGAACACAGGGTTAAAGGTATGTAATCAAGTGGTAGACCCTTCCTAGGGCTGTGAAGAACATGCATGAGAAATTGTGGCACATTATAGCTATTCAGTTTCACTCATGCTTTCTTGGAAAAATTGTTGATTCAATTTCAGAAGTTTCATGAATCAGAAACTAAGGTGAAATATAGATCCATAGAATTAAAATTTCTACAAGTAGTGAATGTATCCTCTATTTGTTGGTACTGTAGTGGGTCCAGCTACAAGGCAAAAATAGACCCACGGCCTGCTATCACAGAGCTTCTTTCAGCTGGTGGGGATATGGCAGCAGAGCATTGAATTTAATTAACGCTGATGCATATAACATCAGCAGGGGATCCTTGGAGCATGTAAGGCTTGTATGGGTCAGGAATATTGGTGCAAGCCACTGCTAAGCTGCTACCCCAAGGATCTGGAGAAGCTGGCCTGGTAAAAGCCTGATGGTCCATTTTGGACATGTAAAGTGCAGGTAGTCTAGGGTAGCAGGAAGAAATGCAGACCTCATGTTTGGAGATATGATTCTGAGTAATTACATATATATGCCAGTCATAATCATACAGATAACATTTGAAACAGTTGGGAATTTTGAGACTATAAGTGCTGAGAGACTGAGGTGTGGTACCTATCTGAGCATTTTGATGAACAACAGAATCCCGAAGATGAAAGGGGTGGTCAACAAAGGAAAGGAGTGGGGAGCAGAAAAGCAGGAGATGGTGATGGCCCAGCAGCCAGATGAAGGGCAGACTTTAAATGGAGGATGTGGGCAGTGTCAAATGCTTCTGAAATGTCAGTCACGAGTGACTGAGGGTGACCTGTGACCTGAGTAAGGTGTGGTTTACTGTAAAATTTGCCTGAGCCATACAGGAGAACAGAGAGGCTAGAGACACATTACAGTGAGTGGAGAAGTGTAGACAGATCTGTCTGTGAAGAAGTAGGGACAGATCTCGCAGAGAACATTCAAGAAGTTGTTGGCTATGAACAGAATGACAGGAGCAAGATAATACAAGGGTTGGTAGGACTGAAGACTCATCATATTTAGGATGGAGGTAAAAATAAAGCACATTTACACCCTGGTTGGATAGCATGTTTGGTTAGAGCATCATCCTGAAGCACAAATGTTGCTGGTTTGATCCCATCAGAGCACATACATAGAGCACATTGATGCTCCTGTCTCTCTCTCCCCCTCAAGTCAACTAAAAAAAATATTACTAAAAAAAGAGAAAATAAAGCACATTTAATGTTTATCAAAATCACCCAGTAATCAGAAGATGATATACAGGAGAGAGAGGCGGTAAGTGATAAAGTGTAAGCACCTTACTAACACCTCTTCTGCTTTCCTACCAAGAGACCCCTTCTCAGGAATGAAGCCTTCTAGAATGCACCACGGTGAGGCATGGGGCGGGTAAGAGGTCCAGTGCTTCATAAAGGGATGTAAGGTCTAAATGTGAGACTGAGGGGGGGATGGAGATGGGCTGCACCTCCATCGCTTTCTCAGGCAGATCGGTTTTCTGTAAGTGTATTTATCACTATTCAGGATGTTAAAACTATTCCAAGAAAAATTTAAATAATGTTTGAACAGTTTATTAAAAACAGGAGGGGTTAGCTTCTGAATACTTAAAATATACAATTGTTTGGCAAGGAAAAACAAATTTCCTCATGTCAGTAGGAACTTTTAAAAATCTGGTGCCTAGGATTTAACATTAGGATCATGAATAAGTAAAATCAGACATCAAATTGAGATTTTTCTTTGATATGTTATACATCATACATTAAGTCTTTATGTACTTAAATATTTATGATAATTTTATACATGTATAGAAATACAGTGTATTCAGAAACATCTGGAGGCCAACATATTACAAACTGTAAAATTTAAAAAGTATTTAAACATTTGATGATTCTGAATTCACCAGTTAGTCCATACTTTTCTTATCAGTCCCTGTCTGAAGGGTATTACACACCCACTTTTACATTAAAGAGTATGAGGGTCTATCAAGAAACCAGACAAAATGACCTACTGACTTAAGAACATTTCCCCCTGAGCAGATCGTATTTAGAAGAACCCATGTTCTCTGCCTCACCTATTCAAGGGTGCTAGGAAAAGAGAGAAAAATAATTTAGGCCCTGGAATCATGTAGGAATCTTTCTTCATTAACAAGTTGACAGGAAAACTCAGGAATAAAGGAAAAACGTTTTGACTCTCCTGAGACTGAAATTCACTGACTTTGGTTCATGAAGTCCAACAAGTGTCTTATTTCACTGCCTCTTTCTCACTGTTTACTAATTAAAGGGATATTTGATGCTAATATTTAGACCAAGCCACGGTAAGGAACTATTGGTCATGTGGCCTCCAAAATGTCTTCAAAACCTAAGGAATAAAAATTACTTTAAAAATTTATTTGGGATTATAATCTGGGAGGAACCAAACACCAGAGTATTATTTCCTATTGCCTCATTCTCCTTCTTATTGTTTTTCTCTTATTAATACTCAATGCCTGTCAGATGAGGCCATCGTTCCCATTCTTTTTGTTTCTGCCTCTAAGTTTTTTACCTCTGAGCACAGATGCCAAGTCTTCCTTTTAAAGAAAGGGGCTGAAAATAATTCTACAAGACAATTTCATCTCTGTCAAGTATAGTTTAAACTTCAAATATTTAAACACAGTCTCAACTAGTATATTGTAGGCACTAAAGAAATGATGCCATGTGTCTTAGTTCAGGCTGCTATAGAAAATTACCGTAGACCTAATTACCATAGGCTAATACTACACAACAAACGTATCCGTCACAATTCTGGAGGCTGGAAGTTGAAGATGAGGGTGCCAGCATGATTGAGTTCTGTTGAGAGTCCTCTTCTGGGTTGCAGACGGCCCTCTTCTCTTTGTATCCTCATGTGGTAGAGAGAGGAGAAAGGAAGCTATTTGTGACTCTTATAAAAGCATTAATTCCATCATGGCGGCTCCACCTTTATCACTTTATTTAATCCCAACTTTCCCCTAAATTTTCACATTGGGGCTAGAATCTCAACATATGAGTTTTAGGCCCCACAGACATTTAGTCCATAACACCATGATAAGAAGATCCCAAGGTATTAGGGGTTATGGCATGATTTCATTAGAATTATTTCTTTGTCCACATTATTTGGGAAACCAGAACACATTTTATTTTTTAAATTGACTTTATAGATAAAGGAAGGGGCAGAGAGAATGTGAGACAGGAACATCGATCTGTTCCTGTACGTGCCCTGACCCTGGATCAAACCAGCAATCTCTCTGCTTTGGGATGAAGCTCTTAACCAACCAAGCCATCTGGCCAGGGCCAGAACACATTTCTTGATACTACCTTCACTTTCTTTATCACACATGAATTCTGAATTGATTACTAATTAAATATTACAGTGCTGCTTTGATCAGAATCACCAAGCACCTATGAGACCAACTCCACAGAATTCATTCAGTCTTTATCACAAATGATGATGATGGTGATGATGGCAGCAACTACAGATTACTTTGTGTTTTCTACCAGAATCATTTAACCCTCCCAATAAGTGTTGAAACTGCATGTTTAATAGTCTCATTTCCTATAAATAGAACAATCTAATAAATAAATGGAAAATTCAGGTTTTAACATTTACAGTGTCAGATTCCAAACTCCACCTTTTAATCCACAACATTAGATGCCTGAGCAAACTGCATGTTTTGGACCATACCTTTATATTCTGTGAAGCCTTATTTCTAACACATTGAGTTTATTTATTGACTCTTACTTCACTGGTTACAAAGTGTAACTTCTCATTCATGTCTTTTCACTTCAAAATGTGTAGATCATTGACCAAATAGCAAAGTATTTTGATTATATAATAAAAGAAATGAAATGACTGATTGGCAATGATGTCTGAGTCTAAAATATAATCAACAAAATTTTAATGGTAATTATAAAATAACTAAATTTAATGTATGCCACGTGTTTCAAATATATTACTCAATAATTCTTATGGCAAATATATAAGAAGCATGGAAGACAAGCCCATGAGGGTTATTTGTCCCAGCACCAGAATGAGATATGATTCCTCTATTGAAAACACTAAGCTAGTGGGTCTTGGGGATTAAAAAGGGCAAATATATATGCTAGCAACATACGTGAATATGGGGAATGACAGGGAACATATAAGAAAGCTTATACAAACGGGAAAAACGTGAGGGATGCAAGAGGACATCACCCATGCCATCAGCAAAGAGACTAGGGAGTTCCGAAATTGAGCACTTCACCAGGGCCTGGGTGAAATTTTCGGTGGGCTGCCACCACTCCGCACGCAGCGCTCCCTTCGCTGAGGCACAGCGGCCGGAAGGGGGCGCTAGAACCGGCCGTAACAACCAAACTGAGATACCATCCAGCAGGACAAGCCTCGAGGTCCAGAGCCTTGGCCTTGAGCGCCTCCGCTACGGGGGAAACCCGGGCTTTCACCTTCAGCTGGACCTACTCCTGCGGTGATCTTTCCTTCCTCGGAAAGCATTTTAGCCACATCGGCCTAGAAAAGTGCCAATTTATTCAGGGGTTCACGTCTCCAAATCAGAGCGTGCTATGGTAGGTGTTCAGACTCAGGATTATTTCTCGAGGACAGACGCGAATTCAGGGAAAGGAGGAAAACATCTGCAATCTGGACAGGATCCCACGAAATAGTCAATATTACCGTGGAATAATCTGGGGGCACGTCTGAGACCTAAAGGAAAATGTGTGTGTGTGTGTGTGTGTGTGTGTGTGTGTGTAATATTGCACTCAATTTTAATAGTTAATTTCTTTAACAGTGTTAAAGGGTCGAAAAGATATATATTTTAAAGTTTAAAACTAAGTATTAAAACTCACATTAAATTAAAATATATTATTTAGGCCAAAACTAGACTTTAGTATAATTTCTTGGCTTAATGGGAAACATCCTCATCAATAGTATTTCAAAATTAATTCTCTGCTTATCTCATTTTTAATGGAAAGAATTGTCATCCTGGGCAATATCTTACGACCTAGTGATTCCCTTAAGTAATTTATTTTACCTTACAAAAATCTTCTTTTCTTCTTTTTTTTAAGCCCAAGTTTTGTAGTAAGCATTCATCTTTTTCTATAACCACGATTTTTCATTGAATTGTATTTTTTTCAAAATGTCTTCTCATAAGAATAAGTTTCATAAAAATTCATAATCTATTTGTATCAAGAGGTTTTCCATTTCAGCATAATGTGGGTTTGTACTTAATGTTACATCGTTTATTACTTAAAATCTCTTAGGCACTATGTGCACTGTTTGTCTTTTATACTGGTGTTCAGTGGATATCCTTTGGTGTTTTTAATGTATTGTCTAGTATAGATATAAGAATACTTCACTTGATAATTGAAGTAAAAATTTTGTACATACCTTCATACAATACTAAAAAACAGTTATCCTATTTTAATTCACAGAGGTTTAAATTTTGCATAATGACATTACGAGCTGAGCAAGTCACAAATGTGCCATAACAAGTTCTTGGGAGACATGATATAATGGCTTTTAAATCTTTGTATGCATCTGTCATAGTAATAATTCTCATAACTATGCTTAACATGTCCTTAATACTTTTTATAATTTACTCAGTTAATTATGATAATAACTTTATTAGTTGCTATGTTCTGGTCATATGGAGAATATAACAAGTGATAGTATCTTGCATGCAATGTAGTATTCTCATTATCCCTTTTTTTAAGCTGAGCAAACTATACTAATAGGAAAATGATAACAATCGCCCTTATTATGCAGCAAGTGGAGGGAAAGACTTAGGAGATGCCTGCTGAAGATGTGTAGAGCTCACCTGAGAAGACAGGAGGAACCCAGGAGAGAAAATGCAGCAAGATAGTAGTTGCCAGTTTTACTGGCACAACAATGTTAAGCTTATTGCATTTATCACTTTTATTAACAACCCTAAAGGCCTATAGTATCTCTAACTTTGTGCAGGACACGGGGTGGGGATCTTCCGCAGGCCTAGCTCAGTGCTCTGCAAGTGGATGATGCTATACTTGGATTAGTCCAAGTAGCCTGTGTTTCTGGACTTAAGGTTTAGATGCTATTCGCACTATAAAATTTGTTGGGGGAGGCTGAGGTCTGAACTGCCCTTGTAGTGCACATTTATGAACTCAGTTCTAGAAAAATAACATAATTAGGGGGAGGATTGAAGCACAGGTGAAAAGGGTAAGGCTCTCTATGAATCTGGGGCTCCAGTAAAAGTGACTTGTGGGGTATTTCATCCATCCGAACAACACACCACCAACTTGGGGGAGAAGTCATGGAACTCACTTAGGTGCACATACTTTCACATCATATAGACATCTTGAGTGTTCTCCATTGCCAAAAATTGTATATAAATGTTGTGCTATTCCTTCTTTGTAGAAGGGAAGGATTCTGTGACCGAAACAAATCTTAGCATTAAACCCTTAGTCACTCACATAGTGTTCCAGAGAATGTTCACATGTGGCTTTAAGTCAGTTGAAAGGATATAACCGAAAATGAAATACCTGGGGTTACAGACATACAAGTTGAGTAATCCACTAGGCTTCACACTATTTTATTTTAGATTCTTGTGATGGTTAATGTTATGTGTTAATTTGATTGGACCATGAGTTGCCCAGACACTTGTTCAGATGTTCAAAGTGTGTCTGTGAGGCTGCTTTGGAATAAAATTAGCATTTAATTAGATGGACTGGGTAATGAGGTTTGTCCTCCCTGATAAAAGTAACCCTTTTCTAAACTGTTGGAAGCCTGAATAGAACAAAAGTCTGACTCTCAGTAACAAAATGACAAAATGTAAGTTATATATATTCAATGCAACTGAATTCATAGCCAACGGGAGGGTGTAGGTCACAGTAGAAGTAAAGAAAGAACATAAGCTGATTACTCAGGCAGGGGCTTAAAGGAAAGTAATTCTTGTACCAAGGCCAACCTTCATCTTTGCAAAACAAGCCACATAATTTTTCTTTCATTTTTTCCCCCAATATAATCAGTTTTGGAACAAGGAAAGGAAATCATACCAACAAACTCACAAGAGACTCACTTTAGATAAGAACACCAAATTACTCATTCTGTCTGGCAGAGTGATGGATGTTGGTCCTTTTCCATGTGCATTTCACATGGTTAGTGCATGCATGCAGAAACTTGGGTCAGCTCAATATCATTAATACTCAAGATGACTCAGCTGTAAAATTATGACAATATTGTAAATAAGAACAACATTTTGGAGCACCTACTGTCTAAGCACATTTGTGAATCATCCTTCTGAACACTCCTTTGTGTGCATGCATTTATGAAACAGGTGTTTCCCCAGGCCCTTCATGTGGCAGTCTTGTTCTACTCACTTTAGTTCACATGAGTGAACAAGATGGGCAGATGTAGTTCCTTTCATTATCCCCATTTCATGAGGAAGCAAACAGGACCACAGGAATATTAACATTTTCAAGATTAAAGCAACATTTTGGAATCTAGGCCTCCTGGCTCCACAGTTTGAGTTCTTAACATTCTAAGGATCTCATTGTTCCCGAGAAGCAGAGAGGCTGCTGAAAATATGAACATTCTTTCTCCAGGACAGTCTTGGTGATGATAATTTCATGTATCAACCTGGCTAGGTCATCAGCCACCAGCCTGACACTTGCCTTAAAATGTAGCTGACAGTAGAGAAGCCTCACTGTAACAGCGCCCATGGTTACAGTCTAAACCAGCAGACCTCCTACTTGGCCAAACAACACATTAGTAACTGAAATATAACACACTTGACATCCATTAGTCTGAAAAGCAAGAGACTTGTATACCAAAAATTTCCCTTTTTCTTACATTCCAAGTTCTTCAAATACTGCAGGTTTTTATAACTTCACAGGCTTTGATGCTCACTTTTGCTTATTACGCAAATTAAGTCTTTTGACTGATGCAGGCTCCTACCAGTCAAATCAGAACTTGAAAGCACCTAAACACCTGCACAATAAGCTCTTGGATTCATTACCAGCTTGTGTGTAGCAGATGTGCTGGCTTTACCTCCAGGGTCTCCAACACTTTCCATATACACATACGTGTGTGTGTGTGTGTGTGTGTGTGTGTGTGTGTGTGTGTGTGTGTGTTTAGAGAGAGAGACAGACAAGCAGGAAGGGAGAGAGATGAGAAGCATCAACTCATAGTTGAGGCACTTTAGTTGTTCATTGAGTGCTTCTTATATGTGCCTTGACCAGGGAGAAAGGAGGTGGCTGCTCCAGCCGAGCCAGTGACCCCCTGTTCAAGTCAGCGACTTTGGGCTCAAGTCAGCGACCATGGAATTGTGTGATGATCATACACTCAAGTCAGTTATTCATGCTGAAGCTGGATGAGCCTGCGCTCAAGCCACTGACCTTGGAGGTTTGAACCTGGGCCCTCAGCATCTTAGGCTGATGCTGCTTAGTTTATCCACTAAGCTTCCACCGGTCAGGCTATAGTTTCATAAATATGTTCGCAACTCATGGGAAGGAAATAATGTATGGCTACAGAAATATTCAGAATAAAGTGACAGGGAAAAGCTTACTAGGAGAATTTTTCAGACACTATAACAGAATGAAAAGGAAATATTATACATATGTATATATATATAGATGTTTATATACATTTCATATACATATACATACATATATAGATTTGGATATTTTACACTTAGATAATTATATAAATGTGTATATTCTATAACACACTGTATAGAAAAGATCTTAATATTTGAAAGGTATCACGCAATCGAAGAATGACACAGAGGAAGTCCAGAATTGCCAAGCTTTTCTTCTGCTTTTAAACTGGCCCATGGCCTGACCGGGCGGTGGCACAGTGGATAGAACATTGGACTGGGATGCAGAAGACCCAGGTTCGAGATCCTGAGGTCGCCAGCTTGAGCACGGGCTCATCTGGTTTTAGCAAAAGCTCACCAGCTTGAGCCCAGGGTCGCTGGCTCCAGCAAGGGGTTACTCAGTCTGCTGAAGGCCCACAGTCAAGGCATGTATGAGAAAGCAATCAATGAACAATTACAGTGTTGCAATGCGCAACAAAAAACTAATGATTGATGCTTCTCATCTCTCTGTTCCTGTCTGTCTGTCCCTGTCCATCCCTCTCTCTGATTCTCTCTCTGTTATAAATAAATAAATAAATAAATAAATAAATAAATAAACTGGTCCATGAAGACTAAGTCATAGAGAAGAGAAAGAAAAAGGACCAAAATGTATTAAAAATATTATTCACAATTTGCCCTGGCTGGTTGCTCATTGGTTAGAGCATCCTCCCAATACGCAAAGGTTGTGGGTTTGACCCTGAGTCATGGCACACACAAGGACAGATCGATGTTTCAGTCTCCCTCTCATTTCCTCTCTCTCTAAATCAATCAATAAATTTAAAAAATTTTACCCACAATTTATAGAAAATCAAACTAAAGCATTGGCTAGGTCATATAAGGCAAAGATTCAAAAACTCCTCCCAAATTGATGTTTCTCCCTGTTATCTGATAAATTCACACAAAACACACACAATAAAGTGAACTCAGCTGACTTCCTTTACATCAGCACCTATTTCACAATTGTAACAATGGCATTTATTCTCGACCCAAAAATATACATCAAGACACTCATAGAAAGAGACCTGCCTAAAATGGTTTTGAAGAACACAGAGCTTCGGCCTGACCTGTGGTGGCGCAGTGGATAAAGCGTCGACCTGGAAATGCTGAGGTCGCCGGTTCGAAACCCTGGGCTTGCCTGGTCAAGGCACATATGGGAGTTGATGCTTCCAGCTCCTCCCCCCTTCTCTCCTTCTCTCTCTCTGTCTCTTCTCTCTCTCTCTCTCTCTCTCTCCCTCCCTCTCTCTCTCTCCCTCTCCTCTCTAAAATGAATAAATAAAAAATTAAAAAAAATAAAAAAGAACACAGAGCTTCCACTCAGCCTTCGCTCTCTCCTTTCAGCTTTCTACTCTGAGCTAAACCTAGAGGCTGAAACACAACAGAAGCAGGGCACCTGTGCCGCTGGGCAGTGAGGTGGGGGAGTGAAGGGACTGGATAAGGGAGTGACTCAGTGCTGGGATTCAAATAATTTAACATCCTGTTGTCTGCCCTATATATATATATGAAGATATACCAAAAGGTAGTTTGTTGTTTCATGCATTTTATACTTAAATAAGAACAATAAAAGAGGTACAAAAAACTAGATTGTTATAAAAAAGTTTTAAAATATTAATGAAAATATTAAATAATATCTGACAAAAAACAATAAAACTGTTATTAAAGATGTTTCTGATAGAATCAAAGTTTCCATATTACTTCTTTTTTAAAAATATTTTTTTAAATTGATTTTAGAGGAAAGAGAGAAAAGGAGTGGGGAGAGGAGCAGGAAATATCAACTCATAATAGTTGCTTCTCTTCTATGTCTTGACTGGGCAAGCCCAGGGTTTCAACCCAGCGACCTCAGCATTCCAGGTGAATGCTTTATTCACTGCACCACCACAGGTCACACTTCCATATTGCTTCTTGATTGGTGCGCTCACTTGCAACTTTTCACCTATGGACAGAATGAACATTACTACGGGAGCTCAGAATATGCTGTTGCGCAGATGAGTGTTTAAAAAAAGTAAGGAATGTAAATTTGTGATTTCCACATTGGGCAGCTAGCTACCCAGGTGCCCGCCTTAGAGAGAACCCTGATTACAAGTGCCATTGTAACAACCGGTTCGCCAAACTCAACCAAAAATTAGGTATACATTTGGCTAAACCATTGTGAACCAGCTAAACCCCACCACTGGAGTGACAGCATTCAGTAAAGCAGGACGGGAAAGAGGGTGGAAGGAAGAGAACCAGGTGCCAGGATCATCCAGGAAATGCCATATATCTTTCCCACTTCTCTCTAGATGACTCATTCAGATATTACTACCCCTGCTCCTTGCTCACTGGATGCAAATCATTTACAACCAGCTCAAAACATTGAACATATTGCATATTTCCCAGGCCTTCAATTCTGTGGATTTCCAGCTTTTAATAGGCAATTTCTGACAAGTGATAAAATTTTTCTATAGGACTTAATAGACAAATGCTATTCTAACAGTTATATAGAAAAAAAAACAGTTATATATAGAAGAAAGCAAAACTAGGAATTTTACTTTTCAGAATAAAAGAACTCAAGAAGTTTTCCTTGAAAATATTTTTTAAAATTTATTGTTTGAGGGCGGCAGGGAGAGAGAGACAGGAACATCAAGCTGCTCCTGTATGTACCCTGATTAAGAACTGAACCCGCAACATCCACACTCTGGGCCAGTGCTTCAAGCAACCGGGCTATTCGTCCAGGACTTAATTTTTTTATTTATTGATAGAGATAGAAGAAAGGAGAGAATGGGGAGAGGGTAAGGAAGCATTCATTTGTCCCACTCAGTCCTTGGTTGCTTCTCTTCTATGCCCTGGCTAAGGATAGAACCTGCAACATTGTCATTTCGAGATGGTGCTCTTAACCAACAGCTAATTGGCCAGGGCCAATAAGAATTTAAAGAATAAAAGAGAATGCAAATTTAATAATATAAAAGTAAACAAATTTTTATGAATTGTAGGACAATGTAAAAAAATATATACATTGGATGTATAAATATATGAATATGCTGGGATGAAAGAATAAATAAATAAATAAATAAATAAATAAATAAATAGCAAAAACTAAATCATGGAAGTCACCTCTTAGAGACTCATGCACAGAAGCTGAACTTTGTAACATTTTCTTGCTTAATATTCTAACAAAATAATTGCTAAATTAATACAATTAATTCAGTGAGAAAAGCAGAAATAAGAATCTTTGACATGGCCCAAGACATAAGTGCA
Organism: Saccopteryx bilineata; assembly: GCF_036850765.1. Lineage (NCBI taxonomy): Eukaryota > Metazoa > Chordata > Mammalia > Chiroptera > Emballonuridae > Saccopteryx > Saccopteryx bilineata. The sequence continues at coordinate 82,813,379 of NC_089491.1, read as the reverse complement.
AATGTGGTCTGGCACATTCATCAGTGAGAATTGTTTCAAGGTGACCCCAAGTCTCCATCCTTATTTCTTATCCTTTCTTGCAAGGTTGTTGTTGAGGAGAAGGATCTCATGATTTCCACTCTGACAACTTCCCAGGCACAGTCACTGTATTTCTTCTCCTCCAGATAGAGACGGATGCCATAGAAGTACCTCTTCACGGCCAGGGTAGGGCCCTGCATTCCCAGGGCAGATCCTTCCTCTCCCATCTCTCGCACCAAACAGGTGTCCAGGTCTTCCAGCTGCCGGTGGAGCCCCGTGCGCAGTTGGTCCAGGAGGGTCGTGTTCCAGGCTGCAGAGGAGTGCTCTGTGAGCAGGAGGTTGAAGGTCTGCTGGAGCATCTCATGGAGGACAGAGAGAGCCTGGGCCTTGTGGGCCTGGCTGCCTTCCACTGTCACCCGGGGGAATCTGAAGTCTTTTCTGTCCTTCAGACAGAAGAAAGGAGAGATTCTCCTCATTCGGCCCAGAAGCACGAGGTTCTCCCTGCTGAGCAGGATGTGGTTCTGAGGCAGGTCACAGCCCAGAGATCCACCAGGGCCACAGCTGAACACCACCAGGGCTGAGAGTAAAGAGAGCAGGAGAGCCATGGGCAAACGAGAGCACTGCTGGCCCTGCTGAGCTGGGAGTCTGGTAACAACCTTGGACCCTACTAGGTTCTCCGATGACCTCCTTTCTAGGCATGGCCAATTAAATAGGGAACACAAATTTTCATTTTCTAAACATTTCTTTGCACTTTTACTTTCTTTTTCTGTTTTTATTTATGAGTTCTCCAGGTGGTCTAAGATGTCATAATCTACATTATTAATTGTTCCACTTAATTTTCCTAGCAAAATTCAGATGTGTCAGTCCAAATGGATACATCTCAGTCAAATGAAAAACACTTCTGTCCTGAAGTCAGAAGTGTATGTAGATGTGGAAATACTCACACATACGCACATTCTCATGTACATTTTTTATTACCTAAATAATGCTATTTTCTGTGTTAGAAACAAAATTTTGCCTAGGATCTGTGTAACATTTTTGCCCTCTTTACTTTACATAAGGGAGAGAGGCTCCCTCAGCCCTGTGGGTTTGTGTAGTTTGTTAGGAACTTAGCAGACCATGCATGCTAAACAAGCTCTTTAGAACCAGGACTGAGTTTTGGTTACTGATTATATCACGGCAGAGGCTGAGATTTTTTGTGAATGAGTTTCTGGGACATTTCTCTTCCTTCTAGAACCCATTCAAGCGGGTCCATGTGGTTGTGCTTCACTGGGGCCTCTAGGTCAGAATGTACATAAACATCACCTTTTCTTTCCAACACTTTGTATCTGCTGGTTAGTGCTTCTCAGGCTGAGCCAATACCTCCAGCATGAATCCTGGTTCTTTTCTGGTGCGTGTAGGTGTGGAGGCTCTAATATCAAGATAATTTTATTTCTCCAGTTCCACCTCATTCACCGGGGAGATATCAGATCTAGTAACCCTTTTCCTCTGGACTGACAGAGCGTCCTCGACCCAAACCCTTCTGGACTCACTCACTGAGGGCAAGCTGTCCAGACCCTGAGGTCTTTAGAATTCCCCTACTCTGGAGGGGCTTGTGTCTGTACTGGAAAAATACTCTCTCAGGATTCTTGCCGTACTCCCTGGAGTGTCTGTGTGAAGGCCCCTGGTTCTCAGTGGTGACCTCCTCCTCTCCTGTCAAATGACTCAGGTATCAGCATCCCCAGCCCTCAACGCTGATAGTGAAAGTTTATTTTGTCTGAGTAGCAGGAGGAATTAATTATCCAATTGCAGTCATTTTATCTTACTATGTTAATAATTTTTATTTTGCCAGTACAGCTTTTATGTTTCAACACTTCGTTTAAATTATTGAACACTTGTTATGCTCAAAATCTTAGCTGGGCACAGGAGTTTCTGTGATGACGTCTCTCATCTTTTAATACAGAATCTTTTAATACAGACACTAGTAAGCTTCACTGTTCAGTCAGTCTGCATATTTCTGTTGGGCTTCTTTGTTCACCAACTCTGTCTCATGCTCAGAATGCGGGGTAGTGAGTCTCAAGGTACTATGTCAGGGAGGAATAGCTTCTTTTTTTTTTACTTATCCCTGATAATTTTATTGTAAATTTAAATAACCATAGAGTTATTACTTAGCTGATTACTGGGCATATTCTGTCTTGCTCTTCTGGCATTACTTTCTATTTCATCCCGAGGTTCATACAAACAAAGAGGAGTAAAAGAAAGGCAAAGAGATTCATCATTTTTTTTCTACAATTTTCAAGGAGTCACTGCAGGCAACCCTCGAGACTGGCAATCCCAATCCCTATTACTAGAATAGGAACCCTCTCTGGGAAGATGGTGGATAGTAACCCTTGTCTGAGTGCTCTATCTAGTTAATGAATCCACTAAGGCCGTGATGGCGAACCTTTTTATAAAAAACGCCCACTTTTGCAGTGCTGGTCAACCTGGTCCCTTCCGTCCACTAGTGGGCATTCCAGCTTTCATGGTGGGCCAATCGTGGTGCCCTTTGGTTGCTCCGCTACAGCCCACCAGGAAACCTGGAACGCCCACTAGTGGGCGGGAGGAACCAGGTTGACCAGCACTGCAAAAGTGGACGGTTTTCATAAAAAGGTCTGCCATCACGGCACTAAGGCAATGAAAAGCCTATCTACAGAAATCTCAAATTAAGAAAAAGAAGTGGAATGATCTTAAAATTTCTGGTCTTAATCACTATAATAATAATGGCAATAATATTTTAAATGACAACATTGAAATGTATTACATACTAAATAAAGACCAACCACTGTTCTAAATCTCTGAAATAATAAACTCAACCTTCTCAATAACCTCATTTGGATTACACTCATTTCCACCACTCTTTGGAGAGCAATATGAATCCAGAGGGATGCATTATTCTGAAGATACCAAAGATCAAAACCTTAGGGACCTTCAAGATACTGACTTCTCTGAAAGAAATAGTTAAGTGAAGGATAGAAGTAGACATGGGATTTATGACCCAAGAAGAGGCCATCGTCTAAAATCACAGAGCAGGAAAGGTGAGGTGATAAAGTGTTCCAAGTTGTACTTCAAATGCCAAAGGATTACTGTCTATCGTTTAGTATGGCAACAGGAGTGTGGCATGAGTCAATTGAACTGACATTAAATTCTAAGGAAAAGTAGCCAACATTCATTTTTAAATAGTTTTAAGGGAGTAGATTATTCTGACAATGGAAACAAGTTTGGAGCTGGCACTGGAGTCACCCTCATGTTTCCAGTACTCAGCAGGCTGCTGAGGTATCCATGTCCCTGTGCTGGAGACACTGCTATTGACCACGTGTATTGGGAGAACTCTGTGCTCTCAGCATCCACTTCAATCTCCTCATTTGTGAATTAGAATGATCTGGAGAACAGTGAACTCAGTGCTGGCCATTCCCATGGTTTTCATCCCATAGACCTGCCCCATGCAGTCCATGCTTTAAATGTCTCTGTTCTTCTAAATTCTCAAGCTGCTGCTGACTTTCCACTCCCTCATGTTTCAGGATGTGCTCTGTGGGTTTTTTGAGCAAATATGAGTCCAGCACTGGTACAGCCTCCTCCTCTTATAATCAGACATGGAACTACCTCAAGGGAGGCACAGATGAGCTGGATTCCTTCCCGTCACAGGTATGCAGGTATGATGCACTCTCTGTCTTTACTTCGTTTCTGTGTGAGACTGGGCTTCAGGGGGTCTTGACAGCGGCAGCCCAGGAATCAGCTGGCAGGGAGGGTGGAGGCTTAGCCACGTTCACATGCTGGCACTTGACACTGGAAAACTCTGCTGCTTCCACCTGGTGCTGCACTGAGATAGGGAGGCAGAGGCACATGGAGAATAAATCTTTCAAAGATCCCTGGCACTACTTTCTATTTTGATTCCAAAATTACACATTGATTCATACTATAAATGCTGTGAAAAGCAAGGAGGATAAGCTTTACCTTTAAATGGTAAAGATCTTCCTGCCTGTCTTGATTTTTAAATTACTCCTACTGTCATTGACAATTTTCAGTCTCTTCAGAAATAATTCATGTTGCTGAACCCTGGCTTTTCACACTGCAGATGACCCCCTTCCACATATGCAGGTTTTGATTCATTTGTTGGTTTGTTTTCTTTAAATGGTAGTAAATAGACATCGCCTACAATGTATCATTGTAACTGGTGATAAGCATACAGTTCATTGGCATTAAGAATATTTACATCCTCCTAGTCCTGTTCATTTTTTCTATTAGATTTTTAATACAACTCTGGGATTAGGATTTAAGAGTCAAGGTTCACTCAATGAGAGAGTCGAGTTCCCCTCTCCCACTTCTTCATTCAATCTAAGATGCTGAGATCTACTGTTTACTTTGCCTTTGACCCTTGACTCGTGCCCCTCACCCTTCCATGCCCCCATCCTCATCCCCACCCGTTATTCTGACATGATTGAGAGTGATTTTCCTGGGTTGGGATCTGTAGGAGACACTTGCACTCCATACTGGGCCAGTTTCTCTAACATTCTCCCTCCCTGCAGTTTGGAAGTTGCAGTCTAAGGGCGGGGGACTTGAAGAAGCCCTAGGAGAGGTCAAAGGCTCTGATTTTACCAGAGAGCTTTCTGCATGTAAATGAAGGCCTTTGAGGGAGGTCCTTTGGAATGAATTGCCCCGAATTTCCCTTCTGGCCCTCCCCTCTAGGACCACCCTCCCATATACCTCTCTTACTGAGAAGAGGACTGGAGAGATGGGGTGAGGGGGGAGGGGAGAGAAGTGACTGGGACCCAGGGGAGGATAGCCACTGGCTGCCTACCCTGGGGGCTACTGGGGGCTGCTGTCTCCTGCAATTCAGTTTGTTTTATTTATTAAATTTAATGCAGTGACATTGATAAATCAGGGTACCTATGTTGAAAGAAAACATCTCTAGATTATTTTGACATTTGATTGTGCTGTGTACCCCTCCCCCAAAGTTAAATTGTCTTCTGTCACCTTCTATCTGGTGTTCTTGTGCCCCTCCCCTCCCCCAACCCCTCTCTCCTTCTTCGCCCCATCCCCCTCCCCCCACCCCCCACCCGTTGCCATCCCATTCTTGTTCATGTCTCTGAGTCTCATTTTTATGTCCCTTCTATATATGGATTCATATAGTTCTTAGTTTTTTTCTGATTTACTTATTTCACTCCATATAACGTTATCAAGGTCCATCCATGTTATTGTAAATGATCCGATGTCATCATTTCTTATGGCTGTTTTGATTCTGGAAACCTCTGTCGTTACTACTGAGGTGCCACTTGCTAGGAGGACGCAAGCTAAAATCCCCTCTCTTCCTATTTCTTAGAAGGCCCGAGTTTGAGCTATTACAGATTCTCGGGATTTCTGGCCCACAGCCTCCCATCCTGCCAGATCTTCTTACAGAAAACCTCCACACTAAGAGTTTTTTACCTTTGTCCACAAAAATAAACAAGCAAGTGAGCAAGCCCTCCCTTTCCCTATCACCTCAAAACACCCAGCCAAGAAACTGAAATTCAGCTGGTCTCCTACTGCATTACCTTTAGATAGTCACTGTCTTAGAAATACCTTTGGAGTCATTCTCTTAAATTCTACCAATGACTGACAATTGTCTGTGTCCCTGCCTCTCCTCTGGCACAGTTCCATGCCTGAGTGAATCCAGTCTTATCCTCCCATGGCTACAATGCTCAAGTGACCTGGAAACTATCCAAAAGTGACCAGATGGCAACAAAGACTCCGATGTAAAGAACAGTCAGGATATTGTTTTGAACTACAGGCAATTTAAAATGACGGAAAGTTGAGAATGAAAGAATTATGTACAAACAGACCTTGTTAACAATAATTCTTATTTCCTTTAGCCTCCATGCCTACTGTATAGCCAGTAGTTGTGACCACCATCACAGCTGCCTGGCCCGTGTAGGTTCACATTTTTCAGGCAGATTGTAATCAAACAGCAGAGCCAAGAAATGATGGGCCATTTTCCTTTACTCTAGATCGGTGTTTCCCAACCTGGGGACCACGCCCCACAGGGGGGCAATTCGATAGTTAAGGGGGGCAATTTGAAAATGGACTCAAAAAGACTTTTAACTCTTTCGCCCCGGGCCATTTAAATGCAATGTTAGATATCGGTGCCAAATTTAACAAAAAATGCAATTCTTAAATAATTGTGGTAAATAATTATTAAGTATAATTTCGTTATACTTAATATAGACGAGACCAAAATATCAACTGGGTGATTGGCGTCTTCAAGTAAACTTCATCCTGGGTTCCCTGTGGAGCGTGCGGTCTGCCGCGGGGAACCCCGGACGTTTTAAAAACTCGCTAAACAACGCAGTTATTCTCACCTAATTGGCCCATTGCAACTTCTGTAGTGTTGTTTCACATTATTCAGTTGGTGTTAATTTGAAATAAGCGTCAGTCAAAACTGTTGTAAAAGCTCGTTGATTTAATAAATATACATATATATATTGTATAGATATAATTGGTAAGTATTTGATTTTATTTTTATCAATATTAAACTCTTTATTAAGTACTTCTTGCATCAGGGCTAGAAAGCACTAATATTTTATAAATATTATTGGGGCTATAATAGTGCATGCATGACAATTTTAATTTTAGAAGCATAACTTTCCAGAAAATTCTGTCAAGTGGAAAAAATATAGATACCTTTTGATTTGCGGTGGTAGTGTAGTAAATGTGTTATATACATTTAAATAAATATGAATTTTTAGTATACGTTTACTTTATGTCACATTGAATATATTTTAACACATATTTTAGTATTAGTTTTTAATTGATCTTATTTTTATTTCTTATAGCTCATAGTAAAATGAGTGGTGCAAGCAAGAAAAAAACTCGTCTATATTCGGAGGAATATTTAAAATTTGGGTTCATACCCGCTGTTCACGATGAGCAGATTCCTTTTTGTCTTTTATGCCAGCAATGCTTGACCAACGAATCAATGAAACGAGGTTGTCTTGAGGCGCATTTGAAGGCGAAACATAGTGCTCATATTAATTCAGATTTGAGTTACTTTAAAACTTTAAAGAAAAATTTTGAAAAAAGAACTACATTAAAGTCTCTATTTACTGCTCATACTTCAACTAATAATCGTGTTCTTGAGGCTAGTTATCAAATTTCTTTATTCATCGCTAAAACTGGAGAAAATCACACTATAGGAGAGAATTTAATAAAACCATCAATATCAGCATTTCTTAAAACGGTTCTTGAAAAAGATGACAAAGATGTAAAAGCTATGCCACTCAGTAACAATACTGTTAGCAGAAGAACAGACAAAATGAGTGAGGATATTGAAAAACAACTTATTGAAAAGCTGAAAACAAGAAAATTCTCCTTGCAAATGGATGAATCAACTTTGAGAGACAGTGAGGCAGTATTGATAACTTATGTAAGATACATTGATAAAGAACATTTTGCTGAAGAAATGTTGTTCTGTAAAAGATTAGAAAGCACCACTACCTCCAAAGATATATAATAAGCTAAAAAAACTACTTAGATGTTAATGATATACCAATGAAAAATATAACATCTTGTGCTGCAGATGGTGCTCCCAATATGATGGGCAAGAAAAATGGCTGCTTAAAATTGATGAAAGATGCAAATCCAGAAATGATTCTTGAGCATTGTGTTATTCATAGGGAAAACTTGGTAGCTAAAAACATCTCGCCTGTTCTGAATGAAGTATTACATACAGTAATAAAGTGTGTTAATGCTATTAAAGCTAGTGCCAAATATGAGTGTCTTTTCAAGCTATTTTGTGAAGAACAAAATGAAGACCATGTGAGACTTTTACTTCATACTGAAGTCAGATGGCTATCTAAAGGAAACTGTTTGAAAAGATTTATGGAACTGTTTGATACTCTTAGTGATTTTTTAAGCGACAAACCTGAAATGAAGTATCTGTTAACAATAGATGGTAAAGTATTTGTGAGTTATTTAGCCGATATCTTTGAAAAACTAAATATATTAAATAAGCAACTTCAAGGAACAAATAAAATTCTTGTCGACGCAAAAACAAAGATATTTGGTTTCATTACCAATCTTGAGTTATGTCAGAAACATATTAACAACAAAAACTTTAAACAGTTTCATTGGCTCCAAAAATGTGAAATAACTGATACCGCTTTACTTGTTATTGTCAATCATTTGAATATTCTATCGGCCGATTTAAAAGAAAGATTTTCTGATTTAAAACAAATTGATTTCCCAACATGGATGATGCAGTCAATGTTAGTGGATTTGTCTGATATATCAAATATGCAGTATCAAGAAGAACTCGCAGAATTGCAAAATGATGAGTCAGTTAAAGCTTTATTTAATATCAAAGGAGCGATGGCATGGCTTTGTGAGGAAACAGAAATCAAATACCCAAATTCAACCAAATGTGCAAGAAAACTATTTCTACCATTTCCATCTTCATTTTTAGCTGAATGTGGATTTAGTGCTTTAAATGATTTACTGGTAAAAAAAAAAAAAGAAATCAGCTGGATATAACACAATGTGGAGACTTGAGACTAAAGCTAACCAAATTGGAACCTAATATAAAATCTCTGTGCAGCAAGCATCAAGCACAAGGATCACACTAAATTAAAATAATAAATTAATATAGAAAAATATTAAAATTATTTTAATATTTGGAAAATATTAAAATTATTTGGAATTTAAATTTGTTTTTCATTATATGTTTTGAAATTTTACTTACTGTGTTTTGTTAACAATTTCATAGTGATTTCTTCCTAAAATCTATCATTTATGTTTATTAAGTGAACAAATCAATTTTTTAATGTTAAAAATTATGTAGGTTACATAGGGGGGGGACATAAAAATTTTAGAAAGGTTAAGGTGGGGCATGGCACAAAAAAAGGTTGGGAAACACTGCTCTAGACTCATACTGGCCAACGAGTAAAAAACAAACACATGGGGCACCAAAACCCACTCACATGTTCCTCCCATTCCACAACCAGGAAAATCTTTCTGTTTTTTTCCTAGATTCAAAGGTCCACTACTCTTAGTCCCTTCTGTATGCCTCTATTTCCACTGCCTGCCTTCTTTCTGCAATCACGTGGCCTCTCTTTCCTGGAACAACGTGGTATACTCCTCTTCAAAATGGCCTCCTAGCTCCACCTTTTAAAACCTTTTGGCGCAAAAACCGCTCCTTCAGCACACATTAGCATAACCAAGCCCCTTCCCAAGCATGAAGGTAATTAATATTATCACCTAGGCAACAGCCATTCACATGGGCAGTGCCATCTTTAACAATCAAGTGAGCAAAACCAAATAGCACAAATTTTATAACTTATTTGCCCAACACCTACTTAGTTACCTTTCTGCAATTGTCTCGCTTTTTGGTCAATTCAATATCAGAGCATTTATGTTTTGCCACTTCCTTGGGTTTTCTTATAACTGCAAAACACCTGCTGCCTTTCACTGTAAACCAATATGCAGACAAAATTTGCATTGAGATAATGTGCTTTTAATCTGATGTCCAGCCTTTTGAGAAGGCAGAGGGCTTCAGACTTAAACTTTGCCTATTAACATCTTTTTTTTTTCAGGTGGGGCCTTTTATAGTGATTTCAAAGTGGTTAGTAACAGTTAAAAGCAAAAATATATGTAATTAGCCAAGCAAGGATGGAGGCTGTAAAGCTTTTTCGAAATTGTCTTCAAAGACTTTGACATATGTCCCCTCAGGTTGTCCAGTCAGGTTGTTTCATCCTAGAGATCATTTGATTTATATCAAGACATCTATTCTAGTCCCAGATTTTATGAGTGATCCATCATGCCATCTAATACTGCAAAACAATTTTTTAGCCAAGTATTTGTGGAGGAGAAACAAAATCAAATTATGTAAGATACATTATGTAACGTTAAACACCCTCCACAACTCCTTTTACTTTCCCCATTGTTAGTAATAAATTCATTTCTATGAGATTAGTTTTATATGAAAATGGTCATTATTCTGCTGGTCAATGCTACCTGGCATTAAAGGGACAGTTGGGGTTATTTTGGAATTAGGGAGCGGCAAAGAGGGTGCATTGGCTACAAAAACAGGCAGTAATATTAATACATCAGAGCATTAAGAATATTAGGATCCTGACCAGGTGGTGACATAGTGGATAGAGTGTTGATCAGGAATGCAGAGGGCTCAGGTTCAAAACCCCAAGGTCACCAGCTTGAGCGCAGGCTCATCTGGCTTGAGGTCAGGCTCACCAGCTTGAGTATGGAATCATAGACATGACCCCATGGTTGCTGGCTTGAGCCCAAAGGTTGCTGGCTTGAGCTCAAGGTTGTTGCCTTCAGCAAGGGGTCACTTGCTCTGCAGCCTGAGAAAATAACAGTTATTAACCCGAGCTATTTTGGCTACCTTGAGAGAGAACATCCCATTGTCTTTCCTTGGAATAACAGGCCCCCGATCATAGATCTCATTGTAAGTAATAGGTTTATCAATATATTGAAGCAGAGTATGATTCTGGAGACTTTCTAGAGGAATACAGACACCTACAAATCATGGTGTAATTTGTTGTACATAAGTTCCTCCTGTAAGACAGAAGTAAAAAAATATAAGTGTATATTTAGCTAGGTACATACACCCAAATGTTCTCATCCCATTTAAAGGGGGTGAGCAGGCAGTGGTGCAGTGGATAAAGTGTCAGCTTGGGATGCTGAGGACCCTGGTTCAAAACCCTGAAGTTGCCTTGTAGAAGTTGCTTCTTGTATGTGCCTTGACCAGGAAGCACTAGCAAACCAGCTTGAGAGTGAGGTCACCAGCTTGAGTGTGAGATCATAGATATGACCCATGGTCACTGGCTTGAGCCCAATGGTTGCTGGCTTGAGCCCAAGGTTGCTGGCTTGAGCCCAAGGTTACTCTCAGATCTTTCTAGGGTGGTGGCCAAATAATTCAGGTCAAATTGTAATGTCCAAGACAAGTATGAAAGGCAATATGAGTGCCCCTGCAGCAGCTTGCCTTAGCACTCAATCAACTAAATTACTTTTTCTGGCAACATCAGTACGCTCCTTTTGATATCTGGGCCAGTGCATTACTGCTTCTTATAGGGGGACCTGAACCACCTTTAATATATTTAGAATTTTGACAGCATGCTTAATATCCTTTTTATTGATAGTCAGTAGTCCCCGTTTTTTTTTTTTCCCATATTGCACTGTATGCATGTAAAATTAGGAAAGCCTATCATGAGTAAGTATATTACCTCTTCTGTGATAACAACTCTAGTGACCTTGTTAATGTGATTAGTTCAGGCTTTTGGGCAGAGAAGTTCCTGGTGGTAGAGCATTTGCTTATACTAAACCTTCAAGATGTATAGCTGCGTACTCAGCTTTTCTGCTCCCATCTCTTATAAAACTGCTTGCATCAGTGTATAAAGTTCAATCTGCCTCTTCAAGGGGATGATCCTGTGGATCTACTCCACTGTAATAAATTACATCAGTGACTTCAATGCAGTCAAGTATTAATGGGAGAGCATGGAGTTCTCTCAAGAGGGAGGCAGGGATGAGATAGTTCCCCATTAGCCCCAGAGTAAGCCACAGATTTCCCTTTTGGTCTGTGGCTTGACGGTGTACATAAATGGTGATAGGATGCCCTAAACAAAACTTTTCAGCCTCTTGTGACAATTCGTAGGTAGCCACTACAGCTCTTAAGCATGCAGGCCATTCTGTGGAAGTATGGTCCTATCTGCCAGTATGGTCTTAGGCAAATAGGCAATGGGTTGTGTAACATCTCCTAGCATCTAAGACAATACTCCAAGGGTAATTCCCTGCCTTTCAGGGATATGTAGTTGAAAAAAGTGTTCATAAATTTGGAAGTCCTAAGGCCAGTGTGGAGGCTAAGTGTGCTTTAAGTCTCAAAAGCCTGAGTGCATTCTTTTGTTTATTTCACAGGGCTAAATTCTGGCCCTTTTAAAACCTCATGTAAAAGTTTTGCAATAAGCCCAAAGGAAGGATTCCAAAGATGACAGTAACCTGCCATTCCTATTAAACCTTGTAACTACTCTCTTGTAGTGGGAACTTTCTACTGTATTATAACCTTTCTCCTGTTTCCCATTAGGCTTCTTTCCTTGGGTTCTAGTAAAAATCCAAGAAACTTTACTGCCTGTTGGCAGATCTGGGCTTTCTGTGCCAATACCTTGTAGCCACAGGATGCTAAATATGATAATTCAAGGTGGCTCTAGTATTGGCTCAGCTTTGTCAGAATGATGGCCCAGTGATCAGGAGGTTGTCTACATATTGCCACAAGACACCTTCTTCAAATTTCAGGTCTTTCAAATCTTGACTTAGGAGCTCACTGAAAATCATAAGTGAGTCCTTAAATTCCTGTGGCAACACCATCCAGCAGTATTGAGTCTTGGCCTTGGATTGTGGGTGTTGCCATTCGATGGTAAACAAGGGCTGGGAGTCTCAAACTACCGGAATACAGAAAAAAGGCATCCTTCAAATCTAATACTGAATTCCAGTGACTGTACTCTGGTATGTTGTTAACCAATGCCTAAGAATTAGGGACTGTAGGATGAATATCTTGAACCGTATCATTTATAGTCTTTAAGTCTTGTACAAGCTGGTATTCATCAGAATGAGGTTTCTTTACAGATAAGGACAAGTGACAAGCCCTAATGTGTCCATATTCTTCAAATTTCTGAATGAGAGAGCATATACCTTCTAAGGTTTCATTTCACAAAGAATATTGCTACTTGTTTGATTTCTTGCCCCAAGCATTATTTCAATTTTGACTGGGACTTGCCTGTTTGCTCACCTTGGCGATTCTGAAGTCCATACCACTGGATTTACCTGCTCCTGCAGCTCCTTCCACCAAGGACATTCTGAAGTATTGAAATTTTTCCATGGTTTCATTAGCAACTGCCAGGCATATTCTGGCAGAATCTGAAAGTGCAACTGCTGCTGTTCAGGCACAAAAGTAATTTGTGCACACAGCTTGGCAAGTAAATCTCATCCTAATAATGGAACCGGGCATAAACAAATATACAGAAACTTCTGAGTCTGTATAGTGTCCCCAACAGTACATTGTAATGACTCAAGGAAGAATTGGTTCTGAGGCTTCCCGGAGATCCCGGTGACAGTTACTGCCGGTCAGGAAGCACTGGTAGCCCTGGCCGGTTGGCTCAGTGGTAGAGGATTGGCCCAGCGTGTGGAAGTCCCGGGTTCGATTCCCGGACAGGGCACACAGGAGAAGCGCCCTTCTGCTTTTCTACCTTTCCCCCTCTCCTTTCTCTCTCTTCCCCTCCCACAGCCAAGGCTCCATGGGAGCAAAGTTGGCCCCGGCACTGAGGATGGCTCCATGGCCTCTGCCTCAGGTGCTAGAATAGCTCCAGTTGCAACAGAGCAACGCCCCAGATGGGCAGAGCATCTCCCCCTAGTAGGCATGCAGGGTGGATCCCATCGGGCGAATGCGAAAGTCTGTCTGCCGCCCACCACTTCTCACTTCAGAAACACACACACACACACACACACACACACACACAGCACTGGTCATGCGCTATTATTATTAACAACCAAGTAAGTGGCATCGATATCACTAAGAAAGTCGACAGCCTTATGTCCCGCTGGTAGTTTTACTTGATGTTTCTGGGCGATAACATTGATAGGTTGCTGTAATGAAAGAACTTCTGGGGTTCACCATTTATTGTCTGAATCTTCTCCCTTGCCTACTAGCACCTTTGCGTCTCCAGACCTGGGACTTTGATACCTCTTTTGGGGCACTCATTCTTCCAATATCCTTTTCCCTTGCGATATACACACTGATCATTACCAAGACTGTTTGACAGGGTGACTCGCTGGCCGGTGTCCTCTTCCTTGCCGCTGAGTTCTGCTAACTTGGCTGAGAAAAATGGTGGCCCCTTGTGTCTCCCAATGTTCCCAGCTATTGCACACCTTGAAAACGAAAATTTTCTAGGGCCCTAGGGACACAGGAACAGTTCGTGCAGCGCTGGGAAGCTTCGACCGGCCGGGGCGACTTCCCCTGCCGGCGACTACGGGAAATCTTTTAAGTCTGAGTGCACGACCACGCCCAGTACCCTGCTCTGCTTGCCGCCGCCTGAGAAAGATTTCCGCTGCATTGGTATCTATGGAAGCCCCGCAAACAATCACAGGCCTAGAAATGCGAACCGTGGTGGGCCGGTAGAAGATTGGTCCTCTGTGCAGGCAGCGGGGCGCCCTTGCTGCCCCACAGTCTGAAAACGTCCCGCTGTCCCTCGCGCCGGTTGTCGGGAGCCATCTGGCTGCCGCTTTTATATCGTCTCTGCCATTCCCGAACTGCAAGGGAGGGGGGTGGGGGGTAGGGAAGGAGGGAGGGGGTGGGGGAGTGGGGAGAGGGTGGGTGGGGGAGGGATGGTGGAGGGGGGAGGGGGTGGGGGAGTGGGGAGAGGGTGGGTGGGGGAGGGATGGCGGAGGGGGGAGGGGGTGGGGGAGGGGGAGGGGGTGGGGGTAGGGGTAGGGGTGGGGGTGGGAGAGGGGTGGTGGAGGGGGCGGGGTGGTGGAAGGGGGAGGAGGCGTGCGGGGGAGGGGAGGATGGCATGAGGGGGAGGGGTGAAGGAGGCGGGGGGGGGGGGGGGGCCGGGGCCCCCAGGGGGACTTCACTAACAACAGCTCAAAACCTGACACCTAAGCTTAGTTTCAAAAAACTTTCATTTTGCAATTTACAAGTGTAAATGGACATGGACAAATCCTAAGCTGTTCTGTAAAAGGCAGTGCTGTCAGGTCAAGAGCTCCTGGTTGAAGACTGCCTGAAGAGAAGCCATGGTCAGCATTGTTTTTTCCCACAGGCATGGGCTGAGAGAGCTTCAGATTTGAAGGTATCCTGTAAGTCTGTTAAGGAAGGAAAAGTTCCTGAGGATTTCCATGTGGACTGCTGTCCAGGCACATGTGCTGTACAATTTGTACTCCAAGTTCAGTGCAATCCTCAAGTAATATTTCTTTAGGTTCAGCACTGCAGTCATGCTTCCCCACATGAAGTTGCTCATGAGGACCATAGGTAGGAGGGGGTGGGAGGGGGGATGGGGGTGGGTGGGGGAGGAGTGTGGGTGGGGGTGAGGGGTGGTGGGGGGAGGGTGGTGTGGGGAAGTTTGGGGGTGGGGGAGGGGAGTGGGGTGAGGTGTGGGGGAGGGTTTGGGTAGGGGGAGAGGTAGGGGGAGGGGTGGAGGAGGGGTGGGTGGGGGAGGAGTGTGGGTGGGGTTGAGGGGTGGTGGGGGGAGGGTGGTGTGGGGAAGTTTGGGGGTGGGGGAGGGGAGTGGAGTGAGGTGTGGGGGAGGGTTTGGGTAGGGGGAGAGGTAGGGGGAGGGGTGGAGGAGGGGTGGGTGGGAGGAGGGGTGGGGGAGGGTGGTTTGGGAATGGGGATGGGGTGGGGGTGGGGTGGGGTTGGGGGTGGGGAGGGGTGGTGGAGGGGGAGGAGTGGTGGAGGGGGCGGGGTGGTGGAAGGGGAAGGGGGCGTGCGGGGGAGGGGAGGATGGCATGAGGGGGTGGTGGGGGGAGGGTGGTGTGTGGGAGTTTGGGGGTGGGTGAGGGGAGTGGGGTGAGGTGTGAAGGAGGGTTTGGGTGGGGGAGAGGTGGGGGGAGGGGTTGAGGAAGGGAGGGGGAGGGTGCTTTGGGGAGGAGGATGGGGTGGGGGTGGAGTTGGGGGAGGGGTGGTGGAGGGGGAGGGGTGGTGGAGGGGGCGGGGTGGTGGAAGGGGGAGGGGGCGTGCGGGGGAGGGGAGGATGGCGTGAGGGGGAGGGGGGATGGAAGCAGGGGGGGGCCCGGGGACCCCCAGGGGGACTTCACTAACAACAGCTGAAAACCTGCCACCTAAAATTAATTTCAAAATACTTTCATTGTACAATTTACAGGGTAAATCGACATGGACAAATCGGCAGCTGTTCTGTAAAAGGCCGTGCTGTCAGGTCAAGAGCTCCTGGTTGAAGACTGCCTGAAGAGAAGCCATGGTCAGCATTGTTTGTTCCCACAGGCACGGGCTGAGAGAGCTTCAGTTTTGAAGGTATCCTGTAAATTTGTTAAGTAAGGAAAAGTTCCTGAGGATTTTTACGTGGACTGCTGTCCAGGCACATGTGCTGTATAATTTGTCCTGCAAGTTCAGTGCAATCCTCAAGTAATATTTCTTTAGGTTCAGCACTGGAGTCATGCTTCCTCATGTGAAGTTGTTCGTGAGGACCATATGTCCGAGGGGGGTGAAAGGGGGGTGGGGGGGTGGGGGAGGAGTGTGGGTGGCGTTCAGGGGGTGGTGGGGGGAGGGTGGTGAGGGGGCGTTTGGGGGTGGGGGAGGGGAGTGGGGTGAAATGTGGGGGAGGGTTTGTGTGGGGGGAGAGGTGGGGGGAGGGGTGGAGGAGGGGTGGGTGGGGATGAGAAGGTGGTGAAGGGAGGGTGGTGTGGGGAAGTTTGTGGGTGGGGGAGGGGAGTGGGGTGAGGTGTGGGGGAGGGTTTGGGTGAGGGGAGAGGTGGGGGGGAGGGGAGAGGAGGGGTGGGTGGGAGGAGGGGTGGAAGAGGGTGGTTTGGGGAGGGGGATGGGGTAGGGGTGCGGTGGGGGTAGGGGTGGGGAGGGGTGGTGGAGGGGGAGGGGTGGTGTAGGGGGCGGGGAAGTGGAAGGGGGAGGGGGCATGCGGGGGAGGGGAGGATGTCATTAGGGGGAGGGGGGGAAGGAAGCAGGGGGGGGGGCCCCGGGGCCCCCAGGGGGACTTCACTAACAACAGCTCAAAACCTGCCACCTAAAATTAATTTCAAAAAGCTTTCATTGTGCAATTTACAAGTGTAAATCGTCATGGACCAATAGGCAGCTGTTCTTTAAAAGGCAGTGCTGTCAGGTCAAGAGCTACTGGTTGAAGACTGCCTGAAGAGAAGCCATGGTCAGCATTGTTTGTTCCCACAGGCACGGGCTGAGAGAGCTTCAGTTTTGAAGGTATCCTGTAAGTCTGTTAAGGAAGGAAAAGTTCCTGAGGATTTCCATGTGGACTGCTGTCCAGGCACATGTGCTGTATAATTTGTCCTGCAAGTTCAGTGCAATCCTCAAGTAATATTTCTTTAGGTTCAGCACTGGAGTCATGCTTCCTCATGTGAAGTTGTTCTCGAGGACCATATGTCCGAGGGGGGTAAAAGGGGGGTGGGAGGGTGGGGGAGGTGTGTGGGTGGGGTTGAGGGGGTGGTGGGAGGGAGTTTGGGGGTGGGGGAGGGGAGTGGGATGAGATGTGGGGGAGGGTTTGTGTGGGGGGAGAGGTGGGGGAAGGGTGAAGGAGGGGTGGGTGGGGGCGGAGTGTGGGTGGCGTTGAGGGGGTGGTGAGGGGAGGGTGGTGTGGGGAAGTTTGGGGGAGGGGGAGGGGAGTGGGGTGAGGTGTGGGGGAGGGTTGGGTGGGAGGAGAGGTGGGGGGAGGGGGGAGGAGGGGTGGGTGGGACGAGGGGTGGAAGAGGGTGGTTTGAGGAGGGGGATGGGGTTGGGGTGGGGTGGGGGTGGGGGTGAGGAGGGGTAGTGGAGGGGGAGGGGTGGTGGGGGGGCGGGGTGGTGGAAGGAAGAGGGGGCATGCCGGGGAGGGGAGGATGGCATGAGGCGGTGGTGGGGGGGAGGGTGGTGTGTGGGAGTTTGGGGGTGGGTGAGGGGAGTGGGGTGAGGTGTGAAGGAGGGTTTGGGTGGGGGGAGAGGTGGGGGGAGGGGTGGAGGAGGGGAGGGGGAGGGTTGTTTGGGGAGGAGGATGGGGTGGGGTTGGGGTGGGGGAGGGGTGGTGGAGGGGGAGGGGTGGTGGAGGGGGCTTGGTGGTGGAAGGGGGATGGGGCGGGCGGGGGAGGGGAGGATGGCATGAGGGGGAGGGGAGATGGAAGCAGGGGGGGGCCGAGGCCCCCAGGGGGACTTCACTAACAGCTCAAAACCTGCCACCTAAAATTAATTTCAAAAAACTTTCATTGTGCAATTTACAAGTGTACATGGACATGGACAAATCGGCAGCTGTTCTTTAAAAGGCAGTGCTGTCAGGTCAAGAGCTCCTGGTTGAAGACTGCCTGAAGAGAAGCCATGGTCAGCATTGTTTGTTCCCACAGGCACGGGCTGAGAGAGCTTCAGTTTTGAAGGTATCCTGTAAATTTGTTAAGGAAGGAAAAGTTCCTGAGGATTTCCACGTGGACTGCTGTCCAGGTACTTGTGCTGTATAATTTGTCCTGCAAGTTCAGTGCAATCCTCAAGTAATATTTCTTTAGGTTCAGCACTGGAGTCGTGCTTCCTCATGTGAAGTTGTTCGCGAGGAGCATATGTCCGAGGGGGGTGAAAGGGGGGTGGGGGGGTAGGGGAGGAGTGTGGGTGGGGTTGAGGGGGTGGTGGGGGGGAGTTTGGGGGTGGGTGAGGGGAGTGGGGTGAGGTGTGAAGGAGGGTTTGGGTGGGGTAGAGGTGGGGGGAGGGGTGGAGTAGGGGAGGGGGAGGGTGATTTGGGGAGGAGGATGGGGTGGGGGTGTGGGTGGGGGAGGGGTGGTGGAGGGGGAGGGGTGGTGGAGGGGGCTTGGTGGTGGAAGGGGGAGGGGGCGTGCAAAGGGAGGGGAGGATGGCATGAGGGGGAGGGGAGATGGCAGCAGGGGGGGCCCCGGGGCCCCCAGGGGGACATCACTAACAACAGCACAAAACCTGCAACCTCAAATTAATTTCAAAAAGCTTTCATTGTGCAATTTACAAGTGTACATGGACATGGACAAATCGGCAGCTGTTCTTTAAAAGGCAGTGCTGTCAGGTCAAGAGCTCCTGGTTGAAGACTGCCTGAAGAGAAGCCATGGTCAGCATTGTTTGTTCCCACAGGCACGAGGTGAGAGAGCTTCAGTTTTGAAGATATCCTGTAAATTTGTTAAGGACGAAAAAGTTCCTGAGGATTTCCACGTGGACTGCTGTCCAGGCACATGTGCTGTATAATTTGTCCTGCAAGTTCAGTGCAATCCTCAAGTAATATTTCTTTAGGTTCAGCACTGGAGTCATGCTTCCCCACGTGAAGTCTTTCTCGCCCATGATTTCCTTCAGGGCTGTCTCCAAATGGCACATTTGCTGATAGAGTTCCATATAGAGATTCTCAGCGATGGTCTCATTCCAGCCAGTGCTAGAGAAATTTCTTGTCAAGATATCAAAGATCTGCTGGAGCATCTCATGCATGACCCAAACAGTTTCCTCCTTCTGAGAAACTGCTGTGGTCCTTTAATCTTTCAGGGACCTCAAAGTCCATCCTGTCCTCGAGGCAATATTGAAGGTTTCTATTCAACATCCATAGAAGCCTCTGACTGGCTAAATTGCTCCTTCTTTGTTGGTATCGGAGCAATTCATAGTTCACTGCAAGAGCTGTGGTGGTGAAGAAACACAAAAGTAGAATGGCCTGGAGGATGCATCCGTTGGTCATAATGACTATAATAACACAGTGATTTCGACTTCCCCCAGGCACAAGGCACAAATCTTCAGTCTTGGAGGGTTTGGTGACAATTCCTTTCAAGAGTGTGAGCTTTACATATAGGGCCAGGGCCAACCTTTTATACTTTAATAGTTGACATACCAACACTACTGTGAAGAGTAGTTTAAATAGTTGACATATACAATACAACACTTACCAGAGTTATAAGAAGTTTTAAGAGAAGCCACTGGAGGATTTTTAGGTAAGGTTGAATTACTTGATTTTTCTTTTGGAGGTGGGGAGAGACACTTAGAGACCCTTTGTCATTAGCAGTAAGTGATGGAAGGAAGGAAATATAAAGAACAGTGAGGGGATTTACCAATAGCTCTGCTGCTAGATGATGAATTCATTTATGTGGAACCTCTTTTCTAGCATTTGAGATGATACTAAAAAATAAAATTCTACAATTTTAGAGAGAGCTGTGCATCAGTTTTTATTGCTTATGATGACTTAAATATTTCCTATAGAGAGGGACAATTATTTCTGTCATACCAATTGCAGTAGAGGGTTGGAAATATGTGGGTAAATGGGGACTTACAAACCCGAAGCAACTCTGAGTTCCAGGTTTCACATCATCAGTAGATGTCCTCACTTCTAATCTTTGCACCAGGCTCAACATTGTATCACAAATAGCCCTACATTCCCAGTCATAAATAGAGGGCTGTATGGTATCAGCTCTCCCCAGAAAATGACTAATTGTTGATGTCTGAACTGCCGGTAAAACATTACTTGTGCTTGACAAGGATAGGGGCATTGGGGATTTTGTAGGTGCTGCTGGCCTGGTTAACCTGGGTGCCTTCCTTTGTCATGTGTCTTATATAGAGAACATAGGAGTTTCCCATTTCTGAATGGTTCCCTTTCTGCATTTACTACATGTACATTTTTTTTTTTTACTACATGTGTCCATCCACCAGGAAGGTCAAGGATAGGGCCATTGGGTGTTTTGCAGGTGCTGCTGGCCTGGTTAAGCTGGGTGACTCTCTGAACCCAGGTTTCTAGGCTGTCTAAGGCCTTCTCTTTGTGCATGTGTCTTATATAGAGAACATAGGAGTTTTCCAACTCTGAATGGTTCCCTTGCTTTCTAATTCTGCTTTTGATTTCCTTTATGCATTCCCTACATGTGTTTTTTTGTTTGTTTGTTTTTTTACTACATGTGTTTTGAGCCTTGAGTCTAGACCATATAGTTTTCACTATTGCCCCATGTCGACCGAGTCTTTTGAAGGTTTTTCTGATTGAACCCCATAAGGAAACTAATCGATATACAGTATATATATTTTTGTACTGTATTTATATCTATGCTTTCTACATTAAAAATAAAAGTGTAAAACTTACTCATTTAGTGAAAGATTAAGAACTAAAGAAAACTTTAAGCTAAAGTTAAATTTACAAGGTATTGACAAAATTTAATATAAATAAAATGACAATTTAATTGATATTTGATTTAATTTTAATTTTGGTTGATTTAAATTTATAAGTAATTTTGCAGAACGTTTTTTTTCTTTAAGTGAGAGGATGCGAGATAATGAGACAGACTCCTACATGTACCTTGACCACGACTCACCCAGAAAACCTGTCTGGGGCTGATGCTTGAACCAATAGAGCCACTGCTGTAGTAACAGGGAGAGATGGGGAAGAGGAAGGAAGAGAAAGGTAGACAGTTGTTTCTCTCATGTGCCCTGACCAAGAATCGAACCTGGGACATTCATACAGCAGACTGATGCTCTATCCACTATACCACCACCTGGTCAGGCCTTTCTTTTCAATATAGCATTTAACATAACTGATTCTAATTTTGTTGAGCATTTTTAGGTTTCTTTCTCCATAAAATTCTAGATACCAGAGAGTAGGGACTTTATTTGTTATGTTCACCTCCATATACCGAGGGCAACGTACAACCTGGCTTAGAGAGAGTCAATATTAACTTAAAATTTGAATATAATATTATGGATAAATAAATTATGCCATCCATTCTTTAAGCAAGTTGTACAACTGACTTTGTTTCTATTTAGAGTATAAGAAGGTTACTGTCATAAATATTTAATATACACAAATTTACTCCAAATTAAATATGTAAAACATTTATATAAACAAAAACAATTCAAACCTTATAAATAAACATTTGAATATTTAAATATTTAAATAAATATAAATAAATAGATAAACACATCAGCCTGAACCTCTGTAAGGCACTAGTGCCTGTAGAGGTAAAGATGATGTAACATAATATTCCTGGAAACATTCAATAGAATGATTTTATCCATGTCATGATTACAGCAGACACAAGAGGAAGCTTAGGCATGGCAGAACTCAGAAAATGCGAGTCCCATTGGTCAGTGAGACTCAATTCCACGTGGAACCAGGTCGCATTCCTTACTCCTTAATCTTGCCTCCAAGTTTGCTGATAAGGACAAGGATCTCATGATGCCTGCTCTGACAATCTCCCACGCACAAGGGCTGTGATTCTTCTCTTGCAAGTAGAGAGTGATTCTCTGGAAGTAGTTCCTCACAGCCAGGAATGAATCCTGCTTCATCAGGTGAGTCATTTCCGTCCCCACTTCTCCTGTCAAAGAAGCTTTTGGGTGGCTCAGCTGCTGAAAAAGTACAGTGCACAGCTGGTCCAGGAGGGTCGTAACCCAAGCAGCAAACAAGTCCTCTGTTGTGAAGAGTTGAAAGGTCTGCACCATCATTTCATGGACAACAGAGATGGCTTCAGCCTTCTGGACATGGCTCCCACCAAACACCTGCTGGGGGAAGCCAAAATCGGTTCTCTCCTTCAGGCAGGAGCAAAGGGAGATTCTCCTCATTTGTCTCAGAAGCATCAATGTACTACTGATAACCAGGCTGTGGGTCTAAGGCAGGTCACTGCCCAGACTGCAGATGGGGTTGCAGCTGAGCACCACCACAGCCACCAGGAAAGACATGGATAGGGCCATTGGGGATCTTACAGGTGCTGCTGGCCTGGTTAAGGTGGGTGAAACTCTGAACCTTGGTCTCTAGGCTGTCTAAGACCTTCCTTTTTGCATGTGTCTTAAATAGAGAACATAGGAGTTTTCTATTTCTGAATGGTTCCCTTTCTGCATTTACTTACATGTACATTTTTTTTTTTACTACATATGTCCTTCCACCTGTAAGGTCAAGGATAGCGCCATTGGGGATTTTGCAGGTGCTGCTGGCCTGGTTAATTGGGTGCCTTCCTTTGTGCATGTGTCTTATATAGAGAACATAGGAGTTGTCCATTTCTGAATGGTTCCCTTTCTGCATTTACTACATGTGTATTTTTTTTTTTTACTAAATGTGTCCTTCCACCAGGAAGGTCAGGATAGGGCCATTGGGGAACTTGCAGGTGCTGCTCGACTGGTTAAGCTGAGTAACACCCTGAACCTTGTTCTCTAAGCTGTCTAAGACCATCCTTTTTGCATATGTCTTATATAGAGAACATAGGAGTTTTCTATTTCTGAATGGCTCCCTTCCTGCATTTGATACATGTGCCTTTTTTTTTTTTTTACTACATGTGTCCTTCCATGAGGAAGGTCAAGGATAAGGCCATTGGGGAACTTGCAGGTGCTGCTGGCCTAGTTAAGCTCGGTGACACTCTGAACCTTGGTCTCTAGGCTAAGACTTTTTTTTTGCATGTGTCTTATATAGAGAACAAAGTTTTCCATTTCTGAATGGTTCCCTTCCTGCATTTACTATATGTGCATTTTCTTTTTTTTTCTACATGTGTCCTTCCACCAGGAGGGTCAAGGATAGGGCCATGGGGATACTTGCAGGTGCTGCTGGACTGCTTAAGCTGGGTGACACTCTGTACCTTGGTCTCTAGGCTGTCTAAGACCATCCTTTTTGCAATTGTCTTAAATAGAGAACATAGGAGTTTTCCATTTCTGAATGGTTCCCTTTCTGCATTTACTACATGTGCATTTTTTTTTTTACTACATGTGACCTTCTACCAGGAAGGTCAAGGATAGGGCAATTGGGGAACTTGCAGGTGCTGCTCGACTGGTTAAGCTGGGTGACACTCTGAACCTTGGTCTCTAGGCTGTCTAAGACCTTCCTTTTTGCATGTGTCTTAAATAGAGAACATAAGAGTTTTCCCTTTTCTGAATGGTTCCCTTTCTGCATTTACTACATGTGCATTTTTTTTTACTACATGTGTTTTGAACTTTGTGTTTAGACCATATATTTTTCACTATTGCCCCATGTCGACCGAGTCTTTTGAAGGTTTTTCTAATTGAACCCCATAAGGAAACTAATCGATATACAGTATATATATTTTTGTACTGTATTTATATCTATTCTTTCTACATTAAAAACAAAAGTGTAAAACTTACTCATTTAGTGAAAGATTAAGAACTAAAGAAAATTTTAAGCTAAAGTTAAATTTACAAGCTATTGACAAAATTTAATATAAATAAAATGACAATTTAATTGACATTTGATTTAATTTTAATTTTGGTTGATTTAAATTTATAAGTAATGGTGAAAAATGTTTTTTTCTTTGAGTGAGAGGATGCGAGATAATGAGACAGACTCCTACATGTACCTTGACCAAGACTCACCCAGAAAACCGATCTGGGGCTGATGCTTGAACCAATAGAGCCACTGCTATAGTAAGAGTGAGAGATGGGGAAGAGGAAGGAGGAGAAGGGAGGGGGAAGTGGGGTGAGTGGGGGACAGGGATAAGTAGGGGAGGGGGGGAAGGGAGGAGGGGGGAGGGGGGAGGTGGGGTGGGATGGGGGGATGGGGCAGGATGGGACCCCAGGGACCCCGGGGGGACTCCACTAACAACAGCTCAAAACTTGCCACGTAGGCTTAGTTTCAAAAAACTTTTATTTTGCAATGTAGAAGTGTACATGCACATGGACAAATCTTTAACTGTTCTTTAAAAGGCAGTGCTGTCAGGTCAAGAGCTACTGGTTGAAGACTGCCTGAAGAGAAGCCATGGTCAGCATCGTTTGTTTCCACAGGCACGGGCTGAGAGAGCTTCAGTTGTGAAGGTATCCTGTAAGTCTGTTAAGGAAGGAAAAGTTCCTGAGGATTTCCATGTGAACTACTGTCCAGGCACATTTACTGTACAATTTGTCCTCCAAGTACAGTGCAATCCTCAAGTAATATTTCTTTAGGTTCAGCACTGTAGTCATGCTTCCCCACGTGAAGTCTTTCTCGCCCTTGATTTTCTTCAGGGCTGTCTCCAAATGGCACATCTGCTGATAGAGTTCCATATAGAGATTCTCAGCGATGGTCTCATTCCAGCCAGTGCTAGAGGAATTTCTTGTCAAGATATCAAAGATCTGCTGGAGCATCTCATGCATGACCCAAACAGTTTCCTCCTTCTGAAACTGCTGTGGTTGTTTAATCTCCTCAGGGACCTCAAAGTCCATCCTGTCCTCGAGGCAATATTGAAGGTTTCTATTCAACATCCATAGGAGCCTCTGACTGGCTAAATTGCTCCTTCTTTGTTGGTATCGGAGCAATTCATAGTTCACTGCAAGAGCTGTGGTGGTGAAGAAACACAAAAGTAGAATGGCCTGGAGGATGCATCCGTTGGTCATAATGACTATAATAACACAGTGATTTCGACTTCCCCCAGGCACAAGGCACAAATCTTCAGTCTTGGAGGGTTTGGTGACAATTCCTTTCAAGAGTGTGAGCTTTACATATAGGGCCAGGGCCAACCTTTTATACTTTAATAGTTGACATACCAACACTACTGTGAAGAGTAGTTTAAATAGTTGACATATACAATACAACACTTACCAGAGTTATAAGAAGTTTTAAGAGAAGCCACTGGAGGATTTTTAGGTAAGGTTGAATTACTTGATTTTTCTTTTGGAGGTGGGGAGAGACACTTAGAGACCCTTTGTCATTAGCAGTAAGTGATGGAAGGAAGGAAATATAAAGAACAGTGAGGGGATTTACCAATAGCTCTGCTGCTAGATGATGAATTCATTTATGTGGAACCTCTTTTCTAGCATTTGAGATGATACTAGAAAATAAAATTCTACAATTTTAGAGAGAGCTGTGCATCAGTTTTTATTGCTTATGATGACTTAAATATTTCCTATAGAGAGGGACAATTATTTCTGTCATACCAATTGCAGTAGAGGGTTGGAAATATGTGGGTAAATGGGGACTTACAAACCCGAAGCAACTCTGAGTTCCAGGTTTCACATCATCAGGTAGATGTCCTCACTTCTAATCTTTGCACCAGGCTCAACATTGTATCACAAATAGCCCTACATTCCCAGTCATAAATAGAGGGCTGTATGGTATCAGCTCTCCCCAGAAAATGACTAATTGTTGATGTCTGAACTGCCGGTAAAACATTACTTGTGCTTGACAAGGATAGGGGCATTGGGGATTTTGTAGGTGCTGCTGGCCTGGTTAACCTGGGTGCCTTCCTTTGTGCATGTGTCTTATATAGAGAACATAGGAGTTTCCCATTTCTGAATGGTTCCCTTTCTGCATTTACTACATGTACATTTTTTTTTTTTTACTACATGTGTCCATCCACCAGGAAGGTCAAGGATAGGGCCATTGGGTGTTTTGCAGGTGCTGCTGGCCTGATTAAGCTGGGTGACTCTCTGAACCTTGGTCTCTAGGCTGTCTAAGGCCTTCTCTTTGTGCATGTGTCTTATATAGAGAACATAGGAGTTTTCCAACTCTGAATGGTTCCCTTGCTTTCTAATTCTGCTTTTGATTTCCTTTATGCATTCCCTACATGTGTTTTTTTTTTGTTTGTTTTTTTACTACATGTGTTTTGAGCCTTGAGTCTAGACCATATAGTTTTCACTATTGCCCCATGTCGACCGAGTCTTTTGAAGGTTTTCTGATTGAACCCCATGAGGAAACCAATCGATATACAGTATATATATTTTTGTACTGTATTTATATCTATTCTTTCTACATTAAAAATAAAAGTGTAAAACTTATTTAGTGCATAAGAACTAAAGAAAATTTTAAGCTAAAGTTAAATTTACAAGGTATTTACAAAATTTATTATAAATAAAATGACAATTTAATGGCATTTGATTGAATTTTCATTTTGGTTGATTTAAATTTATAAATAATTTTGCAGAACGTTTGTTTCTTTGAGTGAGAGGATGCGAGATAATGAGACAGACTCCTACATGTACCTTGACCAAGACTCACCCAGAAAACCTGTCTGGGGCTTTTGCTTGAACCAATAGGGCCACTGCTGTAGTAAGAGGGAGAGATGGGGAAGAGGAAGGAGGAGAAAGGTAGACAGTTGCTTCTCTCATGTGCCCTGACAAAGAATCAAACCTGGGACATTCATAGACCAGACTGATGCTCTATCCACTCTACCACCACCTGGTCAGGTCTTTCTTTTCAATATAGCATTTAATATTACTGATTCTAATTTTGTTGAGAATTTTTAAGTTTCTTTCTCCATAAAATTCTAGATACCAGAGAGTAGGGACTTTATTTGTTATGTTCACCTCTATATACTGAGGACAACGTACAACCTGGCTTAGAGAGAGTCAATATTAACTTAAAATTTGAATATGGAGATGATGTCAGAGTAATGGTGGTGTAGGAAGCGATACCGATAAATCTCCCCTAAAACTCAACAAGACCTTCAACCAGAAACAGAAAAACCTATACTTGGAGCCTCCAGATGCTTCGCAATACACCAAAAGGTATGGTCGAGTGAAAAATTGGCTAAATATATAACCAAACCCCGAAGGAAATAGGGAGTAAGAAATGCTCCGCTTTCCTCACTAACCTAAACATGGCGGCTTTCTCTGGTAACTGTGAATATAGAAACTGAGGCAGGCAATGGGGGTGAATAGATCCAGGCCGCGGCACAAATGGCCAACCAGGCTGTGGCACGGAGATCCAAGCCGAGGAAAAACTGATCCTGTGGCAACCCGGGCAATACAAGCTAACCCTCGCGCCAAACCCAAACAAAGAAAGACAAGCGGGGCAGCCATTTTACCCGATCTCCTGGTCGGCATGCGCAGTTAGTTGGCGAGAGATTTCTTCCTAAGCTCTGGGAGTGGGTGCCCGTGTTACCCCACAGAGAGGCAGAGTCAGAGGCCTTTCTGTGGGCCAAAAGCAGAATCTCTGGGCAGCTCCAGTGCCCTGCGAAAGCCGCACACGGGAGGGAGCTAGAACTAATTCCAACAGTGGAAATTTTCCGTGCTGGTGGGGGTTTCACTCAGAGGGAAACGCGGCCAGCCTCATATCCTGGTCTGCACGCGCAGATAGTAAGCGAGAGATTCCTCCGAGTGCCTTGGCAGTGTGCGCCCATGTTATCGCACAGAGGGGCAGAGTCAGGGGCCTTTGTGTGGACCAAAAGCGGAATCTCAGGCCGCCCCAGCGCCTTGCAAAAGCCGCGCACGGGGACGGAGCGAGAGCCAATTCCAACGCTGCAACTTTTCCATGCGGTTGAGGGTTTCACTCAGAGCGTGAGACTGCTGGCCAGATATCCTGGTCTGCGTGCGCAGATAGTGAGTGAGAGTTTCCTCCAAGCACCCCAGAAGTGGGTGCCCGCCTGTGTTACCGGACAGAGTGGCAGAGCCAGAGGTCTTTGAGTGGGCGGAAACCCCGCCTGATTGTGCTAGCAGCTCTGACTGACTGAGCCTTAACCAGAGCCCTGTCCTGAGTGGAAATAGAGTGGGGAGTTGCTAGCTCTTTGAGCCTCTTACTATCCAGGCAGAGGCAGCAGCAACCCCATAGCTGGATTATCAGGCTACTAATTGAGGAAGGAAAGACTAGGAGAAAGGCTCCAGGAACATGGACTCTCTCACTGTCGGAGCCTATAAATGCTAATGAGCCTCGACTGCCAACGAGACTAAAGCACAATACATGACATTGCAATAGAGACTTATCAACTGCAAACCTCTACCTGAGCGTGCCAAAGGGGCAGAACCTGGGGTACAGAGTCACCGACCAGGAAGAGGGAGAGAAAAGAAAAAGCAAGAAGATAACCTCTCAAAATCAAGAATAATCTGCTGACTTTATAACCTATCCCATTTTATTATATTTGTTCGTTTGTTTCTCTTATCTTCATTCTTGATATTTTTTTTCCTCCTCCAATTTGGCCGATTAACTCTCTGCTGGTCTTACTCTCTCCTTTCCTTGAACTACATTACTCATAAGTGTTACATCTCCCATTATCTTTTCTCTCCTCTTCCTTTCCCTCTATGAGGGTTGCACTCCAAAACCCTTAACTCTCTCTCTCTCTCTCTCTCCTCTTTTTTCTTTTTCCTTCTTTTAGTGGTTCCCTCTTTTTTTCTCTCTCTCTCTTTCTTTTCTCCCTCTATATTAGTTTCTTCCTTTCTCCTTTACATCTCCTCTCATTCAAACCTCAATAACAAACAAATTATCTTATCTGGGACTCAAACTTATGTTTGTGGCATTTTGGGGGTTTTTTACTTCACCTTTTTAACTCACTAGCAGTGCTCCCATCCCTGGCTCTCCATTTTATCTAGTTCTTGTTCCACTAAATACAATAGTTATTTTTTAATTTGTCCCCCCATTTTTCTGTTTTCTTCTTATTCCTCTCATCATAACTCTTAGATAACCAACACCTAAAAGCAAATCATTTTATTCTTGACCCAAATTTTTTCCTTATTTGCTTTTTGTGGGTCCATACCCCCTTCTTTTTTCTTTTTTTTTCCCCTTTATTACTCTTCCCCAATTCAGGCCCTTCATTACAGGCATTTTTTGTTATAATTCACAGTTAACCACAAGATTTTCTCAAGAAAGAGGGGAGAGGAGAGGAGAGCAAAAAGGAGGAGGGGAATAATTTCCTTTTTTTAAATTTTTTTATTTTATTTTTCTTTATTTCATTATTAATTTAAAAAAAACAACTCTTCGATTTTTTATTTTTTTAACTTTTTATTCTTTATTAAATCTCATTAATACTATCAACAAAACCACCCTCAGATGCCATTAAGGAAGAGAAAATCGAATATCATGGATACAAAAGAAAGAGAGGTAACACAGCTAAATGAGGAAAAATCTATGGAGAAAAAATTTAATATATTGGAAACCTTGGAGCTAAATGACAGAGAATTCAAGATAGAAATCCTAAAAATCCTCTGAGATATACAAGAAAACACAGAAAGGCAATTTAGGGAGCTCAGAAAAGAACTCAATGAACACAAAGAATATATGTCCAAGGAAATTGAAACTATAAAAACAAATCAAACAGAGATGAAAAACTCAATTCACGAGCTGAAAAATGAAGTAACAAGCTTAGCTAATAGAACAGGTCAGATAGAAGAGAGGATTAGTGAAATAGAAGACAAGCAACTTGAGGCACAACAGAGAGAAGAAGAAAGAGACTCAAAAATTTAAAAAAATGAGATAGCTTTACAAGAATTATCTGACTCCATCAAAAAGAATAACATAAGAATAATAGGTATATCAGAGGGAGAAGAGAGAGAAAATGGAATGGAGAACATACTCAAACAAATAATAGATGAGAACTTCCCAAGCCTGTGAAAGAACTAAAGCTTCAAGTTCAAGAAGCAAACAGGACTCCGAGTTTTCTTAACCCCAACAAACCTACTCTAAGGCACATCATAATGAAATTGGCACAAACCAATGGCAAAGAAAAAATTCTCAAGGCAGCCAGGGAAAAGAAGAATACAACATATAAAGGAAGGCCCATTAGATTATCATCAGATTTCTCAGCAGAAACTCTACAAGCTAGAAGAGAGTGGACCCCAATATTTAAAGTCCTGAAAGAGAGGAACTTTCAGCCACGAATACTATACCCATCAAAGCTATCCTTCAAATATGAAGGAGAAATAAAAACATTCACAGATACAGAAAAGATTAGGGAATTTATCATCAGAAAACCCCCACTCCAGGAATTACTAAAGGGGGTTCTCCAATCAGATACAAAGAACAAAAAAAAAAACAGAGCCACAAGTAAAAGCTCCAAGAGGAACACAATAAAACCAAATTTAAACTGTAACAACAACAAAAAGAAAGAGGGGGAGAAGATGGAGATTAACAGTAGCAAAGGACGATGAAGTGCAAAAGGACTCACAACATAGTTCGCTACAATGAACAGGGTAGGGACCCTTTTCATTACTCAAAGGTAACCACCATTGAAAAAAACCACCAAGAAGCACAGGAGATAAAAAAGACAGCAACAGAGGAAAGATGTGTGGAATACAACCAAATAAAAACAAAAGATAGAAAAATGAAAGAGAAGGATCAAACAAGACACAAAACTAACAGAAAGCAAGATATAAAATGGCAATAGGGAACTCACAAGTGTCAATAATTACACTAAATGTAAACGGATTAAACTCACCAATAAAAAGGCACAGAGTAGCAGAATGGATTAAAAAAGAAAATCCAACTGTATGCTGCCTACAGGAAACTCATCTAAGTAACAAGGATAAAAACAAATTCAAAGTGAAAGGCTGGAAAACAATACTCCAAGCAAATAACATCCAAAAAAAAGCAGGTGTAGCAATACTCATATCTGATAATGCTGACTACAAGACAGCAAAAGTACTCAGAGACAAAAATGGCCATTTCATAATGGCTAAGGGGACACTGAATCAAGAAGACATAACAATTCTTAATATATATGCACCAAACCAAGGAGCACCAAAATATATAAGACAGCTACTTATTGACCTTAAAACAAAAACTGTCAAATATACAATCATACTTGGAGACCTCAATATACTGCTGACGGCTCTAGATCGGTCATTCAAACAGAGAATCAACAAAGACATAGTGGCCCTAAACAAAACACTAGAGCACCTGGATATGATAGACATTTACAGGACGGACATTTCATCCCAAAGTGACTGAGTATACATTTTTCTTCAGTGTACATGGATCATTCTCAAGAATTGACCATATGTTGGGCCACAAAAACAACACCAGCAAGTTCAGAAAAATTGAAGTTGTACCAAGCATATTTTCTGATCATAAAGCCTTGAAACTAGAATTCAACTGCAAAAAAGAGGAAAAAAATCCCACAAAAATGTGGAAACTAAACAACATACTTTTAAAAAATGAATGGGTCAAAGAAGAAATAAGTGCAGAGATCAAAAGATATATACAGACTAATGAAAATGATGATACGACATATCAGAATCTATGGGATGCAGCAAAAGCAGTGATAAGAGGGAAGTTCATATCACTTCAGGCATATATGAACAAACAAGAGAGAGCCCAAGTGAACCACTTAACTTCCCACCTTAAGGAACTACAAAAAAGAAGAACAAAGAAAACCCAAAACCAGCCAAAGAAAGGAGATAATAAAAAATCAGAGCAGAAATAAATGAATTAGAGAACAGAAAAACTATAGAAAAATTAATAGAACAAGGAGCTGGTTCTTTGAAAAGATCAACAAAATTGACAAACCCTAGGCAAGACTTACCAAGGAAAAAAGAGAAAGAACTCATATAAACAAAATCCAAAATGAAAGAGGAGAAATCACCACGAACGTCGTAGATATACAAAGAAGTATTGTAGAATACTATGAAAAACTTTATGCCACTAAATTCAACAACCTAAAAGAAATGGATAAATTCCTAGAACAATACAACCTTCCTAGACTGAGTCAAGAAGAAGCAGAAAGCCTAAACAGGCCTATTAGTAGAGAAGAAATAGAAAAAACCATTAAAAACCTCCCCAAAAATAAAAGTCCAGGCCCTGACGGCTATACCAGCGAATTTTATCAAACATTCAAAGAAGACTTGGTTCCTATTCTACTCAAAGTCTTCCAAAAAATTGAAGAAGAAGCAATACTTCCAAACACATTTTATGAGGCCAACATAACCCTCATACCAAAACCAGGCAAGGATGGCACAAAAAAAGAAAACTACAGACCAATATCTCTAATGAATACAGATGCTAAAATACTAACCAAAATACTAGCAAATCGAATACAACAACATACTAAAAAAATAATAAATCATGATCAAGTGTTATTCATCCCAGAATCTCAAGGATGGTTCAACATATGTAAAACGGTTAACGTAATACACCATATCAACAAAACAAAGAACAAAAACCACATGATCTTATCAATAGACGCAGAAAAGGCTTTCGATAAAATACAACACAATTTTATGTTTAAGACTCTCAACAAAATGGGTATAGAAGGAAAATATCTCAACATGATAAAGGCCATATATGATAAACCATCAGCTAACATCATATTAAATGGCACTAAACTGAAGGCTTTCCCCTTTAAATCAGGAACAAGACAGGGTTGTCCACTCTCTCCACTCTTATTTAATGTGGTACTAGAGGTTCTAGCCAGAGCAATCAGACAAGACAAAGAAATAAAAGGCATCCATATCGGAAAAGAAGAAGTAAAGGTATCACTTTTTGCAGATGATATGATCCTATACATCGAAAACCCCAAAGAATCCACAAAAAGACTCCTAGAATCAATAAGCCAACACAGTAAGGTCGCAGGATACAAAATTAACATACAGAAGTCAATAGCCTTTCTATATGCCAACAATGAAACATTTGAGAACGAACTCAAAAGAACAATCCCCTTCACAATTGCAACAACAACAACAAAATACTTAGGAATAAACATAACAAAGAATGTAAAGGACTTATATAATGAAAACTATAAACCATTGTTAAGGGAAATCGAAAAAGATATAATGAGATGGAAGAATATACCTTGTTCTTGGCTAGGAAGAATAAATATAATCAAGATGGCCATATTACCCAAAGCAATATACAAATTTAATGCAATTCCCATCAAAATTCCAATGACATTTTTAAAAGAAATGGAGCAAAAAATCATCAGATTTATATGGAACTATAAAAAACCCCGAATAGCCAAAGCAATCCTAAAGAAAAAGGATGAAGCTGGGGACATTACAATACCTGACTTAAAACTATATTATAGGGCCACGACAATCAAAACAGCATAGTATTGGCAGAAAAATAGACACTCAGACCAATGGAACAGAATAGAAAACCCAGAAATAAAACCACATATATATAGTCAAATAATTTTTGATAAAGGGGCCAAGAACACACAATGGAGAAAAGAAAGCCTCTTCAATAAATGGTGCTGGGAAAACTGGAAAACCACATGCAAAAGAATGAAACTGGACTACAGTCTGTCCCCCTGTACTAAAATTAACTCAAAATGAATCAAAGATGTAAACATAAGACCTGATACAATTAAGTGCATAGAAGAAGACATAGGTACTAAACTCATGGACCTGGGTTTTAAAGAGCATTTTATGAATTTGACTCCAATGGCAAGAGAAGTGAAGGCAAAAATTAATGAATGGGACTACATCAGACTAAGAAGTTTTTGCTCAGCAAGAGAAACTGATAACAAAATAAACAGACAGCCAACTAAATGGGAAATGATATTTTCAAACAACAGCTCAGATAAGGGCCTAATATCCAAAATATACTAAGAACTCATAAAACTCAACAACAAACAAACAAACAATCCAATAAAAAAATGGGAAGAGGACATGAACAGACACTTCTCCCAGGAAGAAATACAAATGGCCAACAGATGTATGAAAAGATGATCATCTTCGTTAGTTATTAGAGAAATGCAAATCAAAACTGCAATGAGATACCACCTCACACCTGTTAGATTAGGTTATTATTAACAAGACAGGTAATAACAAATGTTGGAGAGGCTGTGGAGAAAAAGGAACTCTCATACACTGTTGGTGGGAATGTAAAGTAGTACAACCATTATGGAAGAAAGTATGGTGGTTCCTCAAAAAACTGAAAATAGAATTACCTTATGACCCAGCAATCCCTCTACTGGGTATATACCCCCAAAACTCAGAAACATTGATACATAAAGACACATGCAGCCCCATGTTCATTGCAGCATTGTTCACAGTGGCCAGGACATGGAAACAACCAAAAAGCCCGTCAATAGATGACTGGATAAAGAAGATGTGGCACATATACACTATGGAATACTACTCAGCCATAAGAAATGATGACATCGGATCATTTACAGCAAAATGGTGGGATCTTGATAACATGATACGAAGTGAAATAAGTAAATCAGAAAAAAACAGGAACTGCACTATTCCATACGTAGATGGGACTAAAAAGTGAAACTAAGAGACATTGATAAGAGTGTGGTGGTTACGGAGGGGGGGGAGTGAGAGGGAAGGGCGGGGAGGGGCACAAAGAAAACTAGATAGAAGGTGACAGAGGACATTCTGAATTTGGGTGATGGGTATGCAACATAAGTGAACGACAAGATAACCTGGAGTTGTTATCTTTGAATATATATATCCTGATTTAACTGATGTCACCCCATTAAAAATAAATTATTTTTTAAAAAAAGAAAAAAGAAAACAAAAACAAAAAAAAATAAAGTGCAGGTATTCTAGGACAGCAAGTAGAAAGGCAGGTCTCATGTTTAGAGAGATGATTCTGAGTAGTGACACATATATGCAAGTCATAATCATGAAGAGGATATTTGGAACAACTGGGGAGGTTGAGATTGTATGTGCAGAGAGGCTATGAGGTGTGGCACCTAGCTGAGCATTTAGAGCAGGGGTAGTCAACCTTTTTATACCTATTGCCCACTTTTGTATCTCTGTTAGTAGTAAAATTTTCTAACCGCCCACCGGTTCCACAGTAATGGTGATTTATAAAGTAGGGAAGTAACTTTACTTTATAAAATTTATAAAGCAGAGTTACAGCAAGTTAAAGCATATAATAATAATTACTTACCAAGTACTTTATGTCAGATTTTTGCTAAGTTTGACAGAATAAATCTTTATAAGACAACTTACTATAATTAAATCTATATTTTATTTATACTTTGGTTGCTCCACTACCACCCAGCATGAAAGCTGGAATGCCCACTAGTGGGCGGTAGGGATCAGGTTGACTACCGCTGATTTAGAGGAACAACAGAATTCCTGAAGATGAAAGGAGTGGTCAGCAAAGGAAAGAGAGAAGGAGGAGCAGAAAAGTAAGACATGGTGATGGCATAGCAGCCAGATGAAGGGTAGACTTTAAATGGAAGATGTGGTTACTGTCAGATACTTCTGAAATGTCAGTCACAGCTGACTGAGGGTGATCTGTGACCTGAGTAAGATGTGGTTTATTGTATTTTGCCTGAGCCATACAGCAGAACAGGGAGGCTGCAGGCACATCACAGTGAGTGGAGAAGTGAGCTGCCTATAAAGTAAGGACAGATCTCACAGAGAACATTCAAGAAGTTTGGCTATGAGCTATGAACAAAATGACAGGAGCAAGATAATACAGGTGGTGTAGGATTGAGGAATTGTTATATTTTGGATGAAGAAGCTGACAATAAAGCACATTAAATGTTTATAAAATCAGCCAGTAAACAGAAGTGTTATACAGGAGAGAGAGGAGGTAAGTGATAAAGCGTAAGCACCTTACTAACGCCTCCTCTGCTTTCCTACCAAGAGACACCTTCTCAGGAACTAAGCCTTCTAGAATGCACCACAGTGAGGCTTGGGGTGGGTAAGAGGGTCTGTGCTTTATAAAGGGATGTAAGGTCTAAATGTGAGACTGAGATGGGGATGGAGATAGGCTACACTTCCATCCTTTTCTCAGGCAGATCGGTTTTATCCAAGCGTATTTATCAATGTTCAGGGTGTTAAAACTGTTTCATGAAAAAAATTTTAATTAACCTTGAACACTTTTTTAAAAATATTAAAATGGTTTAACAGAATTTTCCTTATGTCAATAAGAACTTTTGCATTTTTGTGGCTATGATTTAATATTAGTATCATGAATCAGTAAAATCAGACATCAAATTGAGAGTTTTTTGACACCTATCACATCACATATTAAATCTTTATATGCCCAAACATTTATGATAATTTAAACATGTATAGAAATACATTGTGCTAAGAAACAAATCTTCAGATCAACATGCTACCAAGAGTAAAATAAAGTTTTGAACATTTGATGAGTTTTAACTGACTAGTAAGTTCTTTCTTTCCTTATCAGCCCCTGTCTGACAGGAATTACACATCCACTTTTACATTAAAGAATATGAAGGTCTACCAAGAAACCAGACAAAATGGTCTATTGCCAAATTTAACCTGCTCAAGAATACTTTTCCTTGAGCAGGTTAAATTTGAAAGAAAAAAATCTTCTCTGACTGCACTATTCAAGGGTGGTAGGAATTATATCGATAAATAAAAATAATTTAGGTCCTGAAATCACATAGGGTCTTTTTCTCCATTAACAAGCTGACAGAAAAACTCAGTAAGGAAAATATTTTGACTCTCATTAATTCCTTATGCCTGTCAAATGGAGCCATCATTCTCCTTCTCTCTGATTCTGCATCTATGTTTTTTTACCTGTGAGCACAGATATCAGGTCTTGTTTTAAAGAAAGGGGTTGAGAATAATCATACATGACAATTTCATCTCTGTCATGTATGATTTGAATATGAAATATGTAGGTACAGTCTCAACTAGTATATAGTAGGTGCTAAATGAATGATGCCATGTGTCTTAGCTCAAGCTGCTATAGAAAATCACCATAGACCTAATTACCATAGGCTAATAAACAACAATTGTATTTGTCACAATTCTGGAGGCAGGACATTTAAGATGAGGGTGCCAGCATGATTGAGTTCTGTTGAGAGCCTGCATCTGGGTTGCAGACTGTCCTCTTCTCCTTGTATCCTCACACGGTGGAGAGTGGAGGGAGGAAGCTTGTTGTGACTCTTGTAAAAAACATTAATCCTATCCTGGTGGTTCCACCTTCATAACTTCATCTAATTCTAGTCTTCTCCCAAAGACCCCACCTCCTAACTATATCACATTAGAGTTAGAGTATCAACATGATTTTTTAGTACATATACAACATTCAGTTTATAACACTGTGGTAAGAAGATCTTAAGGTATTGGGGTTATGGCATGGTTTCATTAGAATATTTTTAGTTGTCCACAGTGATTTGAGACTAAAGAACACATTCCTTGATGCTACTTTCATTTTCTTATCATGTATCAATTCTGAATTGATTACAAAATAAATATTAATGCTTCTTTAATCATGATCACCAAGCATCTACCAGAACAATTTCAAAGAATTCCTGGAGTCTTTCTCACAAGTGATGATGATGGTGGTGATGGTGATGATAATGATGATGATGATGATGATGATAGCAACTACAAATTAAATGTGACAGTACTATTCTGATCATGATCACCAAACACCTACCAGAAATTTACCAAAACATTTTTAACAATTAAGCTTTTCAAACCCACTGACTGTTTTGTTTACTGTTTTATTCACAGCAGAGGATGATGATTTTTAGTGAATTTCTCTTCCTTCTAGAACTCATTTATGTAGGTCCATGTGGTTATGTTTCACTGGGGCCACTAGGTCAGGACTAATAAAGACATTGTCCTCTCTTCCATTATTTTTTACTGAAGGTCTCTAGGGCTCCTCAGGCTGTGCTAATGAATGCAGCAGGAATCCTGGTTCTTTTTAGGTGTGTATGGATATGCAAATTTTAATTACAATATAATTTTCCCAGCAACACCTCATTCACAAGGTAGATATCACCCCTAGTAGCCCTTTTCCTCTGGAGTAACAGACTGCCTTCAATCCAGACTGTCCTGGGCTCACTGGCTGAGGGCAGGCTGACCACACCGAGATCTTTAGAATTCTCCTGCTGTGGAGGGACTTTGCTTTTGTTGGCAAAAACAATTAATCTTTTAGGATCTTTGCTCTTCCCCCTGGAGTGTTTGTGTATAAACCCTAGATCTCATTGGGGATCATCTCCTTTCCTTACACATGTCCCCAGATATCAAAAGTGTCAGCAGTCCTCTGATAGCAAAAGTTTGTTTTTTCTAAGTAGGTGGAGAAATTAATTATCCAATTGTAATAATTTTATCTTTAGTAGGCCAATTATTTTTATTTTTCCAATACTGCTTTTATTGTTCAACTCTTATTGAACATGCTTTGCTCAATAATGACTCTCCCAATAGAAGCTTACAATACAGAATTTAGCCCTTTAATTATTTATTCAGTCAGTGTGATTCCATTGAGCCCCCATTTTTTTATAGTTTTAACTGAATTTATTGGAGTGCAATTCAGGCGTGCAACTCAAAAAAGCATTATCTGCACACTGTATTGTATGTCCGTCACCCCAAGCAAAGTCTCTTTTGTCCCCATTCCCCTGTTTTTGCCCACTTCCACCTATCCCCACGCCCCTTTCCCTTTGGCTGTCACCACACTGTTAACTGTGTCTGTGTTTATATATATCCAGTCTTCCAACCCCCTCCCCTCTGACAGCTGTTCATCTGTTCCATGGATCCATGTCTCTGTTTCTATTTTTCTTGTAAATTTAATTTGTTCATTAGATTTCACATATAAGTGAGATCATATGGTATTTGTCTTTCTCTGACTGCTTATTTCATTTAGTGTAATATTCTCCAGGTCTGTTCATCCTGTCACAAAAAAGTAAGATTTTCTTCTTTTTTACTTATGGCTGAGTAATACACCATTGTGTAAATGTGCCATAGCTTTTATATCCATTCATCTACTAATGGGCACTTGTGTTGTTTCCAAATCTTGGCTATTGTAAATAATGCTCAGTGAACATAAGGGTGCATATACTCTTTTGAATTAGTATTTTGGGATTCTTAGGATATATTCCCAGAAGTGGTTCATAAGGCAGTTTCATTTTTAATGTTTTGAGGAAAATCCATACTGTTTTCCACCGTGGCTGCACCAGTCTACATTCTCACCAACAATGCACGAGGGTTCCCTTTTTTCCACATCTTTGCCAGCACTTGTTTGTTGATTTATTAATGAAAGCCATTCTGACAGGTGTGAGGTGATGGCTCATTATGGTTTTAATTTGCATCTCCCTGAATAATAGTGACATTGAACATTTTTTCATGTCTATAGGCCTTCTGTATGTTCTCTTTGAAGAAGTGTCTGTTCGGATCCTTTGCCCATTTTTAAATTAGATTGTTTGTCTTCCTGGTGTTGAGTTGTATAAGTTCTTTATATATTTTGGAAATTAACCCTTATCAGATATAGCATTGGCAAATATGTTCTCCCATTTTGTGGGTTGTCTTTTTGTTTTGTTGATGGTTTCTTTTGCTGTGCAAAAGCTTTTTAGTTTGATGTAGTCCATTTGCTTATTTTTTCCTCTTGTTTTCCTTGCTTGAGGAGGTATAGCAGCAAAAATATTGTTGTGAGAGGTATCTGAAATTTTACTGCCTGTTTCCTTCTATGATTTTTATCATTTTGCGACTTATGTTTAAGTCTTTTATCCATTTTGAGTTTATTCTTGTGTATGGTATAAGTTAGTGATCTAGTTTCATTTTTTGCATGTACCTGTCCAATTTTCCCAATACCATTTATTGAAGGGACTGTCTTTACCCCATTGCATGCTCTTGCCTCCTTAGCCTCATCTTAAAAATCTAATTTCTGTCTCATGTTGAGTACACAGTGAGACCCAGACTGCAAAGCCAGAGAGAAATAGCCTTCTTTCCTTTACTCATTTGTGATTTTTCATTTTAAATTTTTATGACTCTTTTTTCAGTTGGTGGTTTATGAGGCAATGTTTTGCTGCTTTATGTTGTTTTACTTCATCCTGAGTTTAATACAGACAAAAGAAAATAAAAGAAAGGCAACAGGTGGCATCATTTCTCTATAATTATCAAGACTTCAAATTTCTTGTTTCTCATTTCAATATTTCTGGAAAGCAAAATTTGACAGTTTTGTGTGTGGGCAAAAAGAAAACAAATACAGGTTTGAATGTCATGAGAATGGAAGGTCGCGGGCTTGACTGTGGGATCGTAGACACGACCTCATGGCCACTAACTGAAACCAAAGGTCGCTGGCTTGATGCCCAAAGTTGCTGGCTGGAGCCTAAGATTGCTGGTTTGAGCAAAGGGTCACTGGCTCAGCTGGAGCCTCCCAGCCCTCAACAAAAAGCCACGTAAGAGAAGCTATGAATGAACAACTAAAGTGCCACAATTATGAGTTGATGTTTCTTATCTCTCTCTTCTTTACTGCCTGTCTCCTTTTCTCCCTCTCTCAATCTCTAGCATAAAAAGAAAAGACAATGGGAATTGTTTATGGTTCATAGGAAATTAAAAAATGATTTTTGAGAAATATTTTTTAAAAACAAACACAACTTTTTAATTTCAAGAATATTTTCTTCGGCCCTGGCCGGTTGGCTCAGCGGTAGAGCGTCGGCCTAGCGTGCGGAGGACCCGGGTTCGATTCCCGGCCAGGGCACACAGGAGAAGCGCTCATTTGCT
Source organism: Saccopteryx bilineata (assembly GCF_036850765.1). NCBI lineage: Eukaryota > Metazoa > Chordata > Mammalia > Chiroptera > Emballonuridae > Saccopteryx > Saccopteryx bilineata. The sequence goes on along the minus strand of NC_089491.1, from coordinate 82,772,677 downwards.
TCTCCACCCCTCCGCCGCGCTTTCCTCTCTGTCTCTCCCTTCCCCTCCCGCAGCCAAGGCTCCATTGGAGCAAAGATGGCCCCGGCGCTGGGGATGGCTCTGTGGCCTCTGCCTCAGGCGCTAGAGTGGCTCTGGTCGCAACATGGCGACGCCCAGGATGGGCAGAGCATCGCCCCCTGGTGGGCAGAGCATCGCCCCTGGTGGGCGTGCCGGGTGGATCCCGGTCGGGCGCATGCGGGAGTCTGTCTGACTGTCTCTCCCTGTTTCCAGCTTCAGAAAAATGAAAAAAAAAAGAATATTTTCTTCAAGTTTTTATTTGTAAGATGTAGAATATTAAAATGGAAACACGTTCTTGGTTATTATTGGAATAGTTACTCTTTTCTTGGCCTTTTTCCCTAAGTTCCTGGAAAGAACTATCTATTGTTTCCTCAGCATGGCAAACAATAATATAATTAATTAGAGATGGCCTCATATACACTGTAACATTCTTCTTTATTTCCTGATCCCCCTCCTCCCTCTGGGAATTATAAAATAAGAGAAGAGCACAGTTCAGTTTTCATTCTGACAACTTCCTCGTCCTTCAAATAGAGATGATATAACCTGGAAAAATCTTTGGACTGCAATACCCGAATAAGACAAACCTGAAGGATTTCTGTTTTGTCTTTTGCTCCAGTTATTCCTGATTTTGTGGTCAGGGATAGAGGGCAGTTTATCCAGGAAGAGCTTACTCAAAGCAGCGATGTAGTCTTCTGCGCCACACCAGTTGAAGATTTGCTGCGGAATCTCACCACGGAAACAGGGAGCTTATGTTTTCTGGATTTTGATTATCTCCACTTTTCTCAAGAAACTTTAAATGAATTCTGGCATTCCAGTGTAATTTAGAGGCATTACTTTTCAGGTGCCTTAAAAGCTTGAGGATTCCCTTATTTTCCAGCTCTGGTTCCAAGGCATATCCGAACGACAGCAAAGTATCACCGTTGCCATTTTCGCAGACACCAGTAGAGAATTTCGGTGCTTTATCTGATTCACAGTGACACTGAGCGCACGTCCACCGAAGGCCGGGAGGAGGCGCCCGAACTCCCCGTGAAGGACTAACCCGCGCCGCGGACGCAGCGGACTTGCCTTGAGGTCCAGAGGCCTGAACTTGGGTTCCGCGCCCACGGAGAGAACCCGGACTTCCCAGTGAGCTGGAACCCCCTGCCCCGGTGAGCGTTGTCAGGGCCTCGGGATGAGAGTAAAGTCTTCCTTGTCGAGCCTGACCGCGGTGGGGCAGCTCTGCGTCGCTTCGCACAGAGCCTTTCATTTTCCGCGCCCTCCCTGCGGTGACCTCTCCGTCCTCGGATAGTGTTTTAGCCAGATCGGTTTACGAAAGTGCCATTTATTCAGGGGTTGACGGCTTGAAATCAGAGCGTGCTGTGTAGTATGTGTTCAGATGCGGGATTGTTTCTGGGAGAAGGATGCAAATTCAGGAAAAGGGGAAAACATCTAGAATCTGGACGCCAATCTTTATATGTATTATATATGAATTTATTAAATTTTAGTGGTTAATTTCTCCTACAACGTTAAAATAATTTTAAAATATTGAAAAGTAGGTGTATTAAATTTAACAGTATTTTAACTTTAAATATTTTATTATGCCAAAAGCAGAATTTGGTATAATTTCCCGGACTTTATTAAAAGCAAATGTATCCATAATATTGTCAGAATTACTTCTTTGCTTATCTCATTTACAATTGAGAGAATTTCCATCTTAAATAATTTAATTTTGGCTTACTGAAACAGTTTTGGAGAAGCAGCATATAAATTTATGATTTACATTAATTCTTTTTTCAAATTACAAGCAATATTCTTCCTGTCCCACACTTTGACAATATGATTTTATGGCAGCCCAGTATTTTGATCTTTTCTTTGGTTGGCAACTGTGGTAACCATCTTGTTGGCACATTTTTAGAGAGCTACCGTTTTCCATTTAGAAAAAGTCAAATATTCTTCAAGTGCTTCTGTACATATTGAGACTGAAAAGTGACCAGAAATTTTTATTATGACAGCTTCAATATCATAGGTAAACAAGTCATAGCCCTTTTTAGCAGTGTTGTATAAAAGGTGCCCAGGATAATTACCAAATAAGTACATTTCTGTTTCTTTGGTGAGAAAATTATAGACAGAATGGGATTTATCAAAACTTAACTTTGAACGTTTTCTCCTGGCCCCCTACTTCCCACCCCCACCGCCTACTTGTATAATTCTCAGGTTTTTTTCTCTCTCTCTTTTAAAAAAATTTTTTTAAGGAGAGAAGAAGGGGGAGAGAGAGGAACATCAATCTGTTCCTGTAGGTGCCCTGGCCGGGAACTAAACTGATAACCTTGGCCCTGGCCGGTTGGTTCAGCGGTAGAGCGTCGGCCTGGCGTGCGGGGGACCCGGGTTCAATTCCCGGCCAGGGCACATAGGAGAAGCGCCCATTTGCTTCTCCACCCCCACCTCCTCCTTCCTCTCTGTCTCTCTCTTCCCCTCCCGCAGCCAAGGCTCCATTGGAGCAAAGATGGCCCGGGCGCTAGGGGTGGCTCCTTGGCCTCTGCCCCAGGCGCTGGAGTGGCTCTGGTCGCGGCAGAGCGATGCCCCGGAGGGGCAGAGCATCGCCCCCTGGTGGGCGTGCCGGGTGGATCCCGGTCGGGCGCATGCGGGAGTCTGTCGGACTGTCTCTCCCCGTTTCCAGCTTCAGAAAAATACAAAAAAAAACAAACAAAAAAAACCCTGATAACCTCTGCTCTCTGGACGATACTCTAACCAACTGGCCAATCCGGCCAGGGCAAACTTTCAGACTTTTATCATTGCAGGGCTAGATCTTGTCCTTAAAATTTTGATATTTTATCAAGGATTTCTTATTATTAATACTTATTTTTTTTAATATTGCATTAATATATTACTTTTCCTCATTACTAAGTCATTTGGCACCCTTTTCAGTTTGTATCTGAGGCAAGTTCTTAACTCACTTAAATCTAATACCCACACTGACAGTTTTTGTTGTAAAGTGCTGGGATTTTCCTTGGCTGAAAATTGTGTTTGAAAGTCAGAGAACATCCCCTGTACCATCCTTCACTATTTTTTCAAGTTATCTTTATAACATTGTTTTTTCTGTACCTTGAACATTATAACCAGTGGCTGTCTAAACCAGTGGTTTTTAACCTTTATACATTTGGGGACCAGTGAAAATAGGAGAATTGTTTTGGGGACCACTGAGGCAGAAATTACCCTGAGCATAAGCAAATTTGATTACAATCATTAGGTCTATAATCTTTATACAACATCAGGGGGGTTAACTCTTTCGTGGACCAGCAGAAAATTTCTGGTGGACTAGTTCGCAGGCTGGTGGTTGGAAGACACAAGTCTAAACTAGAAGAGAGTATTTATATCATTTATTTATACATTTCATTGAGTAGCTATGATCTGCCAAACAACTTGCTAAGATTCACATTCTCCATAAGGAGCTTCAGGTAGGCTATGAGGTTTCTCTTGTGTGCCAGGCACAGCCTTAATAATGTGTCCTGAGCCTTGCTCTTTCATAGCCCTGCAGACGACCCTTTCTCCTACAGTTCCCATTTGGGAGGTTCTAACTTCCCTGACCCTTAAGCTTAAAAAATGGCTGAGATATTGTCCAATTAAACTATGGCACACCAAAATACAAAATTAAGTCAATCTATGAGAATTGCCATGGAAATATTTCCAGGATATATACCATATAAAAATATCAAACTGTACAGTGAAGCCTTTGGTGTAATTATATAAAAGCATTTCCAAAAATACACTTTTCCTGCAGAGATAGTTTGAGATATCAACTTACTCAACTTTAGTGAATAGGAGCCATCTTGAGGTCTCACTGTCCATTGGATCAGTCATGATATTTCTAGGGCACTGGGGTTCTTGGGGACTTTGGACAGTGTTACTTGCCCAATCCATGAGATAACTTCAGCAAAGTCAGGCATTAAATTTGTATCAATTTACCTGTTCATTCTAACTTCCCAATCATATTATTAGTGCATTTAAATATTCCCCCTTTAGTAGATGAGATTTGGGAGTTGAGTACTGAGTTTCTATATTAAATATCATAATTATTATTACCATTATTATCTTCATGGGTTTGCAATATGCAGAGAAGATGGGTCACACTCCAGCAGGTCCAGATGGTGAGCAGCCCTATGAAAGCATTCTGAGGCAGAGGCCATTCATGGGGAATTTGAGGATCTGAATCCCCCAAAGCTGAGCCCTTCCTGCCAAACAGTGATAGAGGAACTGTGAGAAGAGTTCCTCTGCTGGGGAAGCATGTCCAGAAAGCTCCACCACAACCTCATTTAACCTGAAGGCTAAATCTCTAGTTGTGGTCTTCCAGAAGCCAAGGAGACAGAGTTCCTGAGGTGAAACCTTTGGTGGTTTCCAGGAGACAGCTTTAGGTGGACACCCCTCAGACTCCTGTCGCCTTTCTCTTTGCTCTGACCTAGGATGTGATATGTGGACCCTCTCTCCAACCAGCCCTCTCATTTCTCACTCATTTCCGAAAGAGTTCTTGAGTACCAACCAAATGCTAAGCACCTAATGCTTATGACAGAGCAGTGAGTTCCCGTTCTGGAATAAGATAATTAATCCAAGTCACAACATAGACCAGGGGTCCCCAAACTACGGCCCACGGGCCACATGCGGCCCCCTGAGGCCATTTATCCGGCCCCCGCTGCACTTCCGGAAGGGGCACCTCTTTCATTGGTGGTCAGTGAGAAGAGCACATTGACCATCTCATTAGCCAAAAGCAGGCCCATAGTTCCCATTGAAATACTGGTCAGTTTCTTGATTTAAATTTACTTGTTTTTTATTTTAAATATTGTATTTGTTCCCGTTTTGTTTTTTTACTTTAAAATAAGATATGTGCAGTGTGCATAGGGATTTGTTCATAGTTTTTTTATAGTCCGGCCCTCCAATGGTCTGAGGGACAGTGAACTGGCCCCCTGTGTAAAAAGTTTGGGGACCCCTGACATAGACTAAAACGTAGGCCTAGGGAAGCAAAGACACTTTTCCCAACTACATAAATCAAAAGACTCTCCCTAGAAAACTTTTTTCACTCTTAACACAAAGGAAGAGAGGGAAACAAATGTTTTTTGGGTTTTGTGAAGAATGTTCTCTTTTGATGGCCATGGTTTGCTCTGTGAAGAAACATTCAGCACATCTGTTGAGGTTAGGGGAACAAAAGTTTATCAAAGTGGAGAATATTTCAAATAGATTAGTAGGGGACAAGAGAGTTGATCGTGCAACAATGATATCAGCTCCAAGAAGCAGGGAGTTTGCCAATTTTGTTCACTGATATATCCTAAGTGCACATAGAAGGAACTAACCAAATCTATGCAATGAATGTAGGTATGAATAGCATGCAATACTGGAAATGCCCTTTAGCTATAGACCATAGAACTATAAGGGCATGATATGCTCAGTTGTTTGATCTCATCTAGTAGGTCTCAGCCACTTACTAGGGGTCGAACGTATAAGAGGCAGAAGATTTGGACTTTTGTCAGATAGGAATGATGAAAAAATAATGAGGTGAGGGTGTTTAGTATGTTTTTTAAGTGTGATGAATCATGAAGTCTGTCAGTTTGCTAGAGCTGCCATAACAAAACACCACTGACCGGATGGCTTAAACAACAGAAATCTGTTTTCTCACAGTTCTAAAGGCTGAAAGCCCAAGAGCAAGGCGTGGGCAGGTTTGGTTTCCTCTGAAGCCCTTCTTGTCTTGCAGATGGCTATATGCTTGCTATGTCCTCATGTGGCCTTCTCTCTGTGTGCACCCATCCCTGCTTTCTCTTCCTGTTCTTGCAAGGACCAGACATAGTGGGTTAGGACCCCACCCTGAAGGCTTCATTTTTACTTAATACCACCTTTAAAACCAAAATGTTATATTTTGAGGTACTAGGGGGTTAGAATTTAAACATATGAATTTTGGGGGGAGGACATACAAGTCAGCTTATAACATCTACCAAGGAAAAAGAGAGAACAAAGACAAGAGGTTGTTGATGGACAAGGAAAAACTGAAAGGACCATTAAGCACTAAGTAGACTGTGGGTCCTGACTAATTGGCATATGAGGGGCAATTTGGAAAAACTTCAGGTAGAGGTCAGAGGGTGTGATATTAGACTGTTGTTACTGCAGAATGTGGCGCAGCTCCTAGTGAAGAGCTAGGATCTGTGAGTCAGGTATAACTTGATATGTGACCCCTGGCCAGTGATTTAGCTCTTTAAGCCAGCACCTGTCCTTGGATGACCAGTGTTTGGCCATGGGAGCATGAGAAAGGTCACAGTCCTGAGGATTAACTCCCCCTGAATTGTCAAGGACTGTATTTTCTACCTTTGTGGTTACTTATCCTGTCTGAACTTCAAGTTAAGAGAATCAGATTTTTAAAATTAATGTGTGATGTCAATTATGTAATAAAAAATAGACAACCTTCCCAGGCTTTACCTGCTCTGTGTGAACCTTTCCTAGGAGGTAAAAGTTGCTTCCTCAGGCCCAGATATGAGGAGCAAGGCAGGTGAAGAGATTGAAGTGGAGCCAGAATGAGCTACACTGACTCTAAGCGCTTCTCTCCTCCAGGTGGGAAAAGCACAGCAGGTGGTTCCAGTGATACTTTATTTCATGGGCACGCCTCCTTTTTGGTGACTCCATCTCATGGTTCTTTTTTAGCAGTCATTCCACTCAGTCCTTTAATGGTGTTGACCAAGATACCATATAGATGTATTTTAGAATGCTTGGCCACATTGGCTTCAGTGGGCTGACTGATGGTCCAAGGTAAGCCCAGAAAAACTACACTGTTGTCATAAATTGCAGAACCCACCTGTGGTGCATGCACTGTGCATGTCTTAAAGAAGATATCCAATGACTCTACCAAGCATATAATAATCACAGAGGATACCTCAGCCCTGATAGGCCACTGTTGGCATTAAGTACAAGATCCTGCACAATGTCAGAAAGAATGTAAGAAAGGCACTTGCCCAAAATGGAGTTTGGCAGGCCTAAAAATATCCTGGCAGGCATTGCCTGTGCTCAGACACCTTTTCCTCTACTACCACCTGCTCTGAACACACGCATACTCACACTCTTGCCAAGATGATATAAAGTCCATCTTGCCTTGTCAGTGTTCTAATCAGTCATCAACAGGTGAGCCTGAGTCAGATTGTGAGGAAGGGGCATAGAGTGGAAGTGGGTTGATTAGCAATGATGGAGACATTCCCTTTCCCATTCCTTCCTACCCTGGGTCATTCTTTCCCCTATTAATCTGTTCCCCTCTGTTCTACTCAAGAGCTGAGCTTTCCCTCACTCTCTCATTTTTCTGCAGGTGCTATGTGACTGCACTATGAGTGTTCTTCGTTGTTGACGACCGCGTGATCCATTGGCCCTGAATTGATGTCATCAAGCCAGGCAATGCATAGTCTCAGTGAAAAGTTGCTTCCTTGCCAGGGTGACCAGCCAGCAGGAGTTCATTTCTGAGTTAAAGTTGGTTCAAGACAGATGGATATCACAGAGATATCTGATCTGTACGGAGCACCTCCCAGAGTCCTGGCCTTAGCACGGCCACGTCAGCATGCAGCACAGCACCCCCATCCTCCGCCTGGTGCACACCTAGCTGTGTCCACTGTGCAAGGGCTAATTTTCTAACATCTGAAAAGCCATTTTTTAAAGGAAAATTATCCTGTCTGTGAACCCCTGAAGAACTGGGCTTCCTGGTGGATAGGAGACAGGGTGACCCAGGTCATGGCTCCATTTCCATGTCCCTAGCTTTGAATCTAGTTCACTTCTGGTGGTGAGAGAGTGACATGGGCGTTACTTGGAGATATGTGGAAATTTCTTACTCAAGCCCATAGCAGTGTATTCTTCCCCTCCAGGTCTGCTAAGCCCTTTCATTGCCCTTTAGCCACTTCCCATCAAGAGGAGAAGGCAGAGAACTTATCCTGCTTTCAAATCCTGATACACTCTGGGCCCACACTTCCCGACGGTCAAAGAGCTGAGGTAACTACACACTTTCATGCATTTATGCCACTCACTCAGCTTTCCACAGCCTCTCAGGGGTGGAGATAGGCAAGGAAGGCAGGTAACTTGTGAACATGTTACCACATGGAGCAGGGAGGTGGGCAAGGCCCACCGCAACCTTGCTGAAAGCCCCAATCCCTGCCTCTACCACCACAACCACTGACCGAAACACAAAACCCAGAGGTCTCTTTCCCCTTCTGCCATGTAGCATGTGAAAGGAGATATGGTGTGATCAGCTGCTTGATTTTTTTGTTGTTGTTGTTGTTGTTTTTGTATTTTTCTGAAGCTGGAAACGGGGAGGCAGTCAGACAGACTCCCGCATGCGCCCGACCGGGATCCACCCGGCACGCCCACCAGGGGCGATGCTCTGCCCATCCGGGGCGTCACTCTGTCGCGACCAGAGCCACTCTAGCGCCTGGGGCAGAGGCCAAGGAGCCATCTCCAGCGCCCGGGCCATCTTTTGCTCCAATGGAGCCTCGGCTGTGGGAGAGGAAGAGAGAGACAGAGAGGAAGGAGAGGGGGGAGGGGCGGAGAAGCAGATGGGCGCTTCTCCTGTGTGCCCTGGTCGGGAATTGAACCCGGGACTCCTGCACGCCAGACCGACGCTCTACCACTGAACCAACCGGCCAGGGCCTGCTGCTTGTTTTTGTTAAGGCTGAGAAGTGAGCAGCAGTGCTCACTTCTTTGGCTTTCACCCCTGGGGAGTGGGATCTTGGGTATACACGGAAGCTATACCCTATCATAGAGTCATGATCACAGATTTTTTCCCCCTCAGGGCCTTACTATTTTAAAATTTTGAGTTCCACTTTTGGGATGTGTGGAACTTACTTTCTTTTACTACTCATGGATGCTCAGTGAAAAAGCTTTGGCCCTATGAGGCATGTATTACTTGATCCACTTTATGCCATGACTATATAATATTCCAAGCAGTGAGGGAAGCAAAGCCAGTGTAGGAAGATGAGAGGAGGGTTATGGGGAAGAGTGTAGCCCAGGGTGAGTAGAGAAGAAGCTCTCTGTGAACACGGACTCTAGAAGGGATAATTTGTTGTTGGAGACCGAATAAGCCAACAGGGTATTTTGCAATTTGGATATCTTGGGGACAGAGGTGTTGGGCCCAACCTCCCACCTCACCTGCCTAGTTAAGTTAACAAAGCTGTGCTTTCTGCCCACTCATGCTCTCCAGGAGAGACTGGAAGCTAGTTTCTTGTTGGTGTAAAGTTAGATTTGACTAGTATGGTGGGGGTTGTCTTTGAGTTGCCTTGGAAACTTAATTGAATTGCTAATGGACCATGTTTTTCCATGAATAAAGACGAATATCTTTTCTGGGGAAGCCATGTTGCAGCTCAGGAACAGTAGTGACTGTTGGTAAGCCATGGTGTCCTCCTGAACCCATCCAGTATGTATATATCTTTAAGTCTCTGTCTATCTTTAATTCCATTTCATACCTTTTCTCGCTCGGGACCCCGGAATAGACTCTTCGAGGCTGGTTCACGACAATTTGTGGGCACTTGATTTTTCCTGAGAGCCCATAGCCACCTTGGAGGACTATGATATTTACCCAATACTACAGGCACACAATCTCACACAATCTAGCTCTCCTGAGTATATTTAACATGTCCAGAAAATTGTGTATATAGAAATCTTGTGCTATTGCTTATGACCAAAACAAAACTTTCAGTTTATAACATAAATGTCGAATCCAGAGAATGTCTACCCACATGTTTAAGCCAAAGGACCTAAGATTATGAAGATACAGTACTTAATATTTCACCCTTTTTTGAGCACACATCTCTGAAATGTTTTTATTGTAATATACATATATATTTATATATACTACTGTTGCGGTCCAGCCACAACGAGTCTATTATGGAGTCTTTGAATGGGAAAAGGTATGAAATTGAATAAATGATAGACAGAGACTTAAAAATATATACCTATAGATGGGTTTGGGAGGACGGCACGGCGAACAGTCTCTACTGCTCCTAAGCCGATGCAATGGCTGCCCCCAAAAACGCAACCGCCTTTATTTAGGGAAAAAAATGTGGTCCATTAGCAATTCAGTTGTTTCCAAGACAACTCAAAGACAACCCCCACCATACCATTCAAATCTAACTTTACACCAATAAGAAACTAGCTTCCAGTCTCTTCCAGAGAACATGGGTGGGACAAGCAAGAGTCAGGTATAGCTATTTGTTAACTAGGCAGGTGAGGTGAGGGGTTAGGCCCAGCACCTCTGTCCCCAAGATATCCAGATTGTAAAAATACCCTGTTTATATTTTGGTCCCCAACTCACTACAGGTATAAAATGCTATGCATATTCTAAAGTATACACATAATAGAAATTTAAAAGTGGATATGTAAACATGATAAAACATTTTACAAGTATATTTTTATTATTAAGGGACATGATTTGTCCTCAAAAAAAATACACACATATATCCTTCTAGGAAGATGTGACAATCTGCATTAATATGTGTTGCAAGGTAATTATTATAGGAACACTATGATACCTTATAGAATCCAAGTCAGGGTTAAGCAGTAAAGCCTAACTAATCAGTCAGGGGCACTGACTTATTTTCCCTTAGAGTGTGATAAAAAAAAAAAAAAAGAAAAAAAAAGGAGAGATAACAGCTAACACAATAGCCTTCTGGTGTGAATGAATCAAAATTATATCTATTTTTTGTCTTATTGGCAAAAAAAATACATGTTTTGGTATGTCACAGAATTTTAGAAATTAGTTTATGTATGCCATGAAGTGAAAAGGTTGAAAATTATTGATTTACATAATTTCCATTCACACTGTTTCACAAGTGCCAAATCCAACTTTTCCATCAACTCAACAGATATCCATAAAGTGCTGCTCTTAACATCAGAGGGCCAAAGTTCATAAGTACACTTTGTCCATTCAAATCCTGTTATGCCTTATTGCAAATTTGGATCAAGTTGAAAATGTGAGTATGACCAAATTCATACAAAAGAAAAACGAAGAAGGACAGGGGAGAAAAATCTTATTTTTTAAAAAAGGAATGGTACTCTCTGGTCCTTGCTTTCAAGACAACCGAGAAGAAGGAAAATGGTTGTGGCAAAGAAGACTGAGGCCATGTGCAGCCTATTTGCTGCACCAACTGCACCCAATGTCTGCCCAAGGACAAAGTCATTAAGAAGTTCGTCATTCAAAACCTACTAAAGACCACAGCCCTTAGGAACATTCCTGTAGCAAGTGTCTTTGATGCCTGTGTGCTTTCCATCATCTCCCCTCATGATTATTCAGCTCCTCAAATGGCCATGTTTGTGTAGCACTATTTCTTGTGAATCTTGTTAGACTTCCTAAAGGGATCTGAGGGAACACAATTTAGCTGATGTTTTTGTATAAATTTGGAGATGAAAAGATATCTACAGAGAAATACTAAAAATTATTCTGTGGAACTATCCTGTCCAACCCTAAAGCACCTTCTTAGGGAAACTCAGAGGAAGATTCTACTTTTAGTCTTCAAGGTAGTGCCGGAGCCAAGAATGGAGCCAAATACATTTAGTTTACAAATACACAGCTAGTCATATTCCTGTGATTCAATTGTTTCCTATAATCCTATGAATAAAATTTTATACTTTGGTGTTTATAATAGATACTTTTATGCACTATTCAATCTCTCTTCAAGAGATTTGAATAGTGCATCAAACTGCTTATAGAACTCATGGCTGACAGCCCTCCTCTGTAAACCCACTCTGAAAATTGCTCTTGACTAAAGAGGCATGTAGCCCAAAGTTACCTTCCCTTCCTGGGATCAGTCTGAGTCAACACGATAGTGGTAATCCCCGGTTTCATCTTTCTATCAATGGACTGAGACATGCCCCATATAATCAGAAATTCATAATTATATCCTCATTTACAACAATACCAATCAATAAGAACTGCTGTGTAATGACCAGTCAGAATGCATGATACTGAACAATCAGAACTGTATGAACTTGAAAACCTCATTTGCATAAAGTTGGACTAGTTGTAAACTTGGTTAGGAACTTTCTCCATGAAAGGCAGCCGCCCCTTTGCCTCTGCGTAGTGCATTTTCAGTTTCTGCAGAAGACTATGTTTCTCCTCTTTGCAAATTGCTTTATCTAAATGAAGTCTCTCCTTTCCTAACTTTTTCTTTTTTCACATTTCCTTGAAAATTTTGGTTTAAAATAGTCTAAAAATATAGAGGGGATCGGTAGGGGGAAGGTGGGCCCTAAATAGGCAGAGCCTCCTAGTTTCTCTAAAAAAACTCTGAGCCCAGGCAGGGACTCCTCTTGCCCAGACCCACAGGCATTACGGACGGTTAGCCAGAGATTTGGAAGGCAGCACATGAGAGTAGCAGAGCTTGAACTTTGGAAGAGACCTGGGCTCCACTGTGAGCCTTGAGCAAAAAGTCCCTTCATTTCTCCCTGCCTCAGTTACCTGAATTGTGTGTAAAATGGAGACTTACACGGATTAATAGTTATAAAAAAAACAAAACAACTAGACCTGTGCTCAACCTCTAGTAAGCTTCAATACCAGCAGCTTTCTTTCTTTCTTCTTTCTTTATTTTTAAAGATTTTACTGAGTTTACAGAGAGGGGGTGGGAGTGAGAAGTATCAACTAATAGTTGCTTCACTTTAGGTGTTCATTGGTTGCATGTCATATGTGCCTTGAAGGGGCAAGCCCAGGGTTTTGAACCAGCAATCTCAACATTCCAAGTTGACACTTTATCCATTGCGCCACTACAGGTCAGGCAATACAATCAGCTTTCATCATAACCTTAAAAGAAAGAGATATCTGTGCTAGGAAAATGCTTTGAATTTTTCTGCCTCTGTTTTTTTTGTTGAGTTGATTTGATAGGTGAAACTCAAGATTTAAATTTTTAGTTTGAGTTATAATAGCTTTAGTTATAATTAGTGCAAGTAAAAGCTTTGTTCCAGGAACTGGGTTACCTGAATGGGGCTACATGACTTCGTGAGATTTATAAGCTATCCATCTTTGAGCCCCAGGAGTCTGCAAGCAAAGCCTTTGTACTCCAGGGACAGAATGCCGACTATAACACAAATAAATAAATAATTTCTAACAAATCTTTGGAATGCGACTTTTATTTAATAAACTTTGTTTCCCTTGAATTCCAAAACCCTTTTCTCCCCTTATAAAAAGGTTAGCTTTAGCTGATAAGAGGAAACCGTCCTTGGGTACACAACTGCCAATTTATCAGATTGATGGTCATTGGAATAAAGCACCCATAAAGATTCAGTATCTGTCTCTACTTATTTGGCTGAGTGGTGAACAGCAACATGAACATCCATAGTTCCAATTTCAGACTGACCTCAGCTGAGCTGGTAGTAGTTGTAAATAAGTTTCCATTGCCCATGTCTGGGTTAGGAAAGGGTCATTTTATTCAATGGAAGTAGGAAAGGAGAGGAGATGGAGGAAGGGGAGAGAATAAAGCACCTTCACCTAATTCACATACTTGTTCTTCCTTCCTGGGAGGGGCCTCCCTCGAAGGAGAATTTAATCCCTGTGATTTTAACACTGGGCTGCAGGAGTGCACACAAAGGGGGCCCAAACAAGCCCACCCCAAGCACAGTGCTGAGTGTTGGAGGGAAGATGTAAATGAACTTGGAACCTCTGAAAGCTAAGACTCCTCTGTTGATTTCAGTTTCATTCCTAACCAGCCCTGTGGCATCTGACTCGGGTATCTTTCTGCTAAAAAGTCTAGAGTGAGGGTGGTGAGGGTGATGGCAGAATGGCCCAGGACCAAACTGAGCAGCTTCCTTTTTAACTCAAATGATTTAATGGGAGTACAAGTTTTTAAAAAAATTCTTTGGGCATTCAGGTTCCTTGCTTTCACAGATTATAGCGGAGTTTAAAATGACTAGGGGCTGAAACAACCAGGGAGTTGGTACAGGGCTTGGACTGTCATAGGCCCAGGGTGGTTCTGCAATGAGGGGCAAGCAGATGGGAGGACATCCCTGGAAGAGGGTCGGTGTGTGGGGGCTTCTCCCCCTCACCAGACCTGACTCTAGAATGCAACACTTAAGGGAAAGAACTTCCACCCAAATGACCCCAACAAAAACATCCTGATGCTAATTAAAAACAGAATTTTGCTGAAGTAGAAGTAAACATTGCTCCATGAATGTCTTTGTCATTTGCCAAAACCTTGTTTCTTTGTTGCCTTCATTTAGTTAATTAGTCTTTCACTGTTGATTTGCTGCTGTCAACTAGGCAATCTATGCAAATTACATCTCTGATCTCAGCCTGTTCCTCAGCCTTTGAAAGAGGGAGGGAGGTGACTATAACAAATATACAAGTCAGTGCAAAATGAAAAGTTTCATTTCCTGTGCTTACGGTGCCAAGACTTTTCTTCAATAACCCGGCAGTGTTTTCTTTTTCAGCTGGTGGAATTTCAAATCGGCAAAAGCTTCCGTGGTTTCTTACAGACCTCCTTGGTGATGGAAGAAAGGTCTCCACTCTCACCCCCTACATGAGTGTTCCACTTCCCTGATATTGCTAAGCCTTCACTTACCTTCATTTTTACTTTCCCTTTGCCCAATTTTTAAAAAATTATTAATTAGCTCCTCATTCCTTCATGGTTGGTGTCTGCTGCATTTCAAGTGAGACTGCATTATAATCCCCTTTCACGAGACCGTCCCCATCAGAACAGCACTTGGTTGGAATGCTGACATACTGGCTCCTCTTTATGATTACATTTATTAAATAATTGATACATACAATGTATGCTGTCTATAAAATTATATAGCATACTAAACAGTACATGATACTGTTTGTGGATACATATGTACATGAATAGTAAATTTTAAACATGCTTAGAAATGATAAAACATCATCATCAGTAACTGAAGAGACCATTGACCCACAACAATTTTACTAGCCAGGTTGTAAACATGTTTACACAGACAAATTTACATGAACACACACATTGTCTCTCAGTTTTGTTATGTATATGAACAAGCATTCTAGAGTTTTATTACTAGCCTAGAGAATGTCTTAGATGGCATTTCTTTTAAGTGAAAAGAAAGTTGGAGCACATAAGTTTGAGGTCCAATGGTTAATGACCTCACTTTGGAGGTTGACTGCCTTCTAGTAGCCCCCCTTCCTGAGTTCACTTGAGGCAGGCTCAGGGTTGGCCCCAGGATGGTGTGACATTCAAGGCCCGATAAGTCTTCTTCCATATATTATGTCTCAAGTTTACTTATGAGTGGATCAGAGGAGGGACAGTGAGGAAGGGGAACAGGAAGAAGGGGACCTCGAGGAGTGCTAACCTCAAGCAGGAGTTCCTGCTGCTGTCCCAGCCAGCCTGCGCTGAGGGCTTCAGTTAATCCAGGGAGCCTGAGCAACATTCACCCATGCCTCTGAGAGGCTTCAAGCCTCCCAGAAGCACCCTGACTCTTGCAGTCCAGCCAAGGTAGTTTAGAAGAAAAATGGGCTCAGAAAATAAAAAAGAAAGAAAGAAAAAAAAAATAAACGACCAGATTAAAACCTGTGCCTTGAAACAACTATGGGCCAGACACCAAAATGAGTCTTTATAAGCTGCCAAGGAGACAATTAAGGGAAGTGGAAACAAGCGAAGAATCAGATGATTTCAACACTGGAGACGGCAGAGAGAAGGGAGCAGAATAAGAAAGGGAGTCTGTAAGAGCCAGAGTGACTGATAAAGAAGACCAGCTGGCCCTTGCCCCCAGGCCAGCCAGAGGGCCCGCCCAGCCCTGCACACTGACAACCCTTCTGGCCCCTCTGCGAAGTGCCTGCGCACAGCCCACCTTCAGCGGGGATGCCGAGAGGGAGCAGCAGCGCTGAACATTTTGACATTCTGCTTGGGTTGCAAATGAGAAATCATTCTGTCTTCAAAGCCAAATGGAAGTCTGATAGAAGCATGAATTTTCCCCTTAGGTTCAAAAGAGAAATTACATCCCCACCATCTTTCTGTACATTCCTACTATTTTCCTTTAAGTGAAAAGGAGAAATTATGATGGGAGGCATACTATAAAAACAGAAGGTGTTAGGCCCTGGCCGGTTGGCTCAGCGGTAGAGCGTCGGCCTAGCGTGCGGAGGACCCTGGTTCAATTCCCGGCCAGGGCACATAGGAGAAGCGCCCATTTGCTTCTCCACCCCCAGCCCCCTCCTTCCTCTCTGTCTCTCTCTTCCCCTCCCGCAGCCAAGGCTCCATTGGAGCAAAGATGGCCCGGGCGCTGGGGATGGCTCCTTGGCCTCTGCCCCAGGCGCTAGAGTGGCTCTGGTCACAACATGGCGATGCCCAGGATGGGCAGAGCATCGCCCCCTGGGGGGCAGAGCGTCGCCCCATGGTGGGCGTGCCGGGTGGATCCCGGTCGGGCGCATGCGGGAGTCTGTCTGACTGTCTCTCCCTGTTTCCAGCTTCAGAAAAATGAAAAAACAAACAAACAAAAAAAAAAACAAAAAAAACCCAGAAGGTGTTATAGAATTACACTATTGCTCTTATTGAAGCAAGTCTTTCTATATTTTCTTTTAATAGAGAAGTGTAATTTGCTTTTAAGTCCATCTAAACAGTACAAGTTTACTTCTCTTATACAAAAAAAAATCTGTTTTTGAAAGGCTGTCATCATGATTATCCCATTTCATTTCATTTTAAAACGTCTGTGTCAGTGTTTGCAAGGCAAATGTCTGAGATGATGTAGGTGAACTTTGGCAGGAGTTAGCACCAGTGCAAAGATACAGTGGACTTTCACATCCTAAGTCACTTATTCCTGCAGAGATACATTTTTTTTTTTTTGCCAGAAGAATATTTTAACTTTGTAATAGAAAAAAATAAGTTATTGAGCTGTGATCATGGATTAGGTCCCAGCCTTACACAAAAATGGAGAAGATCTCATGGTTTGTGGTTTCTGCCCTGGAGAACCTCGTATCTATGGGGGAGGTTTGGGAGGTGGAGAGGGTCAGATAAGCAAATAACTGTACTTAAAGTAATAGGTGTGGTAATGGAGTTAGGAATCAGGTTGTGTAGGGTATATGTGCAAGAGCAACTATGTGTAGGACTCTCATGCATCAAAGAAAACCACACCTAGGTGATATTGGTGAAATAAGAACGGTAAGGGAGTCTCAGAGAGAGAGGTGACAAAGGCCAAAAGAACTGGAAGTCTGTGATATTTCCCAGAAGTAGTAAGGAGCCAGTGCAACCACAGCATAAAGACTGAGAGAGGCAAGGAATGGCTGAAGATGGTTTTGGAACCAGAAAGCAGTTTTGTGGGTTTTTTGTTTTTTTCTTTGTTTGTTTTTTAGTGAGAGGAGAAGAGGTAGAGCAACAGACTCCTGCATGTGCCAGGACTGGACTCACTGGCCTAGCCCACTAGGGGGCAATGCTTTGTCCATCTGGGACAGTTGCTCTGTTACAACTGAAGCCATTTTTTTTCTGGCACCTGAGATGAAGGTCATGGAGCCATCCTAAGTGTGGGAGGAAAACTCACTCCTGCCAATGGAGCCATGACTGTGGGAAGGGAAGAGAGTGAGAGAGAGAGAGAGAGAGGAGGGGGAAGGGGTGGAGAAGCAGATGATCCCTTCTCCTGTGTGCCCTAACCTGTTCTGATAGGATGTATTTTTTTCCTTATACTCCAAATCATTGTTTTGATTCTCAGTTTCATCTACTCTACTGTTGATTCCCTGTAAATTACTCTTCAGTTCAATTAGTGATCCTTCATTTCTGTTTCTTTTTATTTACAGTTTCTATGTCCTTTTTCATGCTGTTGAAGTTCTCACTAAGTTCCTTGAGCATCTTTATAACCATTGTTTTTGAACTCTGTATCTGGTCATTTGTTTGCCTTCATTTTTTTTAAAGTATCTCCTGTTTTTTCATTTGGGATGTTTCTTTGTCTCCACTTGTTGGGGGTGCTGGATGGAGAAGAGAGAGAGTAAGAAATTGAAAACTGTTACTGGAAAGAGGACCTGGCCCTTTGGACCCAGCTACCTTGAGCCAGCCAGTACTGTGTGGGTTTTGGACTTTGTGCAGAAAAAATTTTCACAACATGAGTCCAGGTGATTTTGAGAGTAAATTTATTGTTGCTGGGGACAGTGAAATGAATAAAAGCCTAGGATAGAAGAAACAGCAGGAGAGGACATAGGTAGGACTACTTTGGTTCACCAGGAAGTTAGAGAAAAGGAGGCCCTGGAGATAGGCTCAGGGATTAGCCCATGATGAGCTGCCACTGCCCATTTTTTCCCTATGTTCAAGACTCATAGAGACCCTTCAGAGGCAGATTAAGATCAGTTGAGGCCCCAGGCGCAAAAGAAGATATTGGGCACCTAAAAAAAAAGAGAGAGAGAGAGAGACAGGAAAAATAAAAATACATGTTAACAAAGGAGGGCAAGATGGTAATGGAGTAGGCAGACGTACCAACTTCTACCTCCCAGAACCAAAGTGGATTACAACTTAATTTTAAGAACGATCATCTGGAAAAACCAACTTTGGAATAAACTAAGAGGACTCTTAACCAAGGAACACTGAAGAAGTCACGCTGAGACCAGTAGGTAAAGCAGAAATGTGGAGAGGGCTGCCCAGCTCCCAGGAGTGAACGGCAACCTGGATGGACTCATGTGGTGGGAAGTGAGTTTAGCAGAGAGGGGAGGGTCTTAGACCCCAGAGCCAAATTCCCAGCCTACAGCCCCAGAGACTAGAAGAGGCGTATGGACAGTATATAGCTGCAAAACAAGCCAGGATACTGTTTGCGAGAAAGAGAGATATCTCAGACCTAGGATTCTTCTAAAAGGGACTGTGCAGAAAACCTCTTTCAAAACCACTCACCCAAGACTCTGGGGGATGGGGAGAGATGAGAGGACTGGAGTAGCAGGAAGAGAGAATAATCTAGGAGGCACAGGGAGAAACCCTTTTTAGGGACAGCCACCCTAACCCCTGGGTTAAGTCACAACCCAAATCTAAAGTGAATATTTCCCCCGGAACCAGCAATACCAGCAAAAGGAAGCAGGACACCAGCCAAACAAGTTCTTCCACAGCACTCAGAGCAGAGTTGCTTAGAAGGAGGGAGCCACCAGGAATACAGTATTGAGTGCTAGGGTCTGAGCTGCAGTGCCCCCACCCACACTGCTGAGGGCTTACTGGAGGGCGGGTGGTGGTGGGATGCGGAAGCGAGGTTCAGTCAGCAGGGGTGGAAGCCGGACCAGTGGGGGCAGAAGGGGTGCACAAAAGCGGTCTGACACAGATGCAGGCTGGATGAGCAAGAGTGGTCCCGGCTGTAGTCCCAACCGTGGGGGCAAGGCGAAAGCCAGAGAACCAGAGGAGAGCCATGGCTGAGCAGGGATGCGCAGGCCTGCCTGGAAGCCAGGGCTTGCAGCACGGTGCACGAGCATAGCCCCGCTTGTGGGGGTTAGGCAAAAGCCAGGAACGGGCAGAGATCTGTGGCTGAGCATAGGTGCGCAGCCATGCTTGTGGTACCAAGGCTTTCAGCCTCAATGTGGTGCGCAGCCCCACCCACGGGGGCGGGCCAAGGCAATACAGGGCTTGTAGCCCCTAAATGTGAACACAGTCCCAACCGTGGAGGAGAGGTGGAACCCGAAGTGACTGCGCAGGTGGCCAGAGCCAGCAACACCCATACCCGAACACCTGAGGCAGCGGCAGAGGGGGTGTAAGGCCAATAGACAGACTACACCTAGGGAACACAGAGGCCACACCCATTGGACTCTGGTGGCCACACCCTTCTTATACACAGACAAAAGGGGAAGGCAGAGAAATGCAACCCAAATGAATCAACAGAAATACCCAGGAAAGGACTTGAATGAGTCAAAGATAAACAAATTACCAGATGCAGAGTTTAAAATAATTGTTAGCATGCTCAAATAATTTAAAACAGCAAAAGATGGACATAATGAGCACCTAAATAAAGAGATAGCAAGTATAAAAAAGGACATTGAAATAATAAAAAAAAAATCAGTCTGAAATGACAAGGACAATGTCAGAAATGAAAAACACAATGGAAGGAATTAAAAGCAGGATGGATGAAGCTGAGGATTGAATTAGCGAGTTAGAGGACAAGAAAAACAAAGGCATGGATGCAGAGCAGAAAAAAGAAAAAAAGACTCAAAAAGACAGGAAACTCTAAGAAAGTTCTGTGACAGCATGAAGAGAAATAACATCCACATCATAGGGGTTCCTGAAGAAGGAGAGAAAGAACAAGGGATAGAAACCTTGTTCAATCAAATGATAGCTGAAAACTTCCCTAAATTGATGCAGGAAAAAGTCACACAAGTTCAAGAAGCACAGAGAATTCCATTAAAGAGAAACCCAAAGAAATCCACACCAAGACATATCATAATTAAAATACCAAAGCTAAGTGATAAAGAGAAAATATTAAAAGCTGCTAGAGAAAAAAGACTATCACCTACAAAGGAGCCCCCATAAGAATGACATCTGACTTCTCAACAGAAACACTTGAGGCCAGAAGGGAATGGTAAGAAATATTCAAATTAATGCAGAACAAGAGACTACAACCATGACTACTTTATCCAGCATTGCTACATTTAAAATTGAAGAAGAAATAAAAAGCTTTCCAGACAAAAAAACAAACAAAACAAAAAAAAACCTCAAAGAATTCATTACAACCAAACCAATGCTGCAGGAAATGTTAAGGGGATTGTTGTAAACAGAACAAAGGGGGAAAAGAATATAGTAAAAGAGGAAGATAGCTTTAAAGAATAAAATGGCAATAAACAACTACATATCAATAATAACCTTAAATGTAAATGGATTAAATGATCCAATCAAAAGAAATAGGGTAGCTGCATGGATAAGAAAACAGGACACATACATATGCTATCTATGAGAGACACATCTAAAAACAAAAGATACATATAGTTAAAGGTAAAAAGATGGAAAAATATTTCATGCAAACGGAAATAAAAAAAGATGAGGTAGCAATAATTATATCAGACGAAATGGACTTTAAAACAAAGACTATAGTAAGAGATAAAAAAGGTCACTACATAGTGATAAAGAGAGCAATCCAACAGGAAGATATAACTAGTATAAATATCTATGCACCTAATATAGGAGCACCTAAATATATAAAACAGACTTTGATGGATAAAAAGAGCAAGATCAACAGCAATACTATAATAGTAGGGGATTTCTTTCCATCCATCCACTGCACCACCGCCTGGTCAGTAGGGGATTTCAATACCCCACTAACATCACTAGATAGATCCTCAAGAAAGAAAATTAACAAAGAAACACACTAGATCAACTGGATTTAATAGATATCTTCAGAACCTTTCACCCTAAAGCAACCTACATTCTTTTCAAGTGCTCATGGTACATTCTCTAGGATAGACCACATGTTAGGGCACAAAAGCGGTCTCAAAAATTTAAGAAGATGAAATCATAACAAGCATTTTCTTTGATCACAATGACATGAAACTAGAAATCAACCACAACAAGAAAAACTGAAAAATACTCAAACACATGGAAAATAAATAGCATGATATTAAATAACAAATGGGTTAACAATGAGATCAAAGAAGAAATTTAAAAATTTCTAGAAAAGAATGATAATGAGGATACATTAACTCAAAACTTATGGGACACAGCAAAAGCAGTACTGAGAAGGAACTTCACTACAGGCATACCTTAAAAAGCTAGAAAAAGCTCAAATAAACAACCTAACCCTGCATCTAAAAGAACTAGGAAAAGAACAACAAGTAAAGCCCAGAGGTAGTAGAAGGAAGGAAATAATAAAGATGAGAGTGGAAATAAATGTCATAGAAGCTAAAGAAACAATACAGAGGATCAATGAAACCAGGAGCTGGTTCTTCGAAAGGGTAAACAAGATCGATGAATCTTTAACCAGACTCACCAAGAAAAAAAAGAGAGAGGATTCAAATAAATAAAATTAGAAATGAGAGTGGAGAAATAACAACTGACACAACAGAAATACAAAATATTGTAAGAAAATACTATGAAGAACTGTATGCCAAAAAATTAAACAACCTAGATAAAATGGACAAATTCCGTGAAACATACAATCTTCCAAAAATCAATCTGAAGAATCAGATAACCTAAACAGACTGATCACAACAAATGAGATTGGTTATCAAAAAACTCCCAACAAAAAAAAAACCCTGGGCCAGATGGCTTCACTGGTGAATTCTACCAAAGATTCAAAAAAGAAATAACTTCTATCCTTCTCAAGCTATTTCAAAAAATTCAAGAGAAAGGAAGACTTCCAAGCTCCTTTTATATGGCAAGCATAATTCTGATTCTAAAAACAGGCAAAGACAATACAAAGAAAGAAAATTATAGGCCAATATCCCTGATGAATTTAGATGCTAAAATCCTCAACAAAATATTAGCAAAGCGAATCCAGCAATATATGAAAAAAAAAACATCATACACCATGATCCAGTGGGATTTTTTCCTGGGAGGCAAGGCTGGTACAATATTTGCAAATCAATCAATGTGATTCATCACATAAACAAAAGGAAGGAGAAAAACCACACAATAATTTCAATAGATGCATAAAAAGCATTTGATAAAATCCAGCAACCATTCATGATCAAAACTCTAGCAATATGGGAATAGAGGGAACATACCTCAACATGATAAAGGCCATCTTGACAAACCCACAGCCAACATTATACTCAATGGGCAAAAATTAAAAGCAATCCCCTTAAGATCAGGAACAAGGCAGGGGTGCCTCTTTCACCATTCTTATTCAACATAGTTCTGGAAGACCTAGCCACAGCAATCAGACCAGAAAAAGAAATAAAAGGCATCCAAATTGGAAAAGAAGAAGTAAAACTATCCTTATTTGCAGATGATATGATATTGTATATAGAAAACCCTAAAGTCTCAGTCAAAAAACTACTGGACCTGATAAATGAATTCAGCAAAGTGGCAGGATATAAAATTAATACATTAATACACAGAAATCAGAGGCATTTTTATACACCAACAATGAACTGTCTGAAAGAGAAATTAAGAAAACTATCCCCTTCACTATTACAACCAAAAAAATAAAGTACCTAGGAGTAAATTTAACCAAGGAGATTAAAGACTTTTACTCAGAAAATTATAAAACATTGATAAAAGAAATCAAGGAAGATACAAACAAGTGGAAGCATATACCATGCTCATGGTTAGGAAGAATAAACATCATCAAAATGTCTATACTACCCAAAGCAATTTATACATTCAATACAATACCAATTAAAAATGACATACTTCAAAGATATAGAACACATATTCCAAACATTTATATGCAACCAAAGAGAACACGAATAGCCTCAGTAACTTTGAAAAAGAAGAATAAAGTGGGAGGTATCACACCAAGTTAAATTACAAGGCCATTGTACTTCAAACATCCTGGTACCGGCATAAGAACAGGCATATAGATCAATGGAACAGAACAAAGAACCCAGAAATAAACCCACACCTTTATGAACAACTGATATTTGACAAAGGAGGCAAGAGCATACATTGGAGTCAAGACAGCCTCTTCAACAAATGGTGTTGGGAAAATTGGACAGCTACCTCAAAAAAAAATGAAACTAGACCACCAACTTACACCATTCACAGAAATAAACTCAAACTGGATAAAGGACTTAAATGTAAGTCGTGAAACCATAAGCATCTTAGAAGAAGACATAGCCAATAAGCTCACCAACTCTCTTGCAACAATATGTTTGCTGATTTATCTCCACAGGCATGTGAAATAATAGGATAAAGAAATGTGACTATATCAAACTATAAAGCTTTTGCACAGCTAAAGACAATATGAACAGAATAAAAAGACAAACTACACAATGGGAGAACATATATGACAATATGTCTTGTAAGGGGTTAATAAACAAAATTTATAAAGAACTTAAAAAACTCAACATCAAGAAGACAAACAATCCAATCCAAAAATGGGCAAAAGAGATGAATAGACACTTCTCCAATGAGGACATACAGATGACCAATAGGCATATGAAAAAATGTTCAACATCACTAAGCATTAGAGAATTGCAAATTAAAACCACAATGAGATACCACCTCACACCAGTCAGAATGGCGTTCATTAACAAAACAACACATGATAGGTGCTGGCGAGGATGTGGAGAAGGGGGAACCCTCCTGCACTGCTGGTGGGAATGCAGACTGGTCCAGCCACTGTGCAAAACAGTGTGGAGATTCCTCAAAAAATTAAAAATTGAACTGCCTTTTGACCCAGCCATCCCACTTTTAGGAATATACCCCAAGAAAACCATATCACTGACTCAAAAAAAGAAATGCACCCTCATGATTATGGCAGCATTTTTCACAATAGTGAAGATCTGGAAACAGTCAAGTGTCCGTCAGTGGATGAGTGGATTAAAAAGCAGTGGTACATATATACAATGGAATACTATGGGTCCATGAAAAAGAAGGAAATATTACCTTTTGAAACAAAATGGATGGAACTGGAAACTATTATGTTAAGTGAAATAAGCCAGGCAGAGAAAGAAAAATATCATATGATCTCACTCATTTGAGGAATCCAAGGAACAATGAGGAATGGAATTAAATCTGAGGGGAAGTGGGGAGGGCACTGTTGCAATGGGGGCAACAGAGATGTTGAGGGGAATACGGGGGAGGGGATGCACTCAGGGTGACACTAGAATCTATGTAAACATAATAAATTAAATAAAAATATTTTTTAAAAATTACAAAAATATACATTAACCATATTTTTAAATAAATAAAAAATATTATTTACTATTAATGATAAAATTGCACATATGAAACCAAACTTGATGTCATTAGAAAAAAGTGTAAAGTTGGCGTTTTGCAGGGCCCTTCAGAATTCAGGGCCCAGGGCACATGCTTATTGCATCTGCCGTTAATCTTGCCTCTGAGACCCTTCAAGTTGAAGAGATCTATGCCTGTGGGGGAAGAAGAGGAATAGGGGAATGAAAAGGCGAGGGTGTACTCCCAGGAGGGCAAGTGCACTGAGTCCTTCATTTCGAGAGTTTTTAAAGACTGGGAGTTTAGGCCCTGGCTGGATCGCTCAGTTGGTTATAGCTTTGTCCCAGAGTAGTACAGGGGTTCAGTCCCTGGTCAGGGCACATATAGGAACATATCAATGTTCCTCTCTCTCTTTCTGTTTCTCTCTTTAAGGTTCATACATAAAAATTTAAGAAAAAAAATGGCTGGGAATTTAAGGGAGGATTTCAATAGAGTATTCATTAGATTTTCCAGGTGTGCCCTTTCAGTCTTAACTGATTGATTAGCTGCAAGGCAGGGGATCTTTAGTCATTATAGCTGGTCCTGGGGTAGGTAGCACACCTAGTTTTGCTGCTTTTCTGGGCCTGGTGCTAAACTACAACTGAGGCCTAAATGTTCTCTCTAGGATGTTAAAAAGTGGCATACTGTATCGGGCTTTAAATTGCTCTGCCAGTTTGTTCAACTATTTGTCTCAGTTTACCCATTTTACTTGCCAAGGAATTTTCCTAGCTTCTTACTATCCTGTCTCACTCCCATAGACTGTCAGAAAATTTTCAGAGACAGTGGCAAGAAATACTCCAAGTGATGAAAAAGCAAGGACCTACAAGCAAGATTATTCTACCCAGCAAAGCTATCATTTAGAATCAGAGAATATATAAAGAGTTTCCCAGAAAAGAAACAGCTGAAGGAGTTCACATGCAACCAGTATGACATAATATGTTACAGGATCTTCTTTAAGAGGAAGTAGGAAATAAAAAAGGTAAAAATATAAGTAATAAAATAAATGAACAAGCAGAATAGGGACAGACTCATAGATACAGAGAAAATTTTGATGGTTGCCAGATGGGAGAGGGGTTGGGGTAGTGGGTGAAAGAGGTGAAGGGGTTAAGAAGTACAAATTGGTTGTTCAGAATAGATATGAGAGTATAAGTATAGCACAGGGCATATAGTCAATAAAACATTCTAATAACTATGTATGGTGTCAGATGGGTATGAGACTTATCAGGATGATCAGCTAGTAAGTTATATAATGTCTAATCACTGAGTTGTATACCTGAAACTACTATAATATTGTCTGTCAACTATAATTAAAAAATAAAAATTGATAAAAAATATTACAGAAAATCGAATGGAAAGTTCTCATGTACCCCCTCATGTTTCTTCCACTTCATACATTTTTCCTTTTTATAACCTTTTGCATTAGTGTGGTTTATGTATTATAATTAGTGAGCTAATATTGATACATTATTATTAACTAAATTCCAAAGTTTGCACTAGGCTCACTGTTTGTGTGTTGTACATCTGTGGACTTTGAAAAATGTATAATGTGTATCCACCATTTATACTTTTACTATCCGGGAAACCAACCTTGTTCTGCTCTTCATCTCTCCTTCCCTCCTCATCACGGCAACCACCTACATTTGCACTGACTTCATAGTTTTGCCTTTTCAAGAATGTCATATAGTTAGAATTGTAAAGTTTGCAGCTTTTTCAGATTGGCTTCTTTCACTTAATAAATATGTATTTAAGCCTCTCCATGTCTTTTAGTGTCTTGATAGCTCATTTACTTTTAGATCATTTCTTTTCATCACTGAATAATATTCCATTGTCTGTATGCACCATTTTGTTTACCTATCTACCTACTGGAAGGCATCTTGGTTGCTTCTAGGGTTTGGCAATTATGAATAAAGCTGCTACACACATTTGTGTGCAAGTTTTAGTGTGAACATGTTTTCAACTCCTCTGGGTAAATAACAAGGAGCACATTGTTAGATAATATAGTAAAGTATGTTTAGTTCTGTAAGAAACTTCCCAAATGTCTTTCAAAGTAGTTGCATCATTTTGCATTCCCACCAGCGATGAATGAGAGTTCTTATTGTTCAAAATCTCTCTAGCATTTGGTGTTTTCAGTGTTTTGGATGTTAGCTAATCTAAATATGTAGCAGTATCTCAAAAAAAGGGAAATAAAACATTGTGGTCTTCAGAGGTTGTGTTGGAAAAGGAAGGGCATCAAGATTTGCAGTAAGAACCACTTGAACTCTGGTGTGTTAGGGTGGACAAAAACAGAGAGAAGAAGTCAGGTTAGCTGCTCTGGGGAGGTGAGTTGACAACAAAGTAGGGAAAAAAGTTCCTAACTAGGTACTTGGCTAAAACTGGAAATGATAATAGCTGACATTTATTGTGAGTTATGTGCCAGACCCATGCCAATCATTCTAAATGAGTCCTCAAGCAACCCTGTAAGGCAGACACTATTTTTAGACCCATTTTACAGATGAGGAACATGAGGCAAAGAGAAGTTTAGTAAACATACTAAAGTCACAGATAAGTGAGGAAGCCATAATTCAAACAAAGGCTGTTGAATCTTCCTTATTACACATACTGCTCACAGAAAAAAGAGATGATATTTAAGAAAAAAATGAGATTGTGTGTGTGTGTGTGTGTGTGTGTGTGTGCAAATTTTTAGGTTGCTGCAAGATATCAAGACAGATATTTCCAATAAATAGTTGGAAAAATAGGTCTGGTACTTGCAGAAAATTTATTCATTCAACAAATTCACACATATAAAAGTCACAAAGTTTAAGAACACTGGGAAGAAGGAAGCACCATCTGATTTCTGGCCTGCCCTGGCCTCTGGGCCTCCATTATACTGTCTGCAACACCAAGCACACCATTCACATACAGACCTGGTGGCCTGGCAGGAGCACCCAGGAGGATTCCCTGCAGTCACCCACACCCAGCTCTAGCTGCCACCCCCAAACACAGCTGCTGAGAGAATCTGTTCCAGCTCACCTTTGAAAGGGGAGAGCAGCCCCAGGACCCCCTCTATCTCCAGAGAACAGGGCTTTCTTGTGCCAAATGGTCATTACACAGTGTGCTGCATTATCATAAAATGAGTTTCCTATCATAAAAAAACATTTGAGACAACTTATATCTTTTTTTAAAAAATGATTTTTTAAAAATGTTTACTGTGTTGATTTTAGAGAGAGAAGGAGAGATAAAAACATCAACCTGCTACTTCATGTACCCTGACCAGGGATCAAACCAGCAACCTCTGCACTTCGGGACGATGCTCTGACCAACTGAGCTATCTGGCAAGGACAAGACAATTTGTATCTTAAATAGTACCTTCTGCTAAGTGCTTCAACTGACCTTCAGAAATTATTTCATTAAATCTTCACATTGAAAAATTTTTTAGCAGTGGCATAAAAATCAAGGCATTTCTGTGAATATATACCCTGGTGAGAGCAGTTACTGACATGTGCACCCACTGGAGAATCAACAGATCATTTTCTTGCTGAGCAAACCCCACAGTGCTGTCATCTCACTTCAGCAGCAGCAGCAGCAGACCCTCATCGCAAACTCTAAGCACATAGTCCTGCCTCTCCCACCTACCTCCACACTTCCCACCATCAACTGTTTTCCAGATTCAGAGCCTTTTTCTGGGACTGTCACAAAGAGCCAAGGGGCCACATAGCATAACAGTTAAGAGCATGGCCTTAAAGCCAAACTCATTGACTGTGTGAACTTGACAAACCCAACCTCTAAGACTCAGTTTCTGACTCCTGAGATATAAGGGAACGGTCTATACAGCTGGTTTTGTGGGAGGTGGTTGCAGCTGGGACCAGTGGTGAACGCAATGCACCCTTCTGGGAATTCCCACTAGTCCACAATTTAAAGATTACAGGTCAGGAATGTTCCATTTTACACAATAGATGTTAGAGCCTCCAAAAGAAAGAGAATTTCGCTGGCTCTGCCTCACAAGCAGAATTCTGAGAATTTACTCCCCATCTTATCAGGAATAAAATGACTACTCAACGGCAACCTTCGTGCAGGTATATTGCCGGCATTTATTTTTCTGAGGCACGGTAATGCTGGTGGTGCTAGAACCAGAACTAGAATTCAGCCTGGCCTACTGTTTCTTCCAAACCATTCTGAAAGCTACTCTCTACCTGACTTAAGAAATTCTACAGGTCTTCTCACTATGTATAGTGGTTGACCTTTAAACTCCATGTAACAATGAGCCCCAGATCAGATGCCCATGGCAGACATCACCAATCAATAGTGGCTCTTTTCTAATGAACCCCAGAATCTTTTACAACAAAGCCCTTCAGGAACCAATACAAGTTGATCAAATCTGGAAAGTGAGGTGAAGGACTTACAGAATGAAAACTCCATTCCCTCCAACAGGGACCAGGCTGGTCATGGAAATAAGTAAAACAGGTGGGATGTGAGTATCTGCACACCTCGTGTGAGTGTGCTGAGCATGCACGCACATGTCACCTCCAGCTACTGTCTCCCTAAGTTGCAGTGCAAGTTCAACATGGCCATATTTTCATAGTTAAAAACAAGTAAAAGAACGTGAAATCTGCACATGTATCTAAAATCCCCCAGTTTTTCAATCCTGTGCAGCCTAACAAAATGCATGTATGGGTCACACTCAGCTCAGAGGCTGTCCGTTTGTAACCTCTGCCATAAACCAAATCTTGCAATTATTGCCTTTCTCTGAACTCTGAGCATCGTGCTAGATTCATGACCTGATTCCGGAAAGCACAGCTCTCACCTCCTCGTTTCCATTAACGAGACCACTGAGAGGCAGCTGGCGGGCTGCTCAAAATATGCAAGGCGCCAGGTGGCTTCAGCGTTCACCGTTTCCAGACCGAGGAGTTGGCCCCAGGGAAGGAAAAGGTAGTGGAAAAGGAAGGACCCTCTTCCTTAACATGGTGCGGAAAGCCAGAGAGAGGGGCACAGCCAACCTTTGGGAAAATCCTCAAGGTTACATTTTGTCTCTTAGAATTTCCTATTCACTCCTCTCTCTTCCCAAACCTCTTAGTATTTCTTCCCAACAAAGTTTTCCAGATTTGCCCCCACCTTTTTTGGCATCTCTTCTAGAAGGATACAAATCTAGTAAAGTCTATTGTGGGTTTCCTCCTCTCTCCAACCCTTTTAAACAAGTAAAATCATGTTACAGTGAACACTAAGGGGAAATTAACCAAAATGTTAGCTGTGGCTTCCTCCAAGATGGGAGGCCCTTATGATTTATATTTTCTTCATTAAATATTTCCACCTTTGCCAAGTCTATACTAGGGAGGATAGGAGTTATTTTTCACAAAAATACTAATAAAGAGAACTAACTTTCAAGAACCATGCAAACTTATTGGTCAAATTACAAGGTCTACAAGTTAAAATATCTTTGGCTGCAGCAATTTTTTTTCTTTTTTTTTTTTTTTTTTTTTTTTGATTTTAAAGAGAGAGAGAGAGAAAGGGGGTGGAGCAGGAAGCATCAACTCCTAATTGCTTCATAGTTGCTGTAGTTCCTTTTCATATGTGCCTTAACTGGGCAAACCCAGGGTTTTGAACCAGCAACCTGAGCATCCAAGGTTGATGCTTTACCCACTGTGCCACCACATGTCAGGTGGCTTCAGTAGTTTCAAAAAGTTTCTGAAATAGACTCAAACAATTAAAAAAATGCATTATTACTTTTTAAAATAAGAGGTCTAGAGGGAGGATGGCTCCGGGGATGGTTGATCCAACAGCTCAATGACTCTCAATGGTCTAAGGTTCTTTCTAATTCTTCCCCCTTTCATCCACCACTTATCAATTGTACTATAAGGCAGCAGCTTTCCTCATGGACTCAAGATACTGCTGCTGTTCCAGGCATGGTAGCCATGCATCACAGGGTTAAGAGGTAGAAAAGAATCATTCTCCTTCTGTCTTCTAATTGAGAGCAATGACATCTTGTCCAGGCCCCTCAGCAGACTGCTACATACATCAGTGGCCAAGACTTGAATCACCTGCTGATTCTTAGACCAGACAATGCAAAGAGAATGAGATTGCTGTGAATTGTGTGTGCAGATTATTTGGGAGGGAAGAGATATTAGGGAACCAGTCACAAGCACTACAAGATAATGTGTTCACATTGTAAATAAAAGTAGACAACTACAAACAATGATGATAACATCATATAAAGGTCATTTTGAAGAATGCAAAGTGGACAAATAAGGCAATATTCAAATTAAAGTGTATGTCTGGAAATGTATATGGTTGTAATTCTAACGCTACTTGACATTTATACAGCAATCAATGGTTTGTATTGCACTTTCCTACAAGCTTCCTAGCTGGTATTTCACATCTCCAGGGATAGCACTGCAGCCATTATTTCACTTTACAGAAAAGGAGGCAGTTGAGCATTTTTCTGGTGTCTAATGATTGGCCAGAGAGGAAAGTGGGTCAGGACACCAGGCCTTTAGACACGTAGTTCACAGGTCTTTCTGCTACGTTACATTACTCCCTCCAAAAACTGCCTAATAGGGGCAGAACATCCTGATTTTTCCCAAGTGCACAAACGTATAACCTCTCTTGATTCTCAGAACATCATGTGACATCCTGAGAAGGGGCAATTATCTTCATTTTGCAGAGCTATGGAGGCTCAGGAATCAGACAGCAAAAAACTTAGGTTCAAGTGAATTGTATAGTTTTGTTTTGTTTTTTACTACTGAGTGGTAGTTATTTCCTTCTTTTTTTTCTTTTTTTAAATGTCAGGGTTTTATTTTATTTTTTTTAATTTTTTAATTTTTTTTTATTCATCTTTAGAGAGGAGAGGGAGAGACAGAGAGAGAAGGGGGGAGGAGCTGGAATCATCAACTCCCATATGTGCCTTGACCAGGCAAGCCCAGAGTTTTGAACCAGCGGCCTCAGCATTTCCAGGTCGACACTTTATCCACTGTGCCACCACAGGTCAGGCATTATTTCCTTCTAATATATCATTAGCTGCTTCTCAGCACCTAGTCCTAAATCAGCAACCATGTCTCCAAAAGCATGAGACCCCCATTCCTAATTTTCACTCTGAGCCCCTTCTGGCTCCACTCCATCAGCCTTCTATTCCGTCTGCCTAGGCAGCTGTTGCTTCTGAGCTCCTGAAATCCCTTTCATTGTTGCCTCAAGGCACTCTGACCCAACAATGGGATCATTAGTTAATCTTAACTACTTTGCTGCAAAAAGACTCCAGGCTCTTGGCCTTCTAAGGAAGAATAACAATGGCATCCTAGAGACCAGGCACTCACTTTCCTCTTTCCCAAGGCAGTTATCCCAATAGTGAGTAATTTAGGGCAGGCTAGAGGGAAGTCATAAGTCTCCACTCCTCTTGTAAGTATCATAGAGAAGGGCAAAGGGAACAGTGTAATACAGTATAAAGAGTCCGGAACTGAGAGAAGACATGCTTATTATATGACCTCTAGCCCAGCCCACTTCCCAGACTTTTATAGGACTTTATTAAGATTATTTGTAATGCATTTTGAGCTAAACCAATACCTTGTAGGATTCATAGTGGCCCCTAAGGTTAAAAAGAATAGAAAAAAATGTCAAAAAAGTTGTGGCCATCTTTAAAATACCACACTGTTTTTCTATTTTGTGAAGCAAGTTGAGCCCAACCTTCAATTGTTTTTGCTAACTATAAAGTGTGAGACATATCACTGCAGTCAACTCTGCTGTGCTCTGATGTGTCTTTCCTGCTAAGCCTCTGCTCTCTTGTACACACACTCAAGGAATGTAACTGCACAGAAACCTTACTTTACTTAATCTGGCATTTTATTTTGATTTTTTTTTCCCCTTTAACTAAAACTGGCCTCCTCACCTAGCACCCTGACTCATTCACCTTCCTATCCCTTGCTTAATCATGTAAGCCCTCTGGACAATGAGGTTCTAGTCAACAACCAGTAGTTTTAGGAACAAGGTCCTGGGGTCTGTGGTTTGCTGAAACAGAATGAAACATAGTATCTTGGCCTCAGTTGTGTTTTAGCTCTAGACCCAGGAAAACAGAAAGCTACCACAGAACAAATCCTTGTGAAATTGGACAGAGCAACTCCATGGCTGACATCAGGACCAGACGCAATGATCAATTACCCCCTATTCAGCCACCAACCACTCAGTAGAGACTATGGTTCAAATTCTGTTAGTAATCATGACTAATAATTTGTTTCCCTATATAATCAACTCATCCTTTGGAAACCACTGGGGAGCCAGGTTGTTGAATATGAGGTATCTATGATTACAGGCATGTCTCTATCTCCTTAATAAATCCTTACTTTTTTGGCTGCAAACTCCTGTTTGTATCTTATTTTGCTTTGATACTTACAGGCAAATGGAAACCTTCAGTCCAGTAACAGAAATCCAAAGGCTACACAGTGAAGGCAGAGAGTCCTGCTAAGCCTTTGTCAATCATTCCAGCAACTAGGTGTGTGGGTCTGTACTTTATAATTTTTTTCTCTCTTTCTCTTACTAACTGAGGCCTACACTATCTATAGTTTTGAAAGGACTGGCACTTTTTCTTTCTTCACTTTTTTATGCTATAAAGATGGTCATAGAACCAATAATTTAGATATCAAATAGTACGTATACTTTGAATGAAATAAATGAATGAACTGCACTTTCATCCTTCAATTGAAATGATAAAATCAGTTTTGGTATTGATTTATTAAAAATAGACACATGCAAAAAGATTTGAAAGTAAAACTTCAAGTTATAAAGAGAATAATTTAAA
This sequence comes from Saccopteryx bilineata, assembly GCF_036850765.1. Classification (NCBI taxonomy): domain Eukaryota; kingdom Metazoa; phylum Chordata; class Mammalia; order Chiroptera; family Emballonuridae; genus Saccopteryx; species Saccopteryx bilineata. Next base: position 82,739,125 of record NC_089491.1, on the reverse strand, counting down.
AATATAAAGGGCAACATTTCATGTAATTGGCACACATATAGGTGAACATGATATGGAAGAAAAAATACTGAAATACAATAAATATAGTAAAATAGATCATTAAGTACATACATTATAAAAGCCATCTATGATGGGTTGGTGCTTCTTATGAACTGGACGCTTTAACTCACTGTGGCTTAATATTGCTGAAACCAGAAGTTAATAATAAATATGTTTAAGTTTTAGATTATAGAGTCTAGAGATATAGGTATAGTCTTTAACTAAATGTTTCATTTGCTTTGGTTGTCACATAGCTTATAGTCAAATATTTAGAGAATGTTAGTCATGTTCTGAAGGTGCGCCTGTAAAGAAAGTTCCAGAAGAAATGTTTAAAAGTATACTGTGCTTGAGACAATAGAAAATACAGCTAGTTAAGTACAAAACAATGGTATGTTAAGGGTGATGGTCACAGATGTCTAGTTTCTGCTTTTTGCTTTTTATTTATTTTAGAAGGAAAGTGGGAAGAATCAACTCGTAGTAGTTGCTTGCTGTATGTGCCTTGGCCAGGCAAGCCCAGGGTTTTGAACCAGTGACCCTGGTGTTCCGGGGTGATGCTTTGTCCACTGCACACCACAGATCAGGTTCTACTTTTTGCTTTAAAGTTAACATCTCTGATGCACAATTATGAGACACTTTTGCAGAATCTTGGATCTTCAGCCCAACACCTCTTGTTCTCACAATAACATTTTAAGTTGCTGATTTATTGTTTCTTTGTCAAACAGGAGATAACTCTAGGGTCAAAAAGAGAATATATGATTTGTTCTATGGAAGAAATAAAAGTTGCTAACAGCTACTTTTATTTCCATTCTGTAGAATGTTATCTATTACCAAAGAAACACAGTCTTTCACTTGGGTTCCCTGAAACTTCCCCACCCTTACCCCTTAGCCTCATAAATGCTCCTTACTTTTATTTTTTGAGGAAGACAGATTTGAGAGACCTTGCTCTCCCATTCTCTAGCTTTGGCCAAATTGAAACAACCCTTTGATTATCTCCAAACACCAGTGTCTGTTCTATTTCTTCCTTTCTATAGAGACTGATTCCTTAGAAGCACCTCTTCAGGTCCAGTATGCAGTCTAGCTTAGGAGAGTCCTTCCATCTCCAATTTCTTCATACACCAAGCAAGCTTCCAGGATTTCCAAATGTCGATCAAGTCCAGTGAAAATTTTCTCTAGGCTAATTTCATTCCAACCAACTTCTTATGCTTAACAGGGTGAAGACCTACGGAAGGATCTGATGGAGGACAGCGGTGGCCCAAGCCTTCTCGACTTGGCTGCCATCAACCAGACACAAAAGAAAACAACTGGAAGCAGCTAAATGTTCATGAGCAGGGGACTGCCTAAAGAATTTATGACAGCCCTGGCCAGTTGGCTCAGTGGTAGAGTGTCGGCCTGGTGTGCAGGAGTCCCGGGTTCGATTCCCGGCCAGGGTACACAGGAGAAGCGCCCATCTGCTTCTCCACCCCTCCCCCTCTCCTTCCACTCTGTCTCTCTCTTCCCCTCCTGCAGCAAAGGCTCCACTGGAGCAAAGTTTGCCTGGGAGCTGAGGATGGCTCTGTGGCCTCTGCCTCAGGTACTAGAATGCCCTAAGATGGGCAGAGCATCACCCCCTGGTGGGCATGCTGGGTGGATCCCGGTTGGGCGCATGCGGGAGTTGTCTGACTGCCTCCCTGTTTCCAGCTACGGAAAAATACAAAAAAAAAAAAAAAGAATTTATGACACATTCATTTAGTGGGAAACAATACAATGGTTTAAAAAGGTAAAGAAGTTCTCTATATATTATTAATATAGGAAGATTTCCAAGTGAAAAAAGATAGGTGCAGACCAGTGAGTATATGGTATGTTATCTTTTATATAAAAGTAGGGAGAGTGTAAAAAGAATACAGAATATTCTGATTAGTTTGCATATGCATATGCATTGAAGAAACTAGAAAAATTTAAAAGACTTCAAATTATGGAAAATGTTAAAAAGAATTGTTAAAGTATGCATTTATTCAGATGTCAAATTTAACTTTACTAGTAATGAAGAAAGACAAGTTAATAAAATACCTGTAAAGGGAAGATCAATAGAGGGAAATGCATACTCAAACATTGCTGGTGACAATGTTTTGAAAAGAAATATTTTTCTTGAATCAGTGTTATACCCTAAGAGTTTGTTCAAAAACAGGGGAAAGATTTTTGCCCAAATTCTGTTTTTTATTACAGATTCTATAAAACAATGGAGCACAAGAAGGTATGTATTCAGAAACAAATAATGGGCAAAGGAAACTATTGTGTGTATAGTTACTGAACAGTTGTGCAGTTATTTAAAACTTTGTGAGTGGAAAACAAAGCATGAAAAAGTTACTGATAATGTTATATTATTTATATTGCATGGCACATTTTGGTAAAGAGATAAATGATATGTATTTTAAATGGTAACAATTTTGAAAATATGAACCATAGTTATAATTGAGATGTCCATTAAATGGTATGGAATATAAATTATAAAGTCTTTCATAGAGGAAATATTTTAAGCATCTTCCCCCTATACCCTCTTCTGCCTTGTTTCCATTCAATTTATACAAAAAACGCATTTCATTGTTATTCACAAAACAGAAGCCAGGAATTGAAATATCTTAAAGAAAAAGTATACATTTGGGGTGGCGCGCTCAGATGCTGTTAAGAGTTTATACCAAACATGCAGCATAAATACTTGCACCTACTCCGCCCTACTCAGTCCCACATTCAAAGCGGCCCAGAGGCCCAGCTCGCTCCTACCCCGCACAGCTCCCCCAACTTCCGCCCCTCGCGTCACCTGCTCCCTCCTCCCCCTCCCGTCCTCACACCCCGCCCACTGACGAGTCAGACTGCCGCGCAGCCGCAGTAGGTGCGGCGGCCGCTCCTAGCCTGAGGGATCCTGGGACTAGGCCTTTCCGGAAGGGCTGGCTCGGCGTCCGGGGCTAGGCCCTTGTTCCAGGCCCGTTTTTTCGGCCGTGTTCCAGGCACTTGCTCCAAGACAGTCCTGTAGCCGCGGCAACGTTTTAGTAACCGCGGAGGACGCACGGCGCTGCTCGCTGAGGTGCCGGGGCTCGCAGCCGAGGGGCCGCGGAGCCCGGAGCGGCGGTACGTGGCGGCGCCTCCCCCTCGGCCCGGAGCGGAGCTGCTGGAAGAGCTGCAGCGCAGGCCGCCGGACTAGGTGAACCGGGTTACTTAACTGCCTTCAGGTGATGACTCATTTGCATAACAGTCGTATTTGAGGTCCACAGCCCTTTGTGGGCCTGCTGCGCCACCGTTTGAAGTGGATGACTGACTGGGCCGCCTGAGGGGTGCGACGGCCGCTGCTTGCCCTTGACGAGGAAAGCGAGCGCTCCTGCTCTTCGCGCGTACTCGTTTCCTTGAAAGCCTCTCGGTTTTAACCCTTTTCTGCGGCACACATCCTTGTGCAAGAGGCTTCCCCATGAAAGTGTCTCTAGGTAACGGAGAAATGGGCGTCTCTGCACATTTACAGCCTAGTAAGGCCGGAACCACACGATTTTTTACCAGCAATACTCACAGTTCGGTGGTATTGCAAGGCTTTGATCAGCTCAGAATAGAAGGATTGCTTTGTGATGTGACCCTGGTACCAGGTGATGGAGAGGAAATCTTTCCCGTTCACAGAGCTATGATGGCGTCTGCTAGTGATTATTTCAAGGCTATGTTCACAGGTGGAATGAAAGAACAAGATTTAATGTGCATTAAGCTTCATGGAGTGAACAAAGTTGGTCTGAAGAAAATAATTGACTTTATTTACACTGCAAAACTTTTTCTTAATATGGATAATCTTCAGGACACACTTGAAGCTGCCAGCTTTTTACAGATTTTACCTGTTTTGGACTTCTGTAAAGTGTTTCTTATTTCAGGAGTATCTTTGGATAACTGTGTTGAAGTTGGGCGAATAGCTAACACCTATAATCTTATAGAAGTGGATAAATATGTCAATAATTTCATCCTGAAGAATTTTCCTGCATTATTGAGTACTGGGGAGTTTCTCAAACTCCCTTTCGAAAGGCTTGCCTTCGTGCTTTCCAGTAATAGTCTTAAGCACTGTACTGAACTTGAGCTCTTTAAGGCTGCCTGTCGCTGGCTAAGGTTGGAAGACCCTCGGATGGATTATGCTGCAAAATTAATGAAGAATATTCGATTTCCACTAATGACACCACAGGACCTCATCAATTACGTGCAGACAGTAGATTTCATGAGAACGGACAATACCTGTGTGAATTTGCTTTTGGAAGCTAGCAATTACCAAATGATGCCATATATGCAGCCTGTGATGCAGTCTGATAGAACTGCCATTCGATCTGACTCAACACACCTGGTTACATTAGGAGGAGTTTTGAGGCAGCAGCTGGTTGTCAGTAAAGAATTGCGGATGTATGATGAAAGGGCACAAGAGTGGAAGTCCTTAGCCCCCATGGATGCTCCTCGTTACCAGCATGGCATTGCTGTCATTGGAAACTTCCTTTATGTAGTTGGTGGTCAAAGTAATTACGATACAAAAGGAAAAACTGCTGTTGATACAGTTTTCAGATTTGATCCTCGGTATAATAAATGGATGCAGGTTGCATCATTAAATGAAAAGCGCACATTTTTCCACTTGAGTGCCCTCAAAGGACATTTGTACGCTGTTGGGGGACGAAGTGCAGCTGGTGAACTGGCCACGGTGGAATGTTACAATCCAAGAATGAATGAGTGGAGCTATGTTGCAAAAATGAGTGAACCCCACTATGGCCATGCAGGAACAGTATATGGAGGCTTGATGTATATTTCAGGTGGAATTACTCATGACACTTTCCAAAATGAGCTCATGTGTTTTGACCCAGATACAGACAGATGGACACAGAAGGCTCCAATGACAACAGTCAGAGGTCTGCATTGCATGTGTACAGTTGGAGACAAGCTCTATGTCATTGGTGGCAATCACTTCAGAGGAACAAGTGATTATGATGATGTGCTAAGTTGTGAATACTATTCACCAACCCTTGACCAGTGGACACCAATTGCTGCTATGTTAAGAGGCCAAAGTGATGTTGGCGTTGCTGTATTTGAAAATAAAATCTATGTTGTAGGTGGATATTCTTGGAATAATCGTTGTATGGTAGAGATTGTCCAGAAATATGACCCAGAAAAGGATGAGTGGCATAAAGTTTTTGATCTTCCAGAGTCCCTTGGTGGCATTCGAGCTTGTACTCTCACAGTATTTCCACCTGAAGAAAACCCTGGGTCACCGTCTAGAGAATCGCCTCTTTCGGCTCCTTCAGATCATTCCTAGGACTAAGGTGTTATATATCTTTGCAGTGTGTAATGGATGATCTCGTTCTTCCCCTTCAGTTGAATCTTCCAATGGTTGGTTGACTTATTAGATAAAAAGGTAACTGATGTTATTTGTATTGTTTGACTTAGTATGTTTATCAAATGGTTAAATGCATTCTAAAAATATTCAACATAGAAAGCTGTTTTAACAAATGTAAAAAGATGTGTGAAAAATGTTAGTTGTCTTTTTGGTGTTATGTAAGTCAAATTATTGGTGATTGTAGTAAACGTATAAGTGTGTTCATCATGCTTCAAAGTTGAAAATGTTCATCTTTGATTGCAAAACATTGAAGGGAGGCTGCCAGCACTAACCTAAGATAATAAACAGAAGGTTGCCGAGTATTATTTGCTACCTCCCTTTTCTCATAGACTTTTTGACAAAGCTGCCAACTCACCAGATTGTGTGGGTGCATTCAGAATATGTGAAGTTTCTTAGGCAGACAGGAGAAATAAATTCAAAAATATTAATTGAAAATTCAGTATAGTCCTAAGTCAGAGTATGTATGTCTGAAAAGAGGGAGACAGAGAAAGTACACATACGTATATACATACATACACATAAACAACTTTAAAATTGGCACTTCAGGTAGAGTGAAGTTGTTTTTAAATTTAAATTCTATCTAGCAGTTTCTGTTCAAATGGGAATTCAGTATAAAAGAATAGTCATGCTCAATCAAAACAGATAAGTACTATACCATATTAAATTGATAACAAAGTTTAGAATTTGACTAAATTGTTACTTGAAATGAAACATACTAGTTTTTTCTGCTTATATATTTTGTGTAGAGTTGCTTTCAAACAGTTATTTAGCAAAGTTCATGTTTTAGAGAATTGCTTTTGCTCAGTAAATTTAGGCTCTACTATTTTCTACTTTTTTCAGTAAAACTTACAATACTATAAAAGCAGAGAAAGAAGCTTAGTCATTCTTACAAGATTATTTAATTTGGGGTGGTTGCCTTGAGCTGCTCCAGCCGTGCATCCTGAGCTTTGTGTGATCTGCCTCAAGGCTGTGATCTGAGCAAGTAGTAAATACACTGTGTTTTGCATCAGTTCAGAAAAATGTCCTTTTGAGTATGTCTAAAGGACAGGACCAACTTCAGATTCCCTAAGGAGCCAGCTATTGAAAGTCTAGGACACTGCTAGCTCTTACAGGTGGTACTAAATACAGTGGGCATCCCTAGTGGTTGAGAAACACATGGGGAAATCTTAATGGGATCCTATTATCCATAGGAATCCTCTGTAGTGAGGAATTCTGAAGTACCTTCCTGGAATGTCTACCTGAAGAAAAAAGTGTGCATATATACATTTGCATACATGCATATGTATGTGTATGTCCCCATACTTGGGAGATTGTCATATTGTAAATCAGGAACAGCCTTGTTGTTATTGACAATCCCATAATAAAACTCAGGAACCTAGGCAAAAGGAATTGGCTTCCAGGGATCTGAACTTTGCTGCCCATACAAGTTTTGGTTTATTTCAATGCTTTTTATGATTTCTGCATTGACAGAAATTTTCATACTTCTATTTTTTTAATGACTCTCAATTTTTTATTACTAAAAATATTTGAGTACATGGAGAGAGTAGAAAATGTAGATATTGCTGTTGAACCTTGTGCATTGAATAAGCAAGAAATGACATCCCAGTCATTTCCTTGATTATTAATGAGGGTAAAGATTTGTTTTCTTTGATCAGATGTTCATATCCTTAGCCTCTGCAGTACTTACTAAATTGCTTTGTTTTTCACATCAAGTTATACGATCTTTATATAATAAAAAAGATTTAAGTGGAATTTGATTGCATTTTTTTTTCTCAATATTACACAAAGGCAGGGCTGCTCAGTTAATTTTGAAATCAAATTTGTCTATCACTTTTGCATTTTGGCCTTTTGGAAATAATTTTGCTGTTTTGGATTTTTTTTTTTTTTTTTTACAGTTTACTGATGTCACAGTCCTTGCCCTTTATCCTGTTGCTTTGTCAGTGCTAATTCCTAAAATGATAAGGTGGCATTAACTGCTTGTCTCCTGTTAAATAGCTTTTCTTTCTGGTTGAAATTTTTATAAAAATCTTTATTTAATAAGAATATTAATCTTTATTTATAGCAGATATTTCCCTGTTTTCCTTTCAGTACATGTCTTAACATATACTTTTTTTTGTAATGTAGTGAAATTAATTTTTCTTTTGTCATTTAAAAAATGCTTTCTTAATTTTTTTTCCATCATGAGATGTTATAATAACCTAATATTTTGTAATTGTTATGGATATGACTTCTTACTGGACTTCTGGTATAAAATTTAATGTATGTTTTCAAGTTATCCAATGTTCCATCACTACTTTCTGAATAATCTTCACTTTCTCACTGAACTTTTGACTTTTTAAAATCATATAATAAAATTGTGTTTATTATATGAGCAATTTAGGGTTTGTTTTTTTTTAGTTCCAGTGATCTTTTATTCAAGTTGTCTTGTGGTAAGTAGATTGCTGTTTCAAATGGGATTTTGTTTTCACATTATATTCAAACTTTATTGAAGTAGTAGAAAATACATGGTCTTGGCATGTTTCTGTCATTAGTACTCTCCGATTCTTAGTTTTTTTGGTGGAACATTAATTACTCTCATAGATTCTTAACAGCTTTTTGGATGGATTCTCTTGTGTTTTCACCTAAAAGAATCATATTAGCTGCATAGTATACAAACCTTGTTTCATATTATTTGTTTAAAACTTGAAATACTGGTTAATACTTCCAGCAAAATTATAGTAGTTACATGAGGCATTGTATTTTGTAGGTATTTTAATAGGGATAATTCTAGTTTTAGAATTCCTTTGTTAAAGAGAGATAGATATTCTTGATCTTATTCATAAAACAGCTCTTTATTCCTCATTAATTGGGAGTCTTAAAGTGAGAGATTTATATTTTTATCACAAATATCAAAATTTATTGAAGTGGCAGTTTAATTTTTTTTCAGATACTGAGGAAAAGTTTGTTTTTTAGTTTTTTGCAACTGTTGCATTAGAAGGCACTCTCATATTGCTGAGTGCATTATCAGTAGGCATGGTTTAGAGAGCAATTTGGCAAGAATAGTAAAAGATTATTTCCAAATACATATTTTGGATGTTAAGTGTATTTCTGGATTTAATAACAAAATAAAAGTAAGCCCAAAAATGGTCATCTCAGCATTATACTATAATTATTTTCTTCCTACTATGACTTCATCAGACATTCTCTAAATTCACCTTTTTTTTTTTTTTTTTAACAGGGACAGTCAGTGGGATAGATAGGGACAGACAGACAGGAAGGGAGAGAAATGAAAAGCATCAACTCACAATTGCGACACCTTAGTTGTTCATTGAGCTTTCTCATATGTGCCTTGACTGCGGGCCTTCAGCAGACCGAGTAACCCCCTTGCTTGAGACAGCGACCTTGGGTCCAAGCTGGTAAGCTTTTTTTGTTGTTGTTCAAGCCAGATGAGTCTGCGCTCAAGCTGGCAACCTTGGGATCTCAAACCTAGGTCTTCTGCATCCCAGTCCGAAGCTCTATCCACTGCGCCACCGCCTGGTTAGGCTCTAAGTTCACTTTTAAAAATGAGTTTTTAAAAATTCTTCCCACCATGCTTTTGATACCTTATCTGTGTCTTATCTATTGTTAAGCATATATTTGAATGACTGAGTGATGGTTAAAACAAAAAGACTTAGATATTCATTAAAGATGATTGCACACATTGCACAGCTCTTAAAGTTGAGTTCCTTAGCCAAATGCACTAATAATAGGTAATTCCTCTATTTTCTTGGTGACAGTCTCTGAGCAACCACTTTCTAGGAGCTGATGTTATTCTGCCACCTACTGGTTGAAATTAAAAACCTTGTTTAGATAGATTACAGAAAATGTAACCCTTTTAAGCAAAACAATAATGACAAAACAAATTTTTATAGGGTATGTGAAAGTTCACAGTCTTCAGATCATACTCAATTATATCACAAAACCTGTAGTAACTGTGTATTAGTGGGTCAGACAAAGAGAAGAATATAGTTTTGGCTATAATAAATAAAGGTTTAAATTGCTTTGACCTTTATTTTATTGATAAAATAATTTCATTATTGAAAATCTACACAGAGAACTAGATAGAGGGTGACGGAGGACAATCTGACTTTGGGCGAGGGGTATGCAACATAATTTAATGACAAAATAACCTAGACATGTTTTCTTTGAATATATGTACCCTGATTTATTAATGTCATCCCATTACCATTAATAAAAATTTATTAAAAAAAAAAAAAGAAAATCTGCAACTTTTTATCAGGAGTCTAAGCATTCACATCTATATGTTTTTGTTTTCCTTTTCTTGGAGTGGATTCCCCATTACCTCTTTTTATTTTTGTTTTTTAGCAGAGAGCCTTATCATGAAAACAGAGTTAAATTTTTGCAGTGGCAGAAAATGTAATATGCAATATATCCAAGTATAAGTATATTTGAAAAACATAATATTCTAAGAGCTTTTTATATTGGTTTTCCAGTGCAAATGCTAGTGTCAGAATACTCAAATCACATAGGTCACATCTACCCCAGACAGCAACACACACAAGCACACACACATGTGACATCTCGACCAGCTGATGCAAATTCTTTTGTACCATCTATGGGTTCAAATAAAACCCATTTCTTGTCTATGAGAACCATAGAGTGGCATAACTACCCATTTCCACATTCTCCAAAACACTGTTTCACAGAAAAATATCCTTAAACATTAACGTATACATACATTCTTTCCCTCAGATGGAGTATAACTGAAAACAGGTGACCTCTTAATAGTGCTTCCTGAAAGATACGTAGAATATGCATATGCCCATATTTCTTTTCTAGATCTGAAGGAACAATTTTATATTTCATGCAATCTTAGAATGAGTATAAAGCTGATGACAGCAGCCAGAAAACTGTTATTGTAGAGATAGAGGTATATTTTTCTTTGCCTCATTTCACCCAAGAGCCAGTCAGCAGAGACTGTGTACATGTGAGTAGGGAGCAGGTCTAATTTCTGTTGACTCAAACATCTTTATTTGGGAAATATATCACTTAGAAGTAAAAAAGTTCTTCCAGTGATAAATTAGCAATCCATAAAAAGTTTCTAACTCAAGATAATCGAACTGAAACATACTTAATATAAAATTTTAAAGTCAGTAATAACATTCATATTAGAATGTTTACCTCAGTTTGTTTTATTCTCTATCTTTCTCTAGAAGAGAAAGTCACCAACAGATTTCACAAAACCACTCATATATCACATGTACACTGAAACACTTGAAGGTTTCAAAAATTGGGGAAAAGTGCCTGACCAGGCGGTGGCGCAGTGGCTAGAGCGTCGGACTGGGATGCAAAGGACCCAGGTTTGAGACCCCAAGGTTGCCAACTTTGAGCGCAGGCTCATCTGGCTTGAGCAAAAAGCTCACCAGCTTGACTCAAGGTTGCTGACTCAAGCAAGGGGTTACTCAATTTGCTGAAGGCCCGTGGTGAAGGCACATATGAGAAAGCAATCAATGAACAACTAAGGTGTCACAACAAAAAAAAAACCCTGATGATTGATGCTTCTCATCTCTCTCCATTCCTGTCTGTCTATCCCTATCTATCCCTCTCTCTGACTCTCTCTCTGTCCCTGTAAAAAAAAAAAAAAATTGGGGAAAGGTTTTCCAACCTTCTAGACTACCTCTCCACTTATCCATAATAGGAAAACTTAGAAATTAAGGAAAAATATTTTGAATTTTGAGATACCACTGTCTTTCAATGGCACGTGAAGTCCATCAATGGCTATTTTCACTGCTCCTTTTATGATTGCTTATCGATTAGAAGATGGGTTAATGTAAATATTTAGGCCAGGCCATGATTAGGGAACAATTGGTTAAATGGCCTTCCTATTTAAAAAAAAAAAAAAAGAATAAAAATTGTTTTACAAAATAAATGACAAAACAAACTCATCAAGAACAAACTAATGATTGCCAGTTGGGAGGTGCTACTGGGGGCTGGGTAAAAAGGGAAGATAGTAAGAAGTACAAATTGGTAGTTATAAAATAGTAACGGGTGTAAAGTATAACGTATTAATTTCTTCCAACATCAAATATTTGATTCTCTTATTTTTCTCCAAAGGAAAGAGAGTCTAGGTAAGTATTAACATGTGAAACCACAGAATACTGCTATTATACAACAGTATTCAAACCTAGACATTGGTATCCCTGAGGATACATGATTAAAAATGTAGGCACATGAATCTAAAGAACACATTTTCACATGCTCAAGATTGATATACCTTCTAGATGAAACCGATCTGCCTGAGAAAGCCATGTAAGTCTAGCCCATTTCCATCCTCACTTCAATCTCATATTTAGACCTAACATCCTTTTATAAAGCACTGGATCTCTTACCCACCCCAAGCCTCACCGTATTGCATTGCCCCACAGTGCAAACCTCTGTGATGCCAGACAGGCAATTCTAGGAGATTTAGTTCCTTAAAAGGAGTCCCTTGGTAGGAAAGCAGAGGAGGCTTGAGAGAGGTGCTTATGCTTTATCACTTACCTCCTCTCTTGCCTGTATAACATCTTCCTGTTTACTGTCTGATTTTGATCCATATGAAATGTGCTTTATTGTCATTTTCATCCTTAATATGACCATTCCTCAGTCCTACAACCACATGTGTGGTTTTTTTTAGAATTTTTTTTTTTAATTTTATTTATTCATTTTTAGAGAAGAGAGAGAGAAGGTGGGGCGGAGCTGGAAGCATCAACTCCCATATGTGCCTTGACCAGGCAAGCCCAGGGTTTCGAACCGGCGACATCAGCATTTCCAGGTCGACGCTTTATCCACTGCGCCACCACAGGTCTGGCACCACATGTGTTATTTTGCTCCTGTCATTCTGTTCATATCCAAACTTCTTGAATGGTCTCTGTAATATCTGTCCTTCAGAGGCAGCTCACTTCTCACTGTGATGTGCCTTCAGCCTCCCTGTTCTCCTGTATGGCTCAGGCAAAATACAATAAACCACATCTTACTCAGGTCACAGATCACCATTATTCGGCCATGACTGACATCTTAGAAGCATCTGACACTGACCACACCCCCCACTTAAAATCTGACCATCTGGCTTCTATCCCAACACCACCTCCTGCTTTTCTGCTCCTTCTGTAACACAGGAGATCCAGACCTAGAAAATGGATATGGTGTCGTAGTATCCCAAAGAAACCACAAAAAGGACCAGATGGAGTGAATATTGTCTTTATTACTTACATATAGGGGCAGCACCAATGGCAGGTGGTAAGTGAAAGTTCTCTGCCCTGCTGGGAGGAGCTGTGGTTTAAAAAGCTAAGCCCTGAGTAGTTACTCAAGTGAAAATTTTTGTCTAAGTGCAAGCAGGTAAGCAGAGGGTAGGGGAAGATTATGTGCCATTCTGTATTGTACCTCCTTGATACATATCTGGTGACTCGGTTCCACTGTTTTTAATAAAACCTTAGTTACAGTTTTACTACCCTTTATCTCCTGGCCTGAGGTCAGGATCCATGACCTGCTGACAGGTAGCTCAGGAGGGGAAAGGGCCATGTCCAGCATTGACCCTATACCTTTCTTCTTTCCCTTGCTGACCACCTCTCTTGGAATTTTGGTATTCCTCAAAATGCTCAGCTAGGTGCCACACCTCAGCCTCTCTGCACATACAGACCTAACCTCCCTAACTGTTCCAAATGTCCTCTTCATGATTATGACTTGCATATGTGTGTCATTACTCAGAATCATATCTCTAAACATGAGACCTGCCTTTCTACCTGCTGTCCTAGAATACCTGCACTTTACAGGTCCAAAATGGAATATATATTTTCAGCCTTTTTTGCCCATAGGCCTTGCTCTTCTTGCTGTGTTCCCTGTCTATGTGAAAGGGTCCCTATCATTCTTTTGTTCAAGCTAGAGACATGGACATCATTCCTTGGGCCCTCAAATAAGCAAATAATAATGCAAATAAGACAGAGTCTAGTTACTAATGAGCTGATTTTCTGTAGATGGCCTCATACCTACTACCTCAGTCAAGTTCAGGCTGTGATAACAAAATACCACAGGGTGAGAAGCTTATAAATAACAGAAATTTATTGCTCACAGTTTTGGAGGCTAAATCCAAGATCATGGCTTCAGCATGCTCAGCAAGAACCTTTTTCTGGGTTGTAGACTTCTCGTTGTATTCTCATAAGCTAGAAGAGAATAGGGATTTCTTGAGTCTTTTTTTTATAAGTGCAGTAATCCCATTTATGAGGTCTTGGCCTTCATCACTTATGCATTTTCCAAAAGCCTCACTTATTAATATCATCACATCACTCATAGTATTTTAAAATATGAATTTAGGGGGACACAAACATTCAGATCATAGCACCTACCACTTAAAGAGTTGGGTCCTAGAAGGTTGAGGTAACCTGACTTCCTATACAAAATAAAAAGAGTAAAAAAATTAAAAATGGAACTGCCTTTTGACCCAGCTATTCCACTTTTAGAAATATATCCTAAGAATCTCAAATCACTAATTCAAAAGAAGATATGCACCCCCTCATGTTTATTGCAGCATTGTTTACGAAAACTAAGATCTGGAAACAGAGCAACTGTACATCAGTGGATGAGTGGGTAAAAAAGCTGTGGTACATTTACACACAGAATACTACGTGGCTGTGAAAAAGAAGGATATCTTACCTTTTATGATGGGCGTGGATGGACCTGGAGACTATTAAGCTAAGTGAAATAAGCAAGGCAGAGAAAGACAAATATGATATGATCTCACCTATATGTGGAATCTAATGAACACAGTGAACTGAGGAACAGAATAGAGGCAGAAGCAGAGGCAGGGTCACAGGGAGCAGAGGGACAGCTGTCAGAGGGAAGGTGGGTGAGGGGACAGAATCAGAGAAGGTGAAGGGATTGGCCAAATTATATATACACTAGAAAGCCCGGCGGTCATAGGAAATGACCGCTGTTCTAGATATTATAAATTGTAATTAAAAAGATTTGTGCAAAAGTGTCTGCTAATTCAAACTGAATTACCCAGGGCAGGAGGCGAGGACACCCCTTTGCTTACTGCCCCACGGGGTTTCCCCCTTCTACTTGCTTAATTGCTTAAAGTAGAGTGCAATGAAGGAAACCACTGGCGGTACATTTCTTAAGAGCCACCGCTAGCTCAATAAATAAAGGTGATTTAAATAATAAAATGTTAATTCACATGTCAAAGATCTCTTTGTACACAACATTTCTTCTGTAGATCTTTTCATCATTTTTAAGCTCGCCTTGCAGAGGACCATCAATTATTTTTAATTTTACGTCCATTCTTTCACGAACTCTTGAACAGGCAACATAAAGTTATCTGTGTCCAAATGCAGGCTCAGGTTAAAAAATGCCAACATGCTTAAGCGTTTGGCCCTGAGGCTTATTGATGGTCATAGCAAAGGCAAGTTTTACAGGAAACTGTCTACGTCTCAATTGAAACGGCAACCCTGTTTGAGATGGAGCCAAATCAATTCTTGGAATGACATGTATTTCACCTTTAGAGGAGCCAAAGACTTAGCTATTATGACATTATTTTTCAATTGGAGAACCTCTAGTCTTGTACCATTGCAAAGACCCCTTCTGGTGTTAAGATTTCTTAACAGCATAATAATTGCTCCAATCTTTAACCTCAATTTGTGAGGTGGCATGCCAGAAGGCGGAACTATTTGAATGCCGTGGCATCTTCACCCCATTGGCTAGTACAGTTACGCAAGCAACCAATAAGCTATCGGCAACAAACGGACACTTAAGCTGCATATAATAAAGATAATATATACAGATAATAGGACAGTAAGTCCCAGAGAGGGAAGGAAGGAGAGGGAGAAAGGAAAGAGCGGGCTAAGGGGATTAATGGGGGGCATATTGTGAGGGATTGAGGCTGTTACATTGAGTGGAACACTTGAATCCATGTTAACACAATACATTAAAACATTTAATAAAAATAAGTTAAAAAAATAAAATAAAAAGTAAAGGAGAGTTCAGGATCAGAGATGAAAATTAATATTCACATGATAATAATATTTACTCAGTTATAAATTTAAGAAAAAGTTGTTTGTTTGAAAAGACTAGACTTGGGTTGAAACCTCAAAAAGTCCTTTGGGAATTTTAATTTAATGCAAACTACAAAGAAGTATTTTAAATCGATGATTTTGTCTAAATTGTTCTCATTGTCAAATGCTAAAAAAAAAAAAAAAATTGACAGTATTTAGATGAATATCCAGCAGCTAGAGAAGTTAAAAATTATGTTTGGATATGAAGCCAAATTAAAAGTACCTAAAAATTTATGTTAAAAAAATAATTTATATTTTCAGTAATGTGTAATAGTTTTAAATGATTCTAAATTATATCTATACATTGGTAGTATTTTGAATTACATACATTTTTATTTGAATATGTAGTTGGATACATTACTATTAATATGAGTAAATATATACTGTTCACAAAAATTAGGGGATCAGGGAACGTGCAGATATTCCAGTACTCCCAGCCTTTTGTATAGTGCATTTTCACCACTGAAATAAACGTTGGTTTTGCATCATAGTTGCATAATCGAACAACTTTCTTTGACCTGTCATTTGCTTTTCTGATGTTCTTGTTTAATAATAAAAAAAAAAAAATCAAATGCTTCTTTTCCCATTGCTTCATATTCATTTTGAAATATCCCCCAATTTTTGTAAGCAGTATATATTACATTAAAAGTTGCTTTGCTAGGGCAGAGGGTGCATGATGCAGAGAACACATGGTGGTTTATTGAGTTGTGCACTTGAAACTTGTATGGTTTTGTGAACCAATACCATCCCAATAAATTCAATTAATGCAAAATTTGTTATAAAATTAAATTTTTTGTTACTAAGGCCCTGGCCTGGTAGCTCAGTTGGTTAGAGCATCCTCCCAATAAACCAAGGTTGTTGGTTTGATACCCAGTCAGGGCATAAAAATATTTTTTTAAAAATTTTGCCCGGCCTGTGGTAGTGCAACATATAACACACTGATCTAGAATCCTCAGGTCACCAGTTTAAAATCCTGGACTTGTCTGGACAAGGCTCATATGACAAGAGACCAAAACACAGCTAGAATGAAGCAACTACTTCTCATCCTAATCCCTGTAAAATCAATAAATAAAACCTAAAATAAAATAAATTCAACTATAAAATTAACTTGCCATTTTAATTATATTAAATATTGTCAATAACTTGTAAATTTAACGTGTAGCTTAAAAGTTTTATTTATTCATTCTTAATCTTTCACTGAATAAATTGTTTTACACTTTTATTTTTTATGTATAAAGCACATATAAATACAGTACATAAATATAATATATACACCGTATATCAGTTTTCTTATGGGGTTCAATTAGAAAAAACTTCAAAAGACTTGGTGGACAGGGGGAAATAGTGAAAAAAATATATAATCTAGAAACACTGATCAAAATGCATGTAGAAAGTGCATAAAGAAAAGCAGAAGTAGAAAGGAAGGGAACAATTTAGAAATTGAATAACTTGTATGTTCCGTATATGCACAAAAGAAGGTCTTAGAGAGCCTAGAGACCATGGTTCAGAGACTCACCCAGCTCAGCCAGGCCAGCAGCACCTGCAAGATCCCCAATGGCCCTATCCTTGTCCTCCCTGGTAGAAGGACACATGTAGTAAAAAACAAAACAAAACAAAAAAAAACCCACATGTAGTAAATGCAGAAAGGGAACCATTCAGAAATGGAAAACTCCTATGTTCTCTATATAAGACACATGCAAAAAGGAAGGTCTTAGACAGCCCAGAGACCAAGGTTCAGAGAGTCACCCAGCTTAACCAGGCCAGCAGCACCTGCAAGATCCCCAGTGGCCCTTCCTGGTGGCTGTGGTGGTGCTCAGCTGCAACCCCATCTGCTGTTTGGGCAGTGACCTGCCTCAGACCCACAACCTGGTTATCAGGAGGACCTTGATGCTCCTGAGACAAATGAGGAGAATCTCCCTTTTCTCCTGCCTGAAGGACAGAACCGACTTTGGCTTCCCCCAGGAGGTGTTTGGTGGGAGCCAGGTCCAGAAGGCTGAAGCCATCTCTGTTGTCCATGAAATGATGCTGCAGACCTTCTACCTCTTCAGAACAGAGGACTCGTTTGCTGCTTGGGATAAGACCCTCCTGGACCAACTGTGCACTAGATTTTATCAGCAGCTGAGTCACCCAAAAGCCTCTCTGATGCAGGAGGTGAGGATGGAAATACTACGCTGATGAATGAGGACTCCTTCCTGGCTGTGAGGAACTACTTCCAGAGAATCACTCTCTACCTGCAAGACAAGAATCACAGCCCTTGTGCGTGGGAGATTGTCAGAGCAGACATCATGAGATTCTTGTCTTTATCAGCAAACTTGGAGGCAAGATTAAGGAGTAAGGAATGACACCTGGTTCCACGTGGAAATGAATCTTACTGATTAATAGTGTTTTGTTATGTCAAAGACTCTCATTTCTGCTATAATCATGACCTGACTTCAATCAAATTCATCAAATGTTTTCAAGAGTATTAATATTGTATTTAATATTTAACTCTGTGGATAGTAGTCTTACACAGGCAACCATGCTGATGGATCTATTCTCTATTTATTTAACTATAAGATTTAAATTATTTTTTTATAAATAGTATATGCACCTTTACATTGTGATTCATATAATAAAATATATTCTTTATATTTTTTCAAATTATTCTTCTCTTTGGTTATTAAATTTTTACTATAGAAAAATTTCTCTGTGTTTATTTAAAAAAGAAATACCAAACCTAAATGTACAACTTGATTTAAGAAAGGATGGTATGATTCATTTACCCATTATTGTTATATTTATATTTAAGCAAAATTAAACTTGATCTAACCCAGGGCTTATGTCCCTCTCAATATGGAGGTAAACATAAATGCAGTTCCTATTTTCTTGTGTCTTTGATTTTTGTGGGAAAAGTAATCTAGAAACAACAATCAGTTAATTAGTATTTAAATATTAATTCTTTAAAAGATTATCACCAATTCATATTAAAATCAGTGTTAGTAGGTGTAAGATTGTAAGGAGGAGTGGAGGTCCCTGCAATGGCAATAAAGAGGTACTTTGTCTGAATGGAAGAAATAGAGCAACTGTACCTATAGGGAGTTATTTGAGTGGAAGTCATCTCATCATTTTCTTCATCACCAAATTTGTAAGAAAGATGAAGTAAGGAAGGGTCCTGGAAATGATTCTCTATAACTAATACAATTATTGATATGATTCTTTTTTCTTAATAAGTTCCATTGCCCATGTGTTTAGGCTTCTTAAAGGGTTTTAGTTCTACATTAGGCACAGAATGTGACTGTAAGTTAAATTATTCAAAATTATTGTTAAAATGTTTTTGTAAAAATGCATGTCTAGGGGCATTACTCCTAAGAGATAGCTATAATGATATTGTGTATATTATATATTCATATACTGGAGAATTCTGGTTTCTTGTTCAACATGTATTTAAATTAGAAGTCATTATTCCAGACCTCACAACAACAATAAAAAATGCAGAATACACTAAAAAACAATTCATCTTGTATCTATTGAGAATTGAGCTCAGAGGGCATACTGCTCTGATAACTGGAGAGGAAGAATGCAGAGAATCACAGTTGACCTGGAGGAAAAGCCTGGAGCTGGAGCTGGTATTGGTAGGAATACTTAAACTAATTAAAGAATTACTGGGATACCTGTTTTGATAAACCTGAGATTTTAAAACTTCAGAATGTCCCACACATTTGTGAGTTTTACCTTTAGGAGCTTCCCCCCTGCACCCCAAGCCCCACCAGGTTTTCACTGTGAAGATCAGAGAAAAATCTATCTCCTGGTGCTTCCAACAAAAGATGGAAACAGAAATAATTTTAAATTACTCTGAGTGGGAGGAGGACAAGATGGCAATGGAGTAGGCAGACGTACCAACTTCCACCTCCCAGAACCAAAGTGGATTACAACTTAATTTCAAGAACCATCATCTGGAAAAACCAACTTTGGACTAAACTAAGAGGACTCTTCAACCAAGGAACACTGAAGAAGCCACACTGACTCTGGTAGAAAAAGCGGAAACATGGAGAGGGCTGCCCAGCTCCCCGGAGCAAACGGCAGCCCGGACAGACTTGCGTGGTGGGAAGTGAGTTTAGCAGAGAGGGGAAGGTCCTGAATCCCAGGAACAAAGCCCCAACCTGCAGCCCCAGAGCCTAAAAGAGGCCTATGGACAGCATTTAGCTGGAAACAAGTCAGGATACTGTTTGTGAGAAAGAGATTGATTTCTCAAACCCAGGATTCTTCTTAAAGGGACCACGCAGAAAACCTCTCTCACAACCACTCAACCGGGGCTCCAGGGGATGGGGAGAGAGGAGAGGACCGGAGCAGCAGGAAGAGAGTGTAATCTAGGAGGCACAGGGAGAAGCACTTTGAGGAACAGCCACCCTAACCCCTGGGTGAGTCCCTCCCCAAATCTGAAGTGAATATTTCCCCTGGAAACAGCAATACCAGCAAAGGGAAGTAGGACACCAGCCAAAGAGGTTCTCCCACGGTACTTAGGGCAGAGTCGCTTAGAAGGAGGGAGCTTTTGGGGCTACAGTAGTGAGTGTTAGGGTCTAAGCTGCAGCGCACCATGCACAAGGCTGAGGGCGGGCAGCGGCGGGACATGGAAGTGCAGTTCTGTTGGCAAGGGCAGAAGCCAGCTGGCCACAACTGAGGCCGAGGTGTGAGCTCAGTCTTGCCGGGCTGAAGCGAAGGGGACACGCAAAAGTGCTCAAGCCCAGTTGCCGGTGGCCTGCAATCCAGCATGCAGGGGAAAGGCAGGAGCCCTGGAAGGGGCAGAGACCAGCCTTTGAGCAAGGGTGCAGGAGCACAGCCTCGCCTGGCCCATAGGAACCAAGGCTTGCGGCCTGACACATGAGCCGGCTCCTCCCACAGGGGTGGAGCAAAAGCCCAGAACAGGCGGAGTCCCGTGACTGAGCCAGGCCATGCAGCCTGGCCCGACCATGGAGCCAAGGCTTGCAGCCCTCCTGTGAGTGGGCTCCTCCTGCAGGGGTGGGGTGAAAGCCCAGAAACAGGCAGAGACCCACAGCTGAGCAAAGGTGCTCACCCCTGCCATCAGGGCCAAGGCTTGCAGCAGGGCGCAAACATAACCCCACCTGCAGCGGTGGGGCAAAGGCCAAGGCCACTGAGGCTTGTACACCCGAGCACGTGATCACAGCCCCTCCCATAAAGGAGAGGCAGAAACCACAGCTACAGCCCCAGTGGGCTGGCACTGGCAACCCCCATATCAGAATGCCCTAGGGAGCAGCAGCAGAGGGGTGGCAAGCCTGCAGACAGACCATACCTAGGGAACACAGAGGCCATACCCAGTGGACTCCAGTGGCCAAAACCTTCTTTTACACAGACAAAATGGGAAGGCAGAGAAAGGCAACACAAATGAATCAAGAGAAATCCCCAGAAAAGGACCTGAATGAGTCAGATATAACCAAATTACTGGATGCAGAGTTTAAAATAACAATTGTTAGGCTGCTTAAAGATCTTAGAACAATAGATACTCATTATGAACACCTAAATAAAGAGATAGCAAATATAAAAAAGGACATTGAAATAATAAAAAAGAATCAGTCAGATATGACAAATACAATATCAGAAATAAAGAACAAATGGAAGAAATTAAAAGCAGGACAGATGAAGCTGAGAATCAAATGAGTGAGTTAGAGGACAAGAAAAATGAAGGCATAAAAGCAGAGCAGAAAAAGAAAAGAGAATCAAATGTCTGAGGAAACTCTAAGAGAGCTGTGTGACAACATGAAGAGAAATAACATCTGCATCATAGAGGTTGCTGAAGAAGAAGAGAAAGAACAAGGGGTAGAGACTTTGTTCAAATATATCATAGCTGCAAACTTTCCTAATTTTTTTTTTGTATTTTTCTGAAGCTGGAAACAGGGAGAGACAGTCAGACAGACTCCTGCATGCACCTGACCAGGATCCACCCGGCACACCCACCAGGAGCGACGCTCTGCCCACCAGGGGGCGATGCTCTGCCCCTCCGGGGCGTCACTCTGCCGCGACCAGAGCCACTCTAGCGCCTGGGGCAGAGGCCAAGGAGCCATCCCCAGCACCCAGGCCATCTTTGCTCCAATGGAGCCTTGGCTGCGGGAGGGGAAGAGAGAGACAGAGAGGAAGGAGGGGGGGTGGAGAAGCAAATGGGCGCTTCTCCTATGTGCCCTGGCCGGGAATCGAACCTGGGTCCCCACACACCAGGCCGACGCTCTACCACTGAGCCAACCAGCCAGGGCCGAAAACTTCCCTAATTTAAGGGAGAAAAACATCTCACAAGTTCAAGAAGCACAGAGAACCCCATTAAAGAGAAACCCAAGGAAATCTACACCAAGACACATTATAATTAAAATAAACCAAAGCTAAGTGATAAAGAGAAAATATTAAAATCTGCTAGAGAACAAAAGGCTATCACCTACAAAGGAGCCCCTATAAGGACCTTCCAATGTCTCAGAAAAAACACTTGAGGCCAGTAGGGAATGGCAAGAAATATTCAAAGTAATACAGAATAAGAGCCTACAACCAAGACTACTTTATCCAGCAAGGCTATCATTTAAAATTGAAAGAGAAATAAAAAGCTTTCCAGACAAAAAAACAAATTCAAGGAATTCACTACAACCAAACCAATGCTGCAAGAAGTGCTAAGGGGCCTGTTGTAAACAGATCAAAGGGGAAAAATAATATGGGAAAAGAGAAATACAGTTTTAAAGAATAAAATGGCAAGAAACAACTATATATCAATAATAATCTTAAATGTAAATAGGTTATATGATCTGATTAAAAGACATAGGGTAGCTGTGTGGATAAGAAAAGAGGACCCATACATATGCTGTCTACAAGAGACACACCTTAAAACAAAAGATGTACATAGACTGAAGATAAAAGGATGGAAAAAAATATTTCATGCAAATGGAAATAAAAAAAATGCTGGGGTTTCAATACTTAGACAAAATATACTTTAAACAAAGGCTATAGTAAGAGATAAAGAAGGTCATTACATAATGATAAAGGGAGCAATCCAACAGGAAGATATAACAGTTATAAATATCTATGCACCTAATATAGGAGCACCTAAATATATAAAACAGACTTTGATGGATTTAAAGGGTGAGATCAACAGCAATACTATAATAGTAGGGGATTTCAATACCCCACTAACATCACTAGATAGATCCTCAGAAAAAAATTAACAAAGAAACAGCAGACTTAGAGGATACACTAGATCAACTCAATTTAATAGATATCTTCAGAACCTTTCACGCTAAAACAGCAGAATATACTTTCTTTTCAAGTGCTCGTGGTACATTCTCTAGGATAGACCACATGTTAGGACACAAAAGCGGTATCAACAAATTTAAGAAGATTGAAATCATATCGAGCACTTTGTGTGATCACTATGGCATGAAACTAGAAAGCAACCACAACAGAAAAAATGAAAAACACTCAAACACTTGGAAACTAAATAGCATTTTAGTAAATAACAAATGGGTTAACAATGAGATCAAAAAAGATAAAACAAATTCCTAGAAATGAACAATAATGAGCATACATTAACTCAAAATTTATGGGACACAGCAAAAGCAGTCCTGAGAGGGAAGTTCATAGCATTACAGGTATACCTTAAGAAGCTAGAAAAAGCTCAAATAAACAACTTGACCCTGCATCTAAAAGAACTAGAAAAAGAACAGCAAGTAAAGCCCAAAGCTAGTAGAAGGAAAAAAGTAATAAAGATCAGAGCAGAAATAAATGATATAGAGGCTAAAGAAACACTACAGAGGATAAATGAAACCAGGAGCTGGTTCTTAGAAAAGATAAACAAGATTGATGAACCTTTAACCAGACTCACCAAGAAAAAAAGAGAGAGGACTCAAATAAATAAAATTAAAAGTGAGAGTGGAGAAATAAGAACCGACACAACAGAAATACAAAATATTGTAAGAAAATACTATGAAGAACTGTACGCCAAAAAACTAGACAACCTAGATGAAATGGACAAATTCCTTGAAACATATAATCTTCCAAAAATTAATCTGGAGAATCAGAAAACCTAAACAGACTGATTACAACAAATGAGATCAAAACAGTTATCAAAAAACTCCCAAAAAAGAAAAGTCCTGGGCCTGATGGCTTCACAAGTGAATTCTACCAAATATCCAAAGAACTAAGTCTTATCCTTCTCAAGCTATTTCAAAAAAATCAAGAAGAAAGAAGACTTCCAAGCTCCTTTTATGAGGCAAGCATAATTCTGATTCCAAAACCAGGCAAAGAAAACACAAAGAAAGAAAATTGTAGGCCAATATCCCTGATGAATTTGGATGCTAAAATCCTCAACAAAATATTAGCAAAACGAATCCAGCAATATATGAAATAAATCATACACCATGATCCAGTGGGATTTTTTCCTGGGAAGCAAGGCTGGTACAATATTCGCAAATCAATCAGTGTGATTCATCACATAAACAAAAGAAAGGAGAAAAACGACACAATAATTTCAATAGATGCATAAAAAGCATTTGATAAAATCCAGCAACCATTCATGATCAAAACTATCAGCAATATGGGAATAGAGGGAACATACCTCAACATGATAAAGGCCATCTTGACAAACCCACAGCCAACATTATACTCAATGGGCAAAAATTAAAAGCAATCCCCTTAAGATCAGGAACAAGGCAGGGGTGCTCCCTTTCACCACTCTTATTCAACATAGTTCTGGAAGACCTAGCCACAGCAATCAGACCAGAAAAAGAAATAAAAGGCATCCAAATTGGAAAAGAAGAAGTAAAACTATCATTATTTGCAGATGATATGATATTGTATATAGAAAACCCTAAAGTCTCAGTCAAAAAACTACTGGACCTGATAAATGAATTCAGCAAGGTGGCAGGATATAAAATTAATACTCAGAAATCAGAGGCATTTTATACACTAACAATGAACTGTCAGAAAGAGAAATTAAGGAAGCAATCCCCTTCACCATTGCAAGCAATAAAATAAAGTACCTAGGAATAAATTTAACCAGGGAGATTAAAGACTTGTACTCAAAAAATTATAAAAGATTGGTAAAAGAAATAAGGGAAGATACAAACAAGTGGAAGCATATACCATGCTTATGGTTAGGAAGAATAAACACCATTAAAATGTCTATATTACTCAAAGCAATTTATAAATTCAATGCAATACCAATTAAAATACCAATGACATACTTCAAAGATATAGAACACATATTCCAAAAATTTTTATGGAACCAAAAGAGAACATGAATAGCCTCAGCAATCTTGAAAAGGAAGAATAAAGTGGGAGGTATCACACTTCCGGATATCAAGTTATATTACAAGGCCATTGTACTCCAAACAGCCTGGTACTGGCATAAGAACAGGCATATAGATCAATGGAACAGAACAGAGAACCCACAAATAAACCCACACTTTTATGGACAAATGATATTTGACAAAGAAGGTAAGAGCATACAATGGAGTAAAGACAGCCTCTCCAACAAATGGTGTTGGGAAAATTGGACAGCTACCTCAAAAAAATGAAACTAGACCACCAACTTACACCACTCACAAAAATAAAATCAAAATGGATAAAAGACTTAAATGTAAGCCGTAAAACCATAAGCATCTTAGAAGAAAACATAGACAGTAAGCTCTCTGACATCTCTCACAGCAATATATTTGCCAATTTATCTCCACGGTCAAGTGAAATTAAAGACAGGAGAAACAAATAGGACTATATCAAACTAAAAAACTTTTGTGCAGCTAAAGACAATAAGAACAGAATAAAAAGACAAACTACACAATGGGAGAACATATTGGACAATACGTCTGATAAGGGGTTAATAACCAAAATTTATAAAGAACTTGTAAAAGTCAACATCAGGAAGATAAACAATCCAATCAAAAAATGGGCGAAAGAAATGAAAAGACACTTCTCCAAAGAGGACATACAGATGGCCAATAGGCATATGAAAAAATGTTCAACATCTCTAATCATTAGAGAAATGCAAATTAAAACCACAATGAGATATCACCTCACACCAGTCAGAATGGCGCTCATCAACAAAAAACACAGAATAAGTGCTGGCGAGGATGTGGAGAAAAGGGAACCCTCCTGCACTGCTGGTGGGAATGCAGAATGATGCAGCCACTGTGGAAAACAGTATGGAGATTCCTCAAAAAATTAAAAATCAAACTGCCTTTTGACCCAGCTATTCCACTTTTAGGAATATACCCCAAGAACACCATAGCACTGTTTCAAAAGGAGAAATGCATCCCCATGTTTATGGCAGCATTGTTCACAATAGCGAAGATCTGGAAACAGCCCAAATGCCTGTCAGTGGACAAGTGGATTAAAAAGCTTTGGTACATATATACTATGGAACACTATCAGTCATAAGAAATGATGACATCAGATCATTTACAACAACATGGATGGACCTTAATAACATTATACTGAGCAAAATAGTAAATCAGAAAAAACTAAGAACTATATGATTCCATACATAGGAGGGTCATAAAAATGAGAATCAGAGACATGGACAAGAGTGTGATGGTTATGGGGGGGGCCCACAAAGAAAACCAGTTAATAGGTGACAGAAGACAATTGGACTTTGGGTAATGGGAATGCAGCATAATCAAATGTCAGAATAACCTAGAGATGTTTTCTCTGAACATATATACCCTGATTTATCAATATCACCCCTTTAAAAATAATAATAGAAAAGAAAAAAATAAATTACTCTGAGTGTTCTGTTCTCTGAAACAAAGGCCTGCCCTCAATAGTCATTATTTTACCAGAGCCTAAGCCACCTGGGGGAAGGGAAATATTTCACTTCAGCTCCCTCTAACTTTTCTGTCTCACCTAATAGCTGATTAAAAGATGAGAAGCACTGGGAAGGTCACATCCCAGGGGCACAGGCTCACTAGAAGATTGAGAATAATCAGGTTCATAGAACATTTTCCTTCTCCCATACCTACCACCACATGTACAATAACGGGGGATTACAATTGAAAAGAACTGCAAGAGTCAGACATGAAGACGTCTTTAGTGAAACCCAAAGACAACTGGGTTTGAGAAAAAAGCAAGGCCACAGAAGAAATTTTAGCTTCTGACACCTACTGCTACAGCAAACAATAAACACAGCTCAACTAGCAAGATAAATGCAAAACTTTCACCTTAAAAGCCATTTTACCTCAGTTTCTTTTACCCAGTACATCACATTCATCTTTCAACAAAAACTTACAAAACACACTTTGAAGAGAAATAGCATGCACCAGAACTGGACTTAGATATGGCAGGGATTTTGGAATGATCAGACTGGAAGTTTTATTATTATTATTATTATTATTATTATTATTATTATTATTATTAAGTGAGAGGCAGGAGGCAGAGACAGACTCCCACATTCACCTGGACTGGGATACTCCCAGTAAGCCCCTACCAGGTGATGCTCTGCCTAGCTCTGTTGCTTGGCAACCAAACCATTTTAGCACCTGAGGTGAGGCCATCCTTGGCGACCGGGACCAACTTTGCTCAACCCATTTGAGTCATGGCTGAGGGAGGGGAAGAGGGAGCAAGAGAAAGAGAGAGACAGAAAGGGGGAAGAGGTGGAGAAATAGATGTTTGCTTCTTCTGTATGCCCTGACCAAGAATTGAACCTGGGACTTCCACACACTGGGCCAATGCTCTACCACTGAGCCAACTGGCCAGGGCTCAGACTAGAAACTTAAAGTAACTATAATTAACATGATAAGGGCTCTAATATCTATATTAATATACTCATTTACTTGTTTTATCTTAGTCATACTATGTATGGTATTTAGAATAGATTTTACATATAATATCAAGTTTATCTTCACAATGTATTCAAACGTAACAAAATATGTCTACCTTTATTTTTTATCAAAAGTTTTCTTTCATAATTTATAAAAAAAAATTTCCCCAGACTAGGTCTTGGATTTGTTTAAACATAGAGAAAAAAAATAGGCTGAATTTTCAACCCATATTGAAAAATGGATGATGCCTTCAGCTTACTCATTCTTTTTTCCCCAGTTATGTTTTAAAACTGCATATTTCTAAGTCAGATTGTGATAGTTCTGAGGAGATAGAGATGAAAATAGCAAATGCAAAACATATTCTCTTCAAGCTTTCAGCTTGGAAGAAGATAGAAAACAATAATTATGTTTAATGAATTTTAATTATGTTTCATGTATCTATGAGAGATAAACAAGATATTCTTACTGGAAGCTTGAATAAAGGATATGTTGATGAAAGAATGTTCAGCCTACAGAAAGGTTTTTAAGAGCTTACTTGAGCTGAAGTTTTGAGGACACACCTGGAAGCCAAATCTCAACAGACTGAGAATGCTTTGGAGAATGGCAGATATAGAATCAAATGAGAGCCTGACCGACTGGTGGTGGCACTGCAGATAGAGTGTTGATCTGGAATGCTGAAGTTGTTGGTTTGAAGCCCAAGGTTGCCAACTTAAGCATGGGATCATCGAAATGATTCCAAGGTCGCTGGTTTGAGGCCAAGGTTACTTGCTTCAAGGAGTCACTGGCTCAACTTGAGGCCCAGGTTGCTGGACCCCCTGATCAAGGCATGTACAAGAAGCAATCAATCAATGCACAACTAAAGTGAAGCAACGAGTTGATGCTTCTCTCTCTCTCCCTCTCTGTCTACCTCTCTCTCTCAGAAAAAAGGAGAAAACATAAAGAAGGTTACACGAAATCTGTGGGAGGTAGATTATGAAGGTGGGAAACAGCAAGAATAAGAAAAAATGGAGAAACACATATTTCTTTTACTGTATTTCCCCATGTATAAGATGCACCCTTTTTGAAAATTTTGGGGTCTAAGAACTGGGTGCATCTTATACAGTGGTTGTAGTTTTTTTTTTTACTTCAATTTCCCACATTTTCACACTTGTTTTTGCACTCATTGTTGAAGACAATGATTCGTCATCAGACACAGATGAGGACAAGTTAATGGTTGGGAGTTTTGACAGTGAGGAGTTGTATAAATATTACAATGAATAAAACTTGAGTTCAATAACTTTATGTAATACTTTTTTCCCCCAAAAATTCCAGCCCCGCCCTGGCCGGTTGGCTCAGCGGTAGAGCGTCAGCCTAGTGTGCGGAGGACCCGGGTTCGATTCCCAGCCAGGGCACACAGGAGAAGCGCCCATTTGCTTCTCCACCCCTCCGCCGCACCTTCCTCTCTGTCTCTCTCTTCCCCTCCCGCAGCCAAGGCTCCATTGGAGCTAAGATGGCCCAGGCGCTGGGGATGGCTCTGTGGCCTCTGCCTCAGGCACTAGAGTGGCTCTGGTCACAACATGGCGAAGCCCAGGATGGGCAGAGCATCGCCCCCTGGTGGGCAGAGCGTCGCCCCTGGTGGGCGTGCCGGGTGGATCCCGGTCGGGTGCATGCGGGAGTCTGTCTGACTGTCTCTCCCTGTTTCCAGCTTCAGAAAAAAAAAAAAAAAAATTCCAGCCCCAAAATGTGTCTTATACATAGGGGCATTTTATACATGGGGAAATACGGTATATTGGTGGGTACAGCACATAGAGATTATATGTGGGGAACAAGACAACAATGAGGGGTTCTGTGGTCTCTGGTAGTCTTGTGCTCTGGGGCCTGTAATTGTGCCTTTGAGGTGTCTGGAAAATAAAATTGCTCTCACATTTAAATGCTGTTATCCTGGTGTTTAAGTAAAACATACAGGTTTCACATTAGTAAAGATTAAGCCTTGCTAAAGAAACTGTCGGCCTGGGACTTGACTACTGTCCATGGAATTTAGTAATTTATAATCAGACCATCTGTATGGTCACTTTTGGTTACTGAGCTTGTCAAGTCTGCCATGTGCCCTTCTGAGCTTGTCAGGTTTCTTTATTATATGTGGCTTAAGTGTCTGTTTATCGCCGATAGCTTATTGGTTGCTTGCGTAACTGTACTAGCCAATGGGGTGAAGATGCCACGGCATTCAAATAGTTCCGCCTTCTGGCATGCCACCTCACAAATTGAGGTTAAAGATTGGAGCAATTATTATGCTGTTAAGAAATTTTAACACCAGAAGGGGTTTTTGCAATGGTACAAGACTAGAGGTTCTCCAATTGAAAAATAATGTCATAATAGCTAAGTCTTTGGCTCCTCTAAAGGTGAAATACATGTCATTCCAAGAATTGATTTGGCTCCATCTCAAACAGGGTTGCCGTTTCAATTGAGACATAGACAATTTCCTGTAAAACTTGCCTTTGCTATGACCATCAATAAGTCTCAGGGCCAAACGCTTAAGCGTGTTGGCATTTTTTTACCTGAGCCTGCATTTGGACACAGTCAACTTTATGTTGCCTGTTCAAGAGTTCGTGAAAGAATGGACGTAAAATTAAAAATAATTGATGGTCCTCTGCAAGGCGAGCTTAAAAATGATGAAAAGATCTACAGAAGAAATGTTGTGTACAAAGAGATCTTTGACATGTGAATTAACATTTTATTATTTAAATCACCTTTATTTATTGAGCTAGCGGTGGCTCTTAAGAAATGTACCGCCAGTGGTTTCCTTCATTGCACTCTACTTTAAGCAATTAAGCAAATAGAAGGGGGAAACTCTGTGGGGCAGTAAGCAAAGGGGCGTCCTCACCGCCTGCCCTGGTAATTCAGTTTGAATTAGCAGACACCTTTGCACAAATCTTTTTAATTACAATTTATGATATCTAGAACAGCGGTCATTTCCTATGACCGCCGGGCTTTCTAGTATTACTGCCTTTTCCTTCACAGGAATGGGGAAAAAGATAATGTCAGGAAGGGGGAAAAAGATAATGTACTCTGTAAAGTGTCTGAAACATCTAAAGACAGACTTCTCATTGGCAGATGCATATGTGAATCTGGGATCTCCAAAAATGTACATCCTGGAAATATGACTTTGTAATTGTTTATTGTGTTTTGGAAATAGGTGCTTGGTAGGTCATAGCTTATGAGTATAGAATGAGAAGATGGCCTACAGCTTATGAAGATGTTAATCTTTTAAGGAGAAAAGAGGAGAGTCTGCAAAGGTCACAGAGATGGAGTAGCCGGTGCAGTTAGGAGACAACCAGGGAAGAATGATCTTGAGAAAGAATTGAATAAAGTTTGAGAATTTCACAAGATGAAGCTTATGCATTTATATATACCATGTGGTATAAGATTCTGCATTGTATATATGTTCTGTCAGGACATATGTGTGATACTGGGGAAGTCACTTAATTTCCCAAGCCTCAGTTTTCTTAAATGTAAAAAAGTGGAAATAATCATAGAGTATTGTATTAAACAAAGTAGAACATTTTCAAACACTTAGCAGAGTATCTTCCACTGAATGAGGGCTTAGCACTTGGTGGCTATTTTCTTATTTTTCCTGTAGAACTCTGTGAGAAAAGAAAATTCTCCCACCTCTCTCTCTGTAACTGATTGCAAAACGCTGGCATTTTAAGAAACAGAATTGGGAAAAAGTGACTTACCAATTTTGTGTAATTATATACATAATATACATATGCACTATAAAATACTTTCCTGTACCCACTATAAAATATACTATATATAATGTACTATATATTTATATCTATTGTATTCATTTGCTGATTCTGATACCTGGCATACTTCCCCCTTCCGCTCTGTGTCTGGATCCTATTCATTCACTCCCATATATTTTCCTTCCTCTCCAGTGTAGATATCCCCAGTGTGCTCCTCATTCACTCTTCATTCAGCTGTAACTGCCCATTCATACAGCTGTTTCCTTTTTCATTAAGGTGTCTATCAATTTCCCCTTAAGAGTACAAAGCCACCATCTGAAAGCAAAAGTTGGGTGAAAGTTCTAGGTTTTTCAGAAACTCTCATTTGACAAGTATTTTTTCCCTTGCTGTGAAAACTTTGAGAAGGGTTTGGAATGTCCCTGTTGAGATGATGTAACAGTGGTTGCAAATAAATAAATAAATAAATAAAATAGAAAGTTGGATTCATTTTACTCTGTCAACTATTAAATAAATTTAGAAAGGGAGAGTGCCACCTATTGGCCAAGATGGACAAAGACCAAAATTAAGTCTGGAAACCTGACTACTGATCTAGGCAGACATCTCTGTCCCTTGCAGATTTATCTCATTTTTAAAAAGGTTCTTTCTTAGAAAAAGCTGAAGCTAACATTGAAAGAAGTCTTTTTTCTTATATTTTATATATTTTTAAAATATATACTTTATTTTCAGATCAGTTATAGTTTTACAGGAAAACTGAGAAGGTATAAAAATCTCCCACATATTCTCTGCCCCTATGTAGGCATAGCCTTCCCCATTATCAGTACTGTATCTCCCACCAGATGGAACACTTGTTACAATTGATGATCCAACAAGTATACATCATAATCACCCACAGTCATCCTTTACATCTATCTTTGTTCACTCTTGATGTATATTCTATGGGTTTGTACAAATGTATAGTGACATGAACCTACCATTATAGTTTCATGGCTCTAAAAAACCTCTGTGCTCTACCAATTTAACCCCCTACCCCAGTGATTTGCAACCCATGTACCACAAGAATTTTAAGAACATGCAATACCTTAATATTTATTCAGAGGCACTGATCTCTTTTCTCTTAGATTGTCAAATTAAAAAAGACAACAGCCAACACAACAATAGCCATCCGGTGTAAATAAGTCAAAATTACCATATACTTTTTTTTTGTCAGCATATTTATTTTTTGGTGTGCCACAGAATTTTAGTAATTAGTTTACGTATGCAACGAGATAAAAAAGGTTGAAAATTGCTGCATCACTCCATGGCAACCACCAATCTTTTTACTGTCTCTATAGTTTTGCTATTTCCAGGATGTCGTGCAGTTGGAATCATATAGCACGTAGCCTTTCAGATTGGTTACTTTCACTTTGTATTATGAATTTGAGTCCTTCATGTCTTTCATGTTTCATAGGCAAAAATTGTATGACTTTTAAATTGAGTTTATTGGGATGACATTGGTGAACAAAGCCACAGAGATTTCAAGTGTACAGCTCAACAAAACATCATCCTCACACTGTATCATGCTCCCATCACCCCAAGAAAAGTCTCTTTCTGTCCCTATTTATCCTTCCTTTGCCCACTTCCATTGCCCTCACCCCCCTTTCATCTGGCTATCATTGTACTGTTATCTGTGTCTATATGTTATATATATAAAATAATTAAAAATATTTTTTGCTTAACTCATTGACCTCTTTTCACCCAGCCCCTCACCCCTTTCTTTGACAGCTGTCAGTCTGTTCTATGAGTCTATGCTTCTGTTTCTATTTTGCTAAATTATTTTGTTCATTGGATTTCACATAAAAGTGAAATCATATAGTATTTATCTTTATCTGCCTTGCTTATTTTATTTAGCGTAATATATTCCAGGTCCATCCATGCTGTCACAAAAGGTAAGATTTTCTTTTTTTTTTACAGCCAAGTAGTATTCGATTGTATAAATGTACCACAATTCTTTTTGTTTGTTTGTTTTATTCATTCATCTACTGCTGGGCAATTGGGCTACTTCCAAATCTTGACAATTGTAAATAATGTTGCAATGAACATAGGGTTACATCTATTCTTTTCAATCAATGTGTCAGGTTTCTTTGGATGTACTTCTAGAATAGGAATTGCTGGGTCAAAAGGCAGTTTCATTTTTAATTTTTTTGAGGTAATGCCATACTGTTTTACATAGTGGCTGTACCAGTCTGCATTTCCACCAACAGTGCACAAGGGTTCCCTTTTCTCCACTTCCTTGCTAGCACTTGATTTATTGATGATAGCAATTCTGACAAGTGTGAGGTGATAACTTATTTTGGTTTCAATTTATGTCTCTCTATTGATTAGTGATGTTAAGCATCTTTTCATATGTCTATAAGCCATTCATATGTCCTCTTTAGAGAAGTGTCTATTGAGATCCTTCGCCCATTTTTTAATTGGATTGTTTTCTTGGTGTTGAGTTGTATAAGTTTTTACACATAACTCCATATTCTCACCTTATCCTGAAAATAAATCTGTAGCCATATCTTGATCATATCCAGAAGTTATTGGTTATATATTAAAAGAATATATAGAGAGGACAGCTCCATGGCCTCCGCCTCAGGCTCTAGAATGGCTCTGGCTGCAATGAAGCAATGCCCCATATGGGCAGATCATCACCTCCTGGTGGGCATGCTGGGTGGATCCCAGTCAGGTGCATGCGGGAGTCTGTCTCTCTGCCTCCCCACTTCTAACTTCGGAAAAATACATAGAAAAAATGTATTTATATTTTTATAAATATATTATATATTAGAGAACCAAGTGGGAAGGAAGAGTGGGCAGTGAAGAGGCTGAATTGGCAGTGAAGAGGCACTAGCCACAGGCCTCCCCAGCACAGGTAGGTCCCTGGGCAGTGTGACTGGAGTAGGAGCACAGGGATGAGTGGCTTTCATCTGGGTTCTGTTAGAATTGTGACAAGAGATCACTGGTCTTGAGACAGCTGGGTCTTGTTAGCACAGGGAGTATGAATGTGGCAACACCTCCACCCTTTCTGCCTGCCACAAGGAATCAGCAGCTTTCTAAAGGGGAAGAATAAAGCTGCTGTGCCTTGGAGGTTGTCAGCAGAATGAATGAAGCATGCTTTTCCTCATTTTATAAATTCCAAAGAAAAAGGAGGAAATTAAAAAAAGTATTCTGATGACACTCAAATCAATTAAACTATTGTTTGTCAAAGCCAAGAAAGTAATCTGCACTGTATTATCTATGCTTGCTATAAAATATCTAAATCATAAGTAAGGTTTTATATTTGAAATATATTGAGTTCCTAAAATATGTTCAGAAAAGTAAATGATCTATGTTTCTTAAATAAGTAACCTTATGATAATATATTTCTCATTTATATTTTCAATTTCTTGGAGAGTTATTTGCTGTCCCCAGAATCTGAAATATAACTTCTCATGAAAAACCTTAAAATTTTTTAAATTTAGAAATTAAATTTAATGGGGTGATATTGATCAATAAAAGTATATAGGTGAACATTTGTATATCATTTGAACTGTTGATTACATTGTGTGCCCATCACCCAAAGTCGCATAATTTTCTGTCACTGTATATTTGTCTCTCTTTGTTCTCCTCCCTCTTATACCCCTCCACCTGGCAACCACTCACTTTTATCTATGTCCATGAGTCTCAGTTTTATATCCCACGTGTGAAATTATATAGTTCTGAACTTTTTCTGATTTACTTATTTTACTTAGTATAATGTTCCCAAGGTCCATCCATGTTGTTGTAAATGGCAGTAAATAATCATTTCTTCTGACTGAGTAGTATTCCATTTTATATATGTACAATATTTTCTTTACCTAATCCTCTATGGAGGGACACTGTGCTTGTTTCCATGTTTTGGCCACCATAAGTAACGCTGCAATGAAAATGGGAGTGCATGTGTTTTTGTGCACCAATGTTTTCGAGGTTTTTTCATAGGTACCCAGTAAAAGGATTGCTGGGTCAAATGGTAGCTTTATTCTTAATTTTTTGAGGTACCACCGTACTGTCTTCCATAATGGCTGTACCAATTTATATTCCCGCCAGCAGTGAATGAGGGTCCCTTTTCATCCCATAGCCTCTTCAACACTTGTTATTACCAGTCTTGTTGATGAAAGACAGTCTAACAGGTGTGAAGTGGTATCTCATTGTAGTTTTCACTGGCATTTCTCTAATAGCTATCGAAGATGAATATCTTTTCATACATCTGTTTGTCATTTGTATGTCTTCCTGGGAGAAGTGTCTGTTTAGGTCCTCTCCCCATTTTGTAATTGGATTGTTTGCTTGTTTGTTGCTGAGTTTTGTGAGTTCTTTATGTATTTTGAATATTAACACCTTATCTAAGCTGTTGTCTGTGATTATTATCTCACATTTAATCAGCTGTCTATTTGTTTTGTTGGTTTCTTTTGCTGTGCAGAAGCCTTTAGTTTTACATAGTCTCATTCATTTATGTTTGCCTTTGGGAAAAAATTGATAAAATGTTTTCTATGGCCAAGGTCCATAAGTTTAGTATCTACGGTTTCTTCTATGTAATTTATTGTTTTGGATCTCTAATCCATTTTAAGTTAATTTTATGCAAGGGGACAAACTGTAGTCAAGTTTCATTTTTTGCATGTGGCTTTCCAATTTTTCCAGCACAATTTATTGAAGAGGCTTTCTTTTCTCCATTGTGTGTTTTTGGATTTCTTGTCAAAGATTATTTTTGCATATATATGTGGTTTTATTTCTGGGCTCTCAGTACTGTTCCATTGGTCTGTATGTCTGTTTTTTGCCAATATCATACTGTTTTGATTATTGTGGCTCTGTAGTATAATTTGAAATCAGGTAGTGTGGTATCTCCTGCTCCATTCTTTTTTCTCAGGATTGCTCTGGCTATTCAAGGTCTGTAATCGTTCCAACCAATGTGGCGATTTTTTTGTTCTATTTCTTTAAAAAATGACATTGGAATTTTGATGAGGATTGCATTAAATTTGTATATTGCTTTGGGTAGTACGGCCATTTTAACTATGTTGATATTTCTTTTTTTATATTAATTTTAATGGGGTGACATTGATCAATCCAGGTACATAGGTTTAGGGAAAACATCTCCAGGTTATTTTGACATTTGATTATGTTGCATATCCATCACCCAAAGTCAAATTGTCTTCTGTCACCTTCTATCTGGTTTTCTTTGTGCCCCACCCCTGCCCCACTCCCTCCCTCTCTTCCCCCCCTCCTGTAACCACCACTCTCTTGTCCATGTCCCTGAGTCTCATTTTTATGTCCCACCTATGTATGGAATCACATAGTTCTTAGTTTTTTCTGACTTACTTATTTCACTCAGTATAATGTTATTAAGGTCCATCCGTGTTGTTGTAAATGATCTGATGTCATCATTTCTTATGGCTGAGTAGTATTCTATAGTATCTATGTACCACATCATCTTTATCCAATCATCTATTGAAGGGCTTTTTGGTTGTTTCCATGTCTTGGCCACTGTGAACAATGCTGCAATGAACATGCATGTGTCTTTACATACCAATGTTTTTGAGTTTTGGAGGTATATACCCAGTAAAGAGATTGCTGGGTCATATGGTAGTTCTATTCTTAATTTTGTTTTAGAAAAACCATACTTTTTTCCATAATGGTTGTATTACTTTACATTCCCACCAACAGTGATTGAGGGTTCCTTTTTCTCCACAGCCTCTCCAACACTTGTTATTACCTGTCTTGTTGATAATAGCTAATCTAACAGGTGTGAACTGGTATCTCATTGTGGTTTTGATTTGCATTTCTCTAATAGCTAATGAAGATGAGCATCTTTTCATGTATCTATTGGCCATTTGTGTTTCTTCCTGGGAGAAGTGTCTGTTCATGTCCTCTTCCCATTTTTTTATTGGATTGTTTGCTTGTTTGTTGTTGAGTTTTATGAGTTCTTTGTATATTTTGGATATTAGGCCTTTATCTGTGCTGTTGTTTGAAAATATCAATTCCCATTTAGTTGGCTGTCTGTTTATTTTGTTGTCAGTTTCTCTTGCTGTGCAAAAATTTCTTAGTCTGATGTAGTCCCATTCATTTCTCTTTGCCTTCACTTCCCTTGCCTTTGGAGTCAAATTCATAAAGTGCTCTTTATAACCAAGGTCCATGAGTTTAGTACCTATGTTTTCTTCTATGTAATTTCTTGTTTCAGGTCTTACATTTAGGTCTTTGATCCATTTTGAATTAATTTTAGTACAAGGGGACAAATTGTAGTCAAGTTCCATTCTTTTACATGTGACTTTTCAGTTTTTCCAGCACCATTTGTTGAAGAGGCTTTCTTTTCTCCATTGTGTGTTGTTGGCCCCTTTATCAAAAATTATTTGACCATATACGTGTGGTTTTATTTTGGGGCTTTCTATTCTATTCCATTGGTCTGAGTATCTATTTTTCTGCCAATACCATGCTATTTTGATTATCATGGCAATATAATATAATATAATATAATATAATATAATATAATATAATATAAGTCAGGTATATGCCCCCAGCTTCATTCTTTTTCCTTAGGATTACTTTGGTTATTTGGGGTTTTTTTATGGTTCCATATAAACCTGATGATTTTTTGTTCCATTTCTTTAAAAAATGTCATTGGAATTTTGATGGGAATTGCATTAAATTTGTATATCGCTTTGGGTAATATAGTCTTTTTTTTTTTTTCTGAAGCTGGAAACAGGGAGGCAGTCAGACAGACTCCCGCATGTGCCCAACCGGGATCCACCTGACATGCCCACCAGGGGGCGATGCTCTGCCCATCTGGGGCATCGCTCTGTTGTGACCAGAGCCATTCTAGCACCTGAGGCAGAGACCATGGAGCCATCCCCAGCGCCTGGGCCATCTTTGCTCCAATGAAGCCTTGGCTGCGGGAGGGGAAGAGAGAGAGAGGAAGGAAAGGGGGAGGGGTGGAGAAGCAGATGGGCGCTTCTCCTGTGTGCCCTGGCCGGGAATTGAACCTGGGACTTCTGCACGCCAGGCCGATGCTCTACCACTGAGCCAACCAGCCAGGGCCAATATAGTCATTTTGACTATATTTATTCTTCCTATCCAAGAACAAGGAATATTGTTCCATTTCATTATATCTTTTTTGATTTCCCTTAACAAATGCTTTGTAGTTTTTATTATATAATTTTTTACATTCTTTCTTATGTTTATTCCTAAGTATTTTATTTTTGCTTTCAATCATGAAGGGGATTATTTTTTTGAGCCTGTTTTCTAATGTTTCATTGTTGGCATATAGGAAGGCATGGACTTTTTTATATTAATTTTGTATCCTGCAAACTTACTGTATTGGTTTATTGTTTCTAGTAGTCTTTTTATGGAGTCTTTGGGGTTTTTGATGTATAGGATTATATAATCTTTAAAAAGTGAAACCTTTACTTCTTCTTTCTCAATATGAATGCCTTTTATTTCTTTCTCTTGTCTGATTGCTCTGGCTAGAACTTCTAGCACTACGCTGAATAAGAGTGAAGAGAGTAGACAACCTTGTCTTGTTTCTCATTTAGGGGAAAAGTCCTCAGTTTTATGCCATTTAATATGACGTTAGCTGATGGTTTATCATAAATAGCCTTTATTATGTTGAGATATTTTCCTTCTATACCCATTTTGTTGACTGTTTTAAACATAAAATGATGTATTTTATCAAGTGCCTTTTCTGCATCTATTGATAGAATCATATAGCTTTTGTTCTTTGTTTTGTTGATATAGTGTATTACGTTAACTGTTTTACGTATGTTGAACCATCCTTGTGATTCTGGGATGAATCCCACTTGATCATGATGAATTATTTTTTTAATGTGTTGTTGTATTCGATTTGCTAGTATTTTGTTTAGAATTTTAGTATCTGTATTCATTAAAGATAGTGGTCTGTAGTTTTCTTTTTTTGTATTGTCCTTGCCTGGTTTTGATATGAGGGTTATGTTGGCCTCATAAAATGTGTTTGGAAGTATTGCTTCTTCTTCAATTTTTTGGAAGGCTTTGAGTAGAATAGGAACCAAATCTTTGAATGTTTGATAAAATGCACTAGTATAGGCATCTGGCCCTGGACTTTTATTTTTGCAGAGGTTTTTGATAGTTGTTTCTATTTCCTCCCTGCTTATGGATCTGTTTAGGCTTTCTGCTTTTTTATGACTCAGTCTAGGAAGATTGTATTGTTCTAGGAATTTATCTATTTCTTCTAGATTAATTAAATTTGGTGGCACACAGTTTCTCATAGTATTCTACAATAATTCTTTGTATATCTATGCTGTCTTGGTGATTTCTCCTCCTTCATTTTAGATTTTGTTTATATGGGTCCTTTCTCTTTTTTCCTTAGTGAGTCTTGTCAAAGATTTCTCAATTTTGTTGATCTTTTCAAAGAACCAGCTCCTTGTTTTATTAATTTTTTAATAGTTTTTCTGTTCTCTATTTTCTTTATTTCTGCTCTGATTTTTATTATTTCCTTTCTCCTGCTTGTTTTGGGTTGTCTTTATTCTTTTTTTTATCTCCTCAAGATGTAAAGTTAAATGGTTTACTTGGACTCTCTCTTGTTTGTATATAAGCTTGTAGTGATATAAACTTCCCTCTTATTACTGCTTTTGCTGCATCCCAGAGATCCTGATATGTTGTATTGTTATTTTCGTTTGTCTGTATGTATCTTTTGATCTCTACTTTTATTTCTTCTTTGACCCACTCATTGTTTAGAAGTATCTTGTTTAATTTTCACATTTTTGTGGGTTTGTTTACCGCCTTTTTGCAGTTGAATTCTAGTTCAAGGCTTTATTGTCAGAAAATATGTTTGGTATAATTTCAATATTTCTGAATTTCTTGATGTTATTTTTGTGGCCCAACATATGGTTGATTCTTGAGAATGTTCCATGTACACTAAAGAAAAATGTATACTCTGGCACTTTGGGATGAAATGTCCTGTAAATGTCTATCATATCCAATCGTTCTAGTGTTTCATTTAAGGCCAATGTTTCTTTATTGATTTTCTGTTTGGATGAACTATCTAAAGCCGTCAGTGGTGCATTGAAGTCTAGAAGTATGATTGTATTTTTGTTGGTTTTTGTTTTTAGGTCAGTCAGTAGCTGTCTTATATATTTTGGTGCTCCTTGGTTTGGTGCATATATATTAAGAAGTGTGCCTGACCTATGGTAGTGCAGTGGATAAAGCATCAACCTGGAAATGCTGAGGTTGCCAGTTTGAAACCCTGGGTTTGCCTGGTCAAGGCACATATGGGAGTTGATGCTTCCAGCTCCTCCCCCCTTCTCTCCCTCTGTCTCTCCTCTCTCTCTCTCTCTCTCTCTCCCTCTCCTCTCTAAAATGAATAAATAAAATTTAAAATTTTTTTAAAAAAAGAATTTTTTTTAAAAAAAGAATTTTTTAATAATAAAAAAAAGAAGTGTGTGTCTTCAGAACTTTAAATATTATGTTTCATTTTCTTCTAGCTTGTAGAGTTTCTGCTAAGAAATCTGTTGATAATTTAATGGGCTTTCCTTTATATGTTGCATTCTTCTTTTCTCTGGCTGCCTTGAGAATTTTTACTTTGTCATTGGTTTGTACCAATTTCAATATGATGTGCCTTGGAATAGGTTTGTTAGGGTTAAGATAACTCAGTGTTCTGTTTGTTTCTTGAATTTGAGGTTTTAGTTCTTTCAACAGGCTTGGGAAGTTTTCTATTATTTGTTTGAATATGTTCTCCATTCCATTTTCTCTTTCTTCTCCTTCTGATATACCCATTATTCTATGTTGCTCTTTCTGATGGAGTCAGACAATTCTGGTAGGGATTTCTCATTTTTTAAAATTCCTGAGGCTCTCTCCTCTTCTCTCTGTAGTGCCTCTAGTTGCCTGTCTTCTATGTCAATAATTCTCTCCTCTATCTGGCCTGTTCTATTGGCTAAGCTTGTTATCTCGTTTTTCAGTTCATGTATTGAGTTTTTCTTCTCTGTTTGATTCATTTTCATAGTTTCAATTTCCTCGTTGATGTATTCTTTCTGTTTGTTGAATTGTTTTTTTGAGCTTCCTAAGTTGCCTTTCTGTGCTTTCTTGTATATCCCTGAGTATTTTTAGGACTTCAATTTTAAATTCTCTCATTTAACTCCAAGGTTTCCAAGCTATTGAAACATTTTCTGTAGATTTTTCTTCATCTATCTGAGCTACATCTCTGTCTTTTGTATCCATGATATTCGATTTCTTTTTCCTTAGTGACATTTGAGAGTGATATTGTTAATAACACTAATAAGAGTTGATAAAAAAAAAGAAAAAGCAATTTTGAGAAAATGCAGTGAAAAACTTAAAATTCAATTGTGGTTAGTAGAACAAAAATACATAGAACAGGGAGGGCCTGAGTTGGGGTGAGATGACAAAGAGGCAAAAAAGGAGGCAAGAACCCATAAAATGCCACAGAAAAAAATTTGGATCAAGAATAAAATAATTTTTTGTAGATTATGGTCAAATGAGAGAAATAGTGTAAGAGAAGAGAAGAAAAAAAGAAAAAGAGAGAAAAAGAAAAAATACAGTGAAAAATGAAAATTCTATTGTATTGAGTGGAACAAAATCTACATAGAATGAAGAGCCGGAGTTGGGGGAAATGTTAGAGATAAAAAGCAAAGTAAAAAGCACACAAATTGCCACAAAAAATTGAATCTAGATTAAAATAATTTGTTTTGTGAGTGAGATTCAAATAAGAGAAAAAGTGAAAGAGAAAAGAAACAAAAAGAGAGTTAGAAAAAATAAAAATAAAAAATTGAGTTTTTTGGAATGTAACACTCAAAAAAGAGAATGGAAAATGTATCACCTATGGATAATACAGTTCAAAAAGAAAAGAAAAGAATAAAATGGAAAGAAGATAAAATGACCAAGGTGGAAGAGAAAAATAAATAAATAAATAATAAAAAATACAAGAAAAAAATGGAAAAAGTTATAAAGACTAGATTTTTTTTTTTTTTGGTTTTGAGAGGTTATCTTCCTCCTTTTTCTTTCTTCTCTCTCTTTTTGGCAGGTGGTGCTGTACCCCAGGTGCTGCCCCTGTGGCACTCTTAGGCTGAGATTTGCATTTGATGTGTAGCTATGGTGATGACATAAACTTGGCCTTAGTTCCATTGGAAGGTGGGGCTTGTCAGCATTTACAGGCTCCAGAAATGGGATAGTCCATTTTCCCTGAGCTTCTTCCTAAATCTCTTCTTCCTGAACCAGCAGCCCAGGGATCCAGCTGTGAAGTTGCCCCAGCCACTGCCTGGAGAGGAAAAGGCTATAAGAGCTGCCAAGTTTCCCCTCTATCCCTGCTGAAAGTAGGGTTCTGGGTAATGCTTTGCCAACCAGAGCTGCCAGCGTAATCAGGTGGGGCTGGGAGCTGATTGCTTTTCAGGTGTCTTTCTATGAGCCTCCAGGCATATCTAGTATGCCTCAGTGCTCTGCCAGTCTACTCTCCCCAGGCTTTTTGCACTTTGTAGTCTGTATCGGCTGGCAGGAAGATGCCCCAGTCACTGCCTGCAGAGCAAGAGGTCCTAAAAGCAGCCAAGTCCTTCCTTCAGGTTCATTCAAAGCACAGCTCTGTGTATGAAAGCTTTGTCAACCAGAGCCACCAGCTCAAGCAGGCAGGGGAATGAGCTGATTTCTGGTTCTAGTTAAATTTGCCTCACCACTCTGCGGATCTGCTCACCACAAGCTTCTCTCTTGTTGGGAAGCCTACAGCCCAGCCCACCCAACTTCCGCAGTGTTCTCTGAGATCTGTTCCATGGGACTGTACTTTTTAACTTGCATTGGTTGGCTGGAAGTTGCCCCAGCCACTTCCTGCTGAGCAAGAGGCCCTGAGAACTATCAAGTCCCTCCTCTGGGTCCCCTTAAATCGCAGGCCTGGGAAAGAAGGTTTTGTCAGCCAGAGCTACCAGTGTAAACCCGCCGGGCAGTGAGCAGACTGTGGATTAGGCTCCTTTCAGCACTCAGCAGATCTGATCTCCAGAGGCTGTCTACACGCCCTTCCCCCTATCACTTTTGCAGTTCTCTTTCCTGGGAATGTGCTTTGTTCGCCTGTATGGCTGGTGGAGGCGCCACACCTATAGGGAAGCCAGCTTTCCACACACTTCCCACAAGCTGCCGTTTGGGGCACCAGGATTATACAGAGACTCTGGTTACAGCCCACACAGAGGGCCACTGCTGACAGTCTCTGACCCAGCCCCTCCATCCAGGGAATATGGGCACCCATGCTCGAGGCACCAGGTGGATCCACTCGCACACTGCCTGTGCTTGCCAATCAGGAGACCAGGAGTAAACAAAGCAACTGCTTGGCCACCTCTGCCAGGGTCTGAGACTGGCATTAGCTCCGTGTGGACTGAGCTGTGGGCACACTCTCTCCTCGGCTTGAATGTCTCTGCCCTAGCCCAGCTTTTTCCATGCCCCCAGCTCTCTCTTTCTCTCAGTTCTAAGTGAAAGCAGCCCTTGCTCAGGTCAGTGAGGAAAGCAGAATACTCCATTCTCTGTCTTATTTCCTTCAGAGTGGATTATATATTCAGCCACCTTTCCACCCAATCGTACCTTTGTTTGATATATGTGTATTTCAGGAGCTCCTGGGATTGTTTCTCTGTCTCTAGTTGTTGAATTTTTTGAAATTTCAGGGAGAGGTTTTGGGAGCACCCCTCATGGTGCCATTTCTCTGACATCACGATGTGTTGATTTTTCCAATCTATAAACATGGGATATTTTTCCATTTTGTTGTGTTTTTCTATATTTCTTTTAATAATGCTTTGTAGTTTTCAGTATATAGATACTTCACATCCTTTGTTTATTCCTACGAATTTTATTATTTTTTGTTGCAATTGTAAAAAGAATTGTTTTTTCAAAATTCACTTTC
The DNA here is from genome assembly GCF_036850765.1 of Saccopteryx bilineata. NCBI lineage: Eukaryota > Metazoa > Chordata > Mammalia > Chiroptera > Emballonuridae > Saccopteryx > Saccopteryx bilineata. Next base: position 82,695,272 of record NC_089491.1, on the reverse strand, counting down.
TGAAGTTTCATAGTTGTCATATAGGAAATCTGTAGAGTTTTGTATATTGAGTTTGTATTCTATGAATTTACTGTCTTTGTTATTGAGGCAACTAGGTATTCTGTTTGCTTCTTGAATTCAAGCATCTAACTCTTTCCATAGGCTTGAGAAATTCTCATTAATTACACTGCTCACAAAACTTAGGGGATTGGGGAACATGCATATACTCCAGTACTTTCAGCCTCTTGTATAGTGCATTTTTGCATCTCATTTGTATAATAAAACAAGTTTCTTTGACTTGTCATTTGCTTTTGTGATGTTCTTTTTTAATAAAAAAAATCAAATGCTTCTTTTTTTATCACTTCATATTTATTTTGAAATATCCTCTAATTTTTGTAAGCAGTGTATTTGTTTGAATAGGTTGTCTACTCCCTTTACTCTCTCTTTCTTCTTATGAAATGTCCATTATTCTATTGATACATTGCTCTTTCTGATGAGTCAGACAATTCTCATAGAGCTCTCTCATTTGAAAAAAAAATCTTGATTCTCTCTTCTTCCTTCTGTATCATCACTAGTTGTCTGTCTTCAGTGTCATTAATTCTTCCTATGTTAATACTATTCTATTTAATAAACTTGCTAGCTCATTTTTTCAATTCATGTATTGAATTCATTTCTGATTTTACAGTTTCAATCTCCTTGGTGAGGCACTTGTTTTGTTTTCTGAGCTCATTAAGTTTCCTATTGATGTTTTCTCACATCTTGTTGAGTATTTTCAGAACTTCAATTTTGAATTCTCTTTTGTTTGACTCCAAGACTTCCATATGATTGAGATTGCTTTCTGGAGATTTTTAATTATTTTTCTGAACTGTGTTTTTTTCTTGGGTAGTCACAGTATTCATTTTTTCTGCCTTGAGGGCATTTGAGAGTGGTATTGTTAAGAAATCAAGCAAGAAACAATGAAGAAATAAAAATAACAATAAATTTAGAAAATAAAATAAAATTAAAAAATAAGAGAAAACTCATAAAAAACAAAACTCAAAAAACAATAATCAAAAATAATCAAAAAACAGAACTATTATAACACAAAAAAATTAAAGAAAAACAAAAGTTAGAAGAAGAAAAATCCCTTTCTAAAAATCCAAACAAATAAAAGACTTCTAAGTGATTTTTCTACTTCTTTTCCAATAGGTCGTGCTGGATTATAACTTTTAGCTCTGTGAAATTCCCAGGCTGGCCTCAGCTGAGAAGCTGTTGCAGCAATGATGAAGATGGGTTTACAGTTCAAATGATGGGTGGGGTGTGCTGTGAGGTTTAGAACTTTAACAATGGTGATCTCAGGCCTCTGAGTGCTCCTCCCTGCATCTCAACAGACTAGGGAACAAGGCACAGAGCATCTATGTTATTTGGGGGAAAGAGTAGCCTTGTAGAACTAGCTTTGGAGTATGTCTCTGCCACTCTTCCTACTAACAAGGGGAGGGAGGTGGGATCTGAGAAGCCACACTTTGTATTGTATTTTAGTGTCTTTGTCCAAGTGTAGCTGCAGGCAGACTGTGGGAATACTAGTGGTGACCCCACGCTTGCCACTTTGGTTCAGTATCACATCAAATTCCCCCAATCTCTCCATTCTTCCCAGTGGAAGAAGCCCCAGTCACTCCTGGTTTCTCCCCTCTCCAGAGCCCTGACAGACAAAAACCCACACAGTCTGGGTTTCTCTGTCTCCAGAACTGACCTGAATGCATCTTATACCCTCCCCCAACCCTTCCCACTTTTATTCCATTCAGTGACTGGATCTTTCAGACAAACCTGTGAGCCCATTTGGGGATCTTTCACTGAGTTATAGCTGTTCAAATTGTTGAAATTTCAATGGGAGAGATCAAGGATCTCTCTCATGTCACCATTACTCTGATTCATGTCTCCATTCCCTAACTCTGGAAAACCATTTTTATACTGTTTTGTTACAAACTTGTGTCTCTCAAAGTAATATTAGCTGGAAAATAGATAAACATGATGTTATAAGTACTTTAAAAATAACAAAGTTTATATTCTCTTCATGTGACACCTCAATGCAAGCATTTCTGATCAGATGACTCTTGGTTGGCTCTCCCCCAAACAGTGACTTAGGGATGTAGGTACTGCCGTGGACCAGCGCAGCTCCTAATAACAGTGCGGAATTGAGGAAATACACATTGTCAGAACAAAACCAGTGGGACCAGGAGGACTCTTCAAACTGCCTGGCAGTATCTGAGTGAGTCATAGCCCCAGTTCACTTTATTATATAGACTTATGCATATCAAGGACCCTGATACAAAGTTGCACATCAAAGGCTAAGACAGGAACTCTCCCAAGGCAAAAACAGGATACATTAGTGAAATTTACAAACATCTGAAACAAACAAAGAGTCAGAGGAAGGGCATGGATATTGCTCCCAGCAACCCAAGGAAGCAAGTGGAGTGGGTGCAAATACTCAGCATCAAAGCCAAATATGGAGATGGAGGGGGGAGAACTTAGCCTTTTGCTAAGCCTTGAATCTATAATGGCTTCCTGCCATTAACGGTCAACAACATATCCCCCTTTTCTTTTTAATTTGTGTGCTGAGATTTGCACTCATCTGATTTTCTAATTTGGAGGCAGTCGGAAAAAATACAGAACAAACACAAAATTAGTATAGCCAATGCTAACAGATACCCAAAACAAGTATACTAATACATCACAGTGATTAAAGCCTTTAAGCAAACTCTTTAAGCTAATACAACAAGAATCTATAAAAGACTAATGTCCTTAAAGTGTTCACCAAGTCCAAGTTGACACCAACACCATTCCAAATCTCTGCAAATGCAACCCAACCCCAGTTCAGTCCATCAAAAACTGTCAAGGAGCAGGAGTCCAGGAAAAGTCCACATTCAGGAAAAGTCCACTTTCAGGAGAAGTCCACATGGCAGTGGAATTGCCGTTACACTTCCACACTCTGCAGTTAGCGTCAAAGTCCCAATGACCGCTGCTCCCAGCTGGCAATGACCCAGGTAGACTGGAAAAGCCATCCGCAGCACACATGAAGATGGAGCTTCCATTTTCCTCAAACTGGAAAGATGAACCCAGGGGTCCTATACTGGAGCTTTACAGCCATGGGGTGGTGAGGAGAACCTTGGGATACACTAAGCTGGGTGGCAGAGGTAAATTTGTAAGTTGGCAAAAAAGGAAAAAAGGAGCTCTGAATTAGGAGTAGGTCCTAGCCTAAAATATGAGTGGGGCATTGAAGCAGGAGGAATAAAGGAAAGACTATATATTAAACAGAGCAGCAGAAAACAGGACTATCAATACCCACAACAGAGATCTTCGAGGGAAGAATAAAAAACCTGACTATTCAGGCAAGACATAGTTAAGTGGCCCTTGTGTAAATGAGACCAGTCTACCAGCTACTTGGAAGAAATACCCCAGGCTTATCCACAGTGTCATAGATGGGGCCAATGGCCCTGGGAACCTTTTAGCCTTCAGTGGCAAATCCTAGTATTCTGGGGAAGATTAGGTCACAGGTGGCTGGAGCAGGGCTGGAAGAGACTGAACCCTCCCTTAGAGGAGCAAGGGGGAAGTCTACCTTCCAGTGTCCTTTCTTCCTCACAGCAAAAGCATGTAAGCCTGGCAGGCTTTGGCTTAAATGACCATCCTTTCCACTATTGAAGCAGGGCCCTGATGAAGTTCCAGTTGGAGCCTTGGAGGGCATATGCCAAGAGCTAGTATTTTACCTGATCTCCTTTGGACTTTTTCTGCCTCTTGGTACCTTAAAAGCCATGCTCAGAAGATCTCGCTGAGGGGCTTGAGGGTCCCTATCTGCCTATATATCTGGAGCTATTCAGAAAAGAACAAAACAGTGTTATTAGCTGGAATCAAATAAAAATTTAAAAAGGGGTAGTAGTTTGCAGGACAAAAAATTTGGCATCTCTTGTACATCAGCATTCAAAAGAAACTGTTTGAAATAAAAAGCATAACAGGGTAGACCTGCAGGAGCTCCAGGACATGACCCCCCCCCACTTTCTTTTTATATTATTTACAATTGATCTTCAAGCAAATGTTAAGCACACCTGACAATATATTGACTTCAAAGATTGCAAGAAATTCTTGACTTTGTTAACTTTTAACAAAAATAGAGTAAATGCACCTTCAAGCAACATTCCCACACTTATCAAAACACCCCCTTAATATTAATTAACAGGCACCTTAAAGAGTACATATCAAAACTGAAAAATCCCAGTGGATCTTCATTATTCTCCTATAGTAAAAAAAAATCTTTACACTTTTATTATGTAAATCTATGCTGCTTCAAGCCTTTCACTTGCAGCCTGGAGCAGCCTGGCCAAACCAGCAAGTCTTTTGGATCCAAAATGAGCATGCTTTACTTATTCCAAACAAAATTATATTTATATAGGGAAATGAAATTATCCCCATTTTGTTTTCAATACTAGAGCCGGCACTTCCAAAACTACTATCATTATTACTTTTCATATAAGGACTTAATTCAGGCCTTATAAACAAAAACACAGACATTATACAAAGACTTCACATACAATCACACAAATCAAGAGTGAAACCCGGGGTTTTAGAGATTAAACTATGGCCTGCTTGATCTTAAGTAGGGCTACCCTAATAGGAACGTAATAAGGATATATATTAAACAGAGATCTCTCTCGAAAAATCTCAAGATGGACGTATGAGATTTCTGTTCAGCAATACCCAAATCAGGCCCCCCTTTCACCCTCTTTTCAAGCAATGGAGCAAGAAAATAAAATGATCTAAAACATTTTAAAAATTAGATAATAATAATTGAGAAAGGGAAGAGAGCATAGTAAAATAAGTCTCATACAATTGCTCTTGTGAAGTGAGTCTCTCATCTAGAATCATGGTGTCTCACCAGTCATTCAGGGATCAACCAAGGAGCTTCAGCAGACCTAGGAAAAACACACACATATCCTTGGCCCCATAAGAGAACAGGGTCTGGCCCTTGCTAGATTCCTGTGAGCGGGTCCCTCCATTGCACTTCAGGGAAGGCTTTCCTTGCAGGGTTCCAGAGTCTCTCTGCTGCTGAATGACCCTGTACATCAGTATTCAAAAAATTTAAAGTAAAAAGAGCATGACAAAGAAGATTTTCAGGACTTTCCTAATACTTAAGTTGTTATTTGGCTCCTAACTCTGAACACACCTCACAATGCACTATCCAAATCAGTAAGTCTTAAGGATCTACATTCTCTTCTATTTAAATTTAAATGAGCGCTCCTTGCAAGTTCTAAAAACATTTTATTTTTTCTAAATATTAGAGCCAGCATTTCCAATTTTTGCATGCAAAAAACCCTTAATTGAGGCCTTAAAAACAGACACATTTGACAACATTAAACAAAGACTAAACAGAAACAAGAATTAGACGAACCAGACAAACCAGAGAGAAACCCAGGATTTCAGAGCACATCCAGATTAGAAAGATGCCTGCCTGATATTAGCCAGGGCATTTTCTGACAGAGGGACTGAAGGATGTGACTAAATAAAATCTCCCTGAGAAAATTTTCTCTCAGCAGCTGCTGGGGTATTTTCCATAGTCAGATCCAACACAGGTCCCCCACCTCAATTTCCAGGCAAAGAACAAGAAAGACACAAAATGATAGTTCAGAAGATTGTAGCCAAAACATTAAAGAAAATCAGACCATGACAGGAAAAGCTGCAACTTTCCTAATACCCGAGTCTCCTTTCCACTCTCAAATTCTATAGTTGCTGCAACCGGCGGTTCAGGTTGACCATTCTGAGATTTCTCCCTTACCTCAATAGCCCCTTCATGAAAGTCCAACTTCCACAGCAAATAATCACTCCCGGAGAGACAAGCACAAGCAATCACCTTCCAGTCATTTGGGGAAAGAGCCTTTGCCCTAATAGTATCTAATAAACCAAGTGAAAAAGGGGCAGTAGGCCCATACTGAACACAAACAAGTTTAAGCTCTTTCAGAGTTTTAAAAGGTACAGGTTCGTGTTCTCGCACTAGTCTCCCCATATCATCCTGTATTTCTACAACAGAAAAATGGGTAAAGCCATCATTTATTGTTTCCCCTACATTTTGAGCCTGGTAATCAGCCTGATAAGGGAACAGAGGAGCAGAGGGTTGAATGTAGAAAGGAACTGAGGGCAGCGGAGGCCCCGCGGCTAAGGCAGCCATAGCCATGGATTTTTCATCCCCCCTGTCATTCTCAGACTCCAAGTTATCCTTGTATTCACATCCCTCTGTTTCCAGCTCACCCTGATACTCTTCAGACAATGATTTGTGTTCATACGGAAACATTCCTACATAAAGGTCCCTTACTTTTGACCCTATCTGTCCCATATTCTTTTACTCCCAACTACACTTTCCCCAAAAACTTTCTTTACTCACTGTGCACACTTTACTTTGGGGAGTTCCATCACCTTCCTTCAGTTTTAGTTTCCTCGTACTCATACTCAAGTCCCTATTCGGGTGCCACTTGCCGCGGACCAGCGCAGCTCCTAATAACAGTGCGGAATTGAGGAAACACACTTTGTCAGAACAAAACCAATGGGACCAGGAGGACTCTTCAAACTGCCTGGCAGTATCTGAGTGAGTCATAGCCCCAGTTCACTTTATTATATAGACCTATGCATATCAAGGACCCTGATACAAAGTTGCACATCAAAGGCTAAGACAGGAACTCTCCCAAGGCAAAAACAGGATACATTAGTGAAATTTACAAACATCTGAAACAAACAAAGAGTCAGAGGAAGGGCATGGATATTGCTCCCAGCAACCCAAGGAAGCAAGTGGAGTGGGTGCAAATACTCAGCATCAAAGCCAAATATGGAGATGGAGGGGGGAGAACTTAGCCTTTTGCTAAGCCTCGAATCTATAATGGCTTCCTGCCATTAACGGTCCACAACAAGGTACAGTCTATTTAGTGCCTTTGCCATCATCGGTATGACATTTTATATGTGGCTTTAGTGCTTGAGTTTATTCCAACCAATTGTAAAAGGAAAAAGCATAGTAGGTCACACTGACATGTTTTCATGAGCCAGACCTGTGCAAAGAAAACAAATTCCAACCACATTCAATTGGCTAGGGTTCATTCACATGGCTACATCTAACTGTAAAAACAGTGGGAAAGGAAGTCTAATTTTGTGTCCAGTGAGAAGAAGATACAAGTTTGGTGAGTAAGACCACCTCTCATTATTGACCAGAAGTCTGATTCCACAAATTAAAGCCAGGCAAGGAATCTGAGAGGAGAGCATGTGAGTGTTCACAGTATTATTGGCCCTTTAAAAGGGAGAGTCAAGTGGATTCCCAGAGGCATATTGAAACACATCCACTGCTGGATGGGAAGTACATTTGGGATCCTTCTTACAAACCAGTTGCGGCTTAAGCTCTCTGCTGGTTGAGGCCATGCTGGTTATCCAATGGCCCTCCTATACCATACTACCTCTTAGTAAACTCTTCGTAGTCTTCTGGCCTGTTGTTAATTACATGGAAGATTTAGTCTGAGCTAAGAGCTCTTATTCTAGTGGGAGGATTCAGCGCATTTGCACCAGTTCAGTAGAACTGATACCTAGTTTTCTGTTGAGTTCTGCAAACCTGTTGTTAAAATAGCACTTGTAATCAGGGTTCTCTTCAAGGTGGGCACCTGGGCAGCTGCCCAATGTGAAAATCACAAATTTATATTCCTTACTCTTTTTTGTGTGTGACAGAGACAGAGAAAGAGAGAGGCAGGGAGAGGGACAGATAAAGACAGACAGACAGAAAGGGAGAGAGATAAAAAGCATCAATTCTTTGTTGTCTCACTTTAGTTGTTCATTGATTGCTTTCTCATATGTGCCTTGACTGGCAGGCTATAGCAGACTAAGTGACCCCTTGCTCAAGCCAGTGACATTGGGCTCAAGCTGGTGAACCTTGCTCAAACTAGATGAGCCTGCGTTCAAGCTGGTGACCTCAAGTTTTCGAACCTGGATCTTCTGCGTCCCAGTCCGATGCTCTATCCACTGTGCCACCACCTGGTCAGATTCTTTAGTCTTTTTTAACATTCATCTGTACAACAGCGTATTCTAAATGCCCATGGTAAAATTCATTCTGTTCATAAGTAAAGGAATAGGATCCTACTTCTACAGTGAAAAGATGGCTAAGGATAAAAATCACGCAGCCGATGATGCTCGGATAAAAGCGAAAAAAAATTGCAAGTGAGGCTGCCAATCAAGAAGCAATATGGAAATATCTTATATAACAGTTTCATTGTTTTTTGTCAGATATTATTTAATATTTTTTATTAATATTTTAAAACTCTTATAACAATTCATATAGTTTTGTGTACCTCTTTTATTGTTTTTATTTAAGTATTAAATGTATGAAATCATTAACTACCTTTTAGTATCATATATCTTTTTTATACTTAAAACAATCATTAGGGCAGAGAACCAGTTGTTAAGTTATTTGAATCTCACCACTGTCTTATTCATTCACTTCTTCTCCATGGGCAAGATGTGTAGGGGAGAAGTGATCATCAGGATAACCAGTCCCTTCACTACTGATGGTACTTCAACTTGAAAAATATCTCATTTAGGCAGCTATAGCAACATATACTGTACTTCTCCTGTATAAGATGCACCTTTTAAAAAACATTTGGGGTCTAAAACCTGGGTGTGTCTTATACAGTGGTTGTAGATTTTTAAACTTGCATTTCCCACTTTTTCGTGCTTGTTTTTGCGCTCATTGTTGAAGACAGTGATTCATCATCAGACACGGATGAGGACAAGCTAATGGATGGGAGTTTTGATAGTGATGAGGAGTTGTATGAATTTCATGATGAATAAAACTTAAGTTCATAACTTTATGTAATACATTTTTTTTCAAATTTCGGGTCCCAAAATTAAGGTGCATCTTATACATGGGGAAATACAGTATCCCTATCTCCAGAACTCTGGGTGCACATTTAGGAACATTCAGGAAAAAGCTGGATCATGTGAACAGAGAGAGTCACTCTGAACTTATGAAATGTGCTAAGTAGGAGTAACTGCATAGGGAACAAATGGTAACATGCCTGCTCCTTCTCTTTATTTATTTAGTTTTTTAGAAACTTTGTTCATTGTCAATAATATAGCATAACATAATTAGAGTGATTAGAATTCACTGTTGAAACTGTCTTTGGTTTGAATCTTGATTTCATCACTTGGTAACTGTGGCCTTAGCTAAATCACCATTTCGAAAGTTCAATGTTTTTATTGGAAAGTGTCAACCAAAAAATGATACATCTAATTATAGAATTATTGACATTATACACTTTACAATGCATTTACAATCAGATGAAATATGAAAATAGGAATTTAGATCTTGTGAGCAGCTCTGCAGTGTTGGTGCCACCAATGTGCCTGGTCTGATGGTCGTTTCTCCTGGTTTTAAGTGATTTTGCACAGCCAGTTGTGGAATCTCACTTCCAGGAAGTACAGGGGTATAAAACGAGTATTCAAAGATTGTCATATAAAGGTCCAATCTACTATACAGTATAATTCTAGTTTCTTCATCAACAAGTGGCATTCCCTCCATCTATGATCAATGAAGACTGCCCTTACACATGTTGCCACATTTGCATACTTGTAATTTTTAAAGAATTCACACCTATTCTCCATCCTCTTAGTGCTAGGAGGACTATTTTGAATTTGTAGATTCAACCTCTAAATGGACACACTAAAAAAACAAGACAATACAGCTGAGGGTTTCAGGTAGTTCTTTACAGTCTAATTGTTGGCCATGCACATTTCTGGCCAGGGAAGAGATAAAAATATTTACTTAGTAAAAAGAAAATTTGCATGGGGTGAAAAGAGAATTGCTGTGGTATAAAGCCATTAGCCGCGGCCACCATCACAGCTGCCTGGCCCATGCAGGTTTGCATTAGATTCGGAGAGACGATAATGAAATAATGGAGCCAAGAACTGGTGGGCCATCATCTTTAATCCTAGCTTGCACCTGGCAGGCAAGTAAAAAAACACACTGGGCTCCAAAACCCACTTATCAGTGCTCACAAAGCTACTGACTTATCTGAGTTTCCTAGAATCAAAGTTTGTAGCTCACCAGACTTATTCACCTCTGTGTCCCATCTCCTTCCTTCTCTGTACAAACTCTGCACAAACTGGCTTCTCCCTCAGCACTCCACCATCCTGGTTGCTTCGCCTGGCCTCCTCCATGTGGCCTTTCTCTGCTCTCCTCTCTAATGCTAATCTCAGGAACCGAAGGAGCACTTTATAGTGTAGAAATCAAAACCTTTAATCCAATATACAAATAAGAAAGTCTCTGATACAAAGTCACTTATCTGAGGCATAATGGAATTCCTCATGAGAGTGCACCACCCCACATCAAAAAGGGTGGGGAAGGCTTAGTCCTAAAACCAAGCCCCAGGCTACAAGGATTCTGCCTGCCCACAGCCCACCCTCAACACACATTAATATGAGCACGCCCATTCCAAGCAAGAAGGGCAACTAATATCACCTGGGCAATGGGCTTCCACATGGGCAGCACCATCCTTAACAAAGTGAGCATAATATATTTTATCTGCCGAACATCTGGTAAGACCCAGATTGTTTTATTTATTTATTTATCTTTCTTTTGTGACAGATATAGAGAGAGGGACAGACGGACAGGAAGGGAGATAGTAAGAAGCATCAACTCTTTATTGCGGCACCTTAGTTGTTCATTGATTGCTTTCTCATATGTGCCCTGATGGGGGGGCTAGAGCAGAGTGAGTGACCCCTTGCTCAAGCCAGTGACCTTGGGCTCAAGCTGGTGAGCTGTGCTCAAATGAAATGAGCCTGCACTCAAGCCGGTGACCTTGGGGTTTTAAATCTGGGTCCTCTGCGTCCCAGTCTCATGCTCTATACCAGGCATCCCCAAACTATGGCCTGTGGGCCACATGCGGCCCCCTGAGGCCATTTATCTGGCCCTCCGCCGCACTTCCGGAAGGGGCACCTCTTTCATTGGTGGTCAGTGAGAGGAGCACTGTATGTGGTGGCCCTCCAACAGTCTGAAGAAAGTGAACCCACCCCCTGTGTAAAAATTTTCGAGACACCATCGCCTGGTCAGGCCAGATTGTTACATTTCTTAGATAAACCTTTAACTATACGGGTCTCAGCTGACATGATATTGGCTGGGTATGAGAAGATAGGAGGCTTGGTCCATCTGCTCTCTGAAGTCATTTTCCTATCTGGGATCTAATGGGTAAAGGTCTAGAGGAAATACATCATAGGGTGGGCTGTGTACACCTCTGTTCCTATTTGCTTTTTAGCTCCTCTGAAAAGGAAAATCCTACTACAATAAGATCAACCAAAGGATAGTTTAAAAATGCCTGCAAGGTATTTTCTTTAAAAGCTCCGGATCCTTACATAGCTTTCTCTCCTCACCTGGGGAGGCTAGCGCTCTAATGGATTCACTTGAAACCTGACTCCCATCTTCTCATGCCTTCTATGGACTCCTGCTTTTAACTGTTTCCATGGATATCTGTTAGTTCTGTCCCGCTGCCTCCTACCTTGAACTTGATGGGTAGCTGGAAGGTCACTTCTCATTAATTCCAGGGGTCCCAGCGCATGGTCTTTGTTGGGCAGATAAAATGTATTATGCTCACTTTGTTAAAAATGGAGGCCGTCGCCCAGGTGATATTAATGTGTGTTGAGAATCCTTGTAGTCTGGGGCTTGGTTTTGGGATTAAGCCTTTCCCACCCTTTTTGATGTGGGGTGGTACAATCCAATCATGCCTCAGAGAAGTGACTTTGTATTAGAGACTTCCCTATTTTGTATATTGGATTAGAGGTTGTGAAGCTACACTATAAAATGGGGACGGAGTGGGAGCTGGCGCTCTTGGTTCCTGAGATTATCATTAGAAGAGAGAGCAGAGGAGAGCAGAGAAAGGCCACGTGGAGGAGGCCAGGAGAAGCAGCCAAGATGGCGGAGTGCTGAGTGAGATGCCAGTTTGTGTAGAGTTTGTATTTGGGATAAGGAAGGAGATGGGGAACAGAGGTGAATAAGTCTGGTGAGCTAGAAACCTTTGATTCTAGGAAACTCGAATAAGTCAGTGGCTTTGTGAGCACTGAATGTGACTGGGTTTTGGAGCCCAGTGTGTATTTTTACTTGCCCGCCGGGTGCAAGCTAGAATTAAAGACTATGGCCCATCAGTTTTTGGCTCCACTGTTTCTTTACTGACTGTCCGAATCCAATGCGAACCTGCATGGGCTGGTGTAAAGCCAGGAGGCAGGGCCAGATCCACCATCACAGCCTTCTGGCCCTGTGAAACTTATTCGAGTTTCCTAGAATCAAAGGTTTCTAGCTCACCAGACTTATTCACCTCTGTTCCCCATCTCCTTCCTTATCCCAGATACAAACTCTGTACAAACTGGCATCTCACTCAGCACTCCCGCCATCTTTGCTGCCTTTCCTGGCCTTCTCCACGTGGCCTCCTCCCGCTGCTGGCTGCTGGCTCTATTCTCTTTGCTCTCTCATGCTAACCTCAGGAACCAAGCAATCCAAACTCTTAATCCAATATACAAAACAGGGAAGTCTCTAATACAAAGTCACTTCTCTGAGGCATGATTGGATTGTACCGCCCCACATCAAAAAGGGTGGGAAAGGCTCAATCCCAAAACCAAGCCCCAGGCTACAACGATCCCCAACACACATTAATATCACCTGGGCATGGCCTCACGTGGGCAGCGTCATCTTTAACAAAGTGAGCATAATATATTTTATCTGCCCAACAAGGCCCATAGTTCCCATTGAAATATTGGTCAGTTTGTTGATTTAAATTTACTTGTTCTTTATTTTAAATATTGTATTTGTTCCCGTTTTGTTTTTGTACTTTAAAATAAGATATGTGCAGTGTGCATAGGGATTTGTTCATAGTTTTTATTATAGTCCGGCCCTCCAAAGGTCTGAGGGACAGTGAACTGGCCCCCTGTGTAAAAAGTTTGGGGACCCCTGGCCTAGCCGATAGCTTGCAAGAGTAAGTCTCCACCCCAAACCGCTTTTTTTAATAGAGCAGAGCAAAGTCATTAGCAAGTCAAGCGATCTCTGATACAAAGTCACATTTCCAAGGCTGGAACCCAAGAATTTTCCTGAATGCAGAAAACTCTCCACCCTGCAGATAACATCTTAACTTCTCAAAACAAAGGGTGAGAGGAAGGGCATGTAAATTGCCTCTAGCGACTTAATCAAGTAAGTGAAGTGGGGGGATGGGACAATTACAAATACTCAGCTTCATAGTCAATATGGAGTTGTGAGGAAGAGCTTAGCCTTTACCTTAAGCCAGGGGTCTCAAACTCACGGCCCGCAGGCTGCATGCGGCCCGCCGAACAATTTTGTACGGCCCACAGACTAATCCACGAAGTTCAAAATATTTTGGATAAAATTAAGTAAGCCTAGGGGCCTACTTGTATTTTTCATTTCTCTAGCATCCTAGCTAGATATTAGCTTAGTTAACAGCAGTTGTGATGCGAACTACAGTTTCTGGTCGTTTTGTGACACTGAGTAAACTGCATGTACGATTGTGCTTGTTGTACTGATTTTTTTTTGTTGTTTTCAACTGCAGTGAGAAAAGTGTTGCGTAACAGTTGCCTTTTTTTTTTTATGCTTTTATTTGAGGTTTTTTTTTTTTTTTTGTTTTGTTTTTAGAGAGGAGAGAGAGAGACAGAGAGAAGGTGGGGAGGAGCTGGAAGCATCAACTCCCATATGTGCCTTGACCAGGCAAGCCCAGGGTTTCGAACTGGCGACCTCAGCATTTCCAGGTGGACGCTTTATCCACTGCGCCACCACAGGTCAGGGAACAGTTGCCTTTTGTAGACCTAGTGCGGCCCGCCTAACGCCTAACGGCTGTGATCTTGCTCTGCAGCCCACATGCTGAGTTGAGTCTGAGACCCCTGCCTTAAGCCCTAAACTGCGAGGGCTTTGCCAGCTTGCAGTCTACCACAAACATATGCTTTCAGTGAATGAAACTGGTAAGAAAGAAATCGATAGAGAACTTAGAAAGTTATAGTTGGGGAAGAAGGGTGAGAAAATAGCAGAATGTAAGGATTCTTGGAGAAAACAGAAACCAAAATGTTCAACCTCTTCATCTCAAGGTTCAATTATTAAAACTTGGTTAATTTTTTTAGTATGGTGCTTGACACAATGTAAGTCAGCCAGGATATCAACAACAGCAATATTGACAAATAATATTACCAATTAAATAGAAATGGTTTTTTTTGGTTAAAATTGGGTTGTTTATATTAATTTGGCAATTAAATATGTAAAGTTACTCTGGAGTAAGAAGAATAAATATGGGGATTAAATACATAAACTTGAAACTATTAGAATTGTGATTATAAATCATATTATTTTCCTTTACTTATACATTTGTTCTTTTGTTTTTAAAGGAGCAGGACATCAATGTTCTTAATTTCTAATTCCCTGCCATTTTTCAGATGGAGATAAAGGAAGAGAGCCCAATATACCCAGACTCTGTGACGGTATTTGACTTATATCCAGTAGATGGCAGTATAACACCATACTTTCATATCTTTTGTTAAGGACTGCACTCACTAGCCAGACAAAGCTAAGGGCATAGAGCACAGAGAAGGAATGTTACCTAAAATCTTTATTCTTTCATTGTTTTAGTTTGATCCAGTTCATCATTGGGTAATGAATCACCTAAGAAAATCTATTAAAAGCAGATGGAGAGTTTGACATGATGAAGTGACCCCTGCTGCTTACACTTGACACTCAGATCTAACTTTATTTAGCTGTCTTTTTGACTAAGGGATGCAGGGTGATGAGGATAAGAGCAAATATGGATACTCTGTGGGACACTCACAAAGGTCTTCCATTTGTTTGCTTAATTGTAAGTGAACCTTGCTACAGTTTTAATATGTCTAGGAAAGCATGTCAGAAGCTATAATGATTAATATGGCAATATTATCATCCTTCAAAAAGACTATATATTCCACAATGAGAACTGTCTTAAAGCCAGTTTACAAGCTAGATAAAAATACCAAACTCATTGCTTTATAATCATGCTTTATATTAAAATGAGAGTTTAATTCATATTGCTTAGCATCTTATTGACCATATGACTCCTAAAAACTTTCGATGATTAGTAATGAAATATATGGCACTAACTAAACATACTGCATCCAATGTACTGTTATTTTAAGAGCATCCAAAATTAATATATTTTTATATTCTACAATAAGGAGTCAATTTCTATTCACTAACTTTTTAGATTTTCTCATCTGTTTATACATGAACATAAATTCACCTCTTCCCTTATGCACACTTACTATGCTGACTAAAAACAATAATCCCAGTAAGAGCTGGTAGTGAATAGTAAAGTCAGTTAAATTAGTTTAAAAATGGTTTTTAAAACATTATGCAATTTTTATTCAAAAAGTAAGGAAAAAAATTGAATTGCTTTAAAAGATATATTGTCTTTAAATTAATAACAACTAGAGAATTGGAGAGAGTATGACAAGTGTCAAATATATAAAACCGATGCAAAAAGTAAAGCATAAATCAATAAATTTGTGAACCAAACACATTAGTGGTTAAAATAATACATATAAACTGCTTAAACTTCCTAAATAAAAAATAAAAATGTTGATTGGTTTTAAACACAAGCCCCATTATTTCTTTGCATAGGGAGAAAAGGCTAAAATCAAATAATACTAAATATTTCATATTAAAATGGTAAAAGACAAGATAGGCAAAGACAGCAAGAAACTATAATATAATAAAGAAAAGTAATTAGAGGAGGCAATATTAATATCAATATTAATATCTCTGAGAATAAATTGAAAATGTATTAGATTTTAAAAAGATGGTAAATATATAGAAAACAAGTAGGATTTATAATTAAATTATAAAAAGCATAGAACTGATATTAAAAGAGTATAAAGCATTAAGCAAAAAATTTTAATAATATAGAGAAATGTGAACAGAAACATGATGTTAGCATTGAAATTTTAGCACACTGCTATTAATTTATAAAACTAATGCAGAAAATAAGAACAAGAATTGGAAAATGTAATTTAAAATAGTAAATAGTGGCTAAGACTCTGGAACACTATAACCTAGAATAGGAAATATAATTTTTTCAAGTATTTATTTAAATCATTCACAAAAGTTATCATATATTAGACTATAAAGAAGATATCAATAATTGCCCCAGAGGAAATAACACTGTAATTTGTACGCTCAGATAATAATGCCTAAATTAATTTAAAACAAAATTTTAACCAATTGTTCAGATATTAAAAACCATACTTATAAATTACAGTCAAATCAAAGAGAAAAAATAAAATGACAAATTTAGTAAGTAGAAATTAAAACACTATTCTTAAAATTTGCATAAGCAATCAAAGTTACACACTGAAGTAAATTCATTGGTTTATCAAACATATGAATTGAAAA
Source organism: Saccopteryx bilineata (assembly GCF_036850765.1). Taxonomy (NCBI): domain Eukaryota; kingdom Metazoa; phylum Chordata; class Mammalia; order Chiroptera; family Emballonuridae; genus Saccopteryx; species Saccopteryx bilineata. Next base: position 82,678,846 of record NC_089491.1, on the reverse strand, counting down.
TAGACTGGCCACATACATTAAAGTCAGTTTGAATTCTAAATAACAATTAAAACATAGTAAAACTTACCTTTATTGAATGTTTTCTCAGTAACAGGGACAGTGTTAAGCACCTTCTAGAAAATACTTTTTTTTCAACAACTCTATCAATTTGTTAGACAATAACTTATTCTCTACTGCATGTCCTTAAACGTTAATAACTTTACATTTAAGCCCTGGCTGGTTGGCTCAGTGGTAGAGCATCGGCCTGGCGTGTGGGGGACCCGGGTTCAATTCCCGGCCAGGGCACATAGGAGAAGCGCCCATTTGCTTCTCCACCCCCCACCCCCTCCTTCCTCTCTGTCTCTCTCTTCCCCTCCCCAGCCAAGGCTCCATTGGAGCAAAGATGGCCCGGGCGCTGGGGATGGCTCCTTGGCCTCTGCCCCAGGCGCTAGAGTGGCTCTGGTCGCGGCAGAGCAACGCCCCAGAGGGGCAGAGCATCGCCCCCTGGTGGGCAGAGCATCGCCCCTGGTGGGCGTGCAGGGTGGATCCCGGTCGGGCGCATGCGAGAGTCTGTCTGATTGTCTCTCCCTGTTTCCAGCTTCAGAAAAATACAAAAACAAAAACAAACAAACAAAAAACATTACATTTAATTCACATTAATGTAATTAAAAACCACATTAATGAATCAATTAATCAACATTAAAAAGAATATCTTATCCCTGGCCAGTTTGCTCAGTGGAGAGAGGGTCCTCCCTGCAGGCAGACATCCTGGGTTTGATCCTAGTCAGAGCACACAAGAGAAACGACCATCTGCTTCTCTGCCTCTTCTCTCTCTCTTCCTCTCTTGCAGCCAGTGGCTTGGTTGGTCCACGTTGGCCCTCAGCCTTGAGGATACCTCAGTTGATTCAAGCATTGGCCTCAGACAGGGGTTGCAGGGTGGATCCCAGTTGGGGTGTATGCGGGAGTCTATCTCCCCTCTTCTCACTTAAAAAAAAGTATCTTATAAATATAAAGTAATTTGATACTAGAAAATGTATTTGCATAATGCATCATCTATCACAGAACTCAAGTGAGAGTTTCTTAAGGATGAGTTGTAATATGGAGTCTAAAACTAAAACAGTGATTCTTTTAACTTCTACTATGTAAAAACCTATCAATCTGTCCTTTTAATAAATAAATCCCTTTTACCCATGTGATTTTGACATATGTACACTTATCATTTGGAAAATACTAGTTCACTGAGATATTCAGATGTTACAAATTATATATATTTCAATCTATTAATCAAGTAATTCATTTGATAATATCACTATTGTTGTCATCACAAAAGCCTTTAAATATTGTAAAGCTCACAGTGGTAAATTTTCCAGAATTCTAATTTTCTATTGAAACTTAACTATTATAATAGGCAAAAAAATGCTTTCCCTGAAGTGACTGTTTTATTTCATAAATATCTTGAGAAAATGTTTGTCAAATGCCCAATTCTTTTTTTCTTTTTTTAGCAAGAAAGAGAGAGAGAGATAAGCGTCACTTTAGTTATTCATTGATAGCTTTCTTGTACAAGCCCTGAGGGGGGGTGGTGTGGTTCCTGCGGAACTACTGGCCCCTTGCTGAAGCCAGTGACCTTTGGGCTCAAGCCAGTGACTATGGGTTCATGTCTATGATCCCACACTCAAGCTGGCAATCCTACACTTAAGCTGGTGACCCCAGGATTTTGAACCTGGGTCCTCAGCCTCTCGGGCTGATGCTCTATCCATTCGCTACTCCCTGGTCAGGCTCAAATGCCCAATTTTTTTTAAATTTATTTTTATTTTATTTATTCATTTTTAGAGAGGAGAGAGAGACAGAGAGAGAGACAGAGAGCGAGAAGGGGGAGGAGCTGGAAGCATCAACTCCCATATGTGCCTTGACCAGGCAAGCCCAGGGTTTCGAACCGGCGACCTCAGCATTTCCAGGTCGACACTTTATCCACTGCGCCACCACAGGTCAGTCTCAAATGCCCAGTTTTTAATAACCATAGTTTGTCTGCCATTCTGTCAAGTAAAAAATGAATTCTGTGAAAAGTTTGGCTATTTAACTTACAACACAAACAATGTTGTAGCTTCTCAAAATAGTCATCACACACGTAGCAGAAGTGCTTATCACACAGAATATTTAAAAGACTATCACAAAGAATATTAAAAAGATGTGCATTCAAAAGTTAAGAGTAATAAAATTCCATCAAGGGCATTCTTAAGTAAAACTGGCCTTTTTTACTTCAAGTATATTATAGTGAAAAATATAATAATTATTAGTACATTTTGGGGTCTACTGCCTGATTGACACAGGCACCAGAAGTTTTATCCACCATGTTTTTGGTGAAAAAGGCAAATAATGTCTTGACAGAATATAAAAATAATTTTGACCTCCAGGATCCCCTTAAAGTCTCTAGGGGACACGTGGAAGCCCACAGAGCACACTTTTAGAGCTGTTGTTCTAGTGAATTTTCCTGTACTTGCTTTGGTCAAGTCCTCCCCAGCTTTAAATCCTAAAGCAGTCTCAGATAAAGTCTGACATCTTTATCATAGTCTGTCATTGGGACCCTTTCCATTTCTCTAGCCTCATTACAAGCCATAATCTCTGTCTGCCAGTCAAGTCCATCCACTCTGGCCTCTTTCACTTCTTTAAATGACCAGGCCCTTTTGTGCTAAAGGACCATTCCTGTGTGGTTTTGGGGTTTTTTTAACCCTGGGAAATTTTGCCCCCTACCCAATGCTTCCCACTCATCCTTCAAGGCTCATACTTTGTATTTCTTCCCTGGGGAAAATGGAAGGTAGCCTAAGTAAGCTACCCATGATCCTCACTGCCACAGCATCTTTTATTCTTCTTGTGTAGCCAAGATTCTAATTGTAAATAACTAATTATATTATAAACATGTCTTTTACTTTATTTTATATTTATTTTAGGTGTACAGCACAGTAGTTAGACAATTATATAATTTATAAAGTGATCCCACAGGGCACCATGCATAGTTATTACAATAAGGTTGATTATATTCCCTATGCTACACTTTACATCCTTTTGACTATTTTGTAACTTTTTACTCTCTTCACTTCTTTTTATCCACTCCCCCACACCCTTCCATCTGAAAAACCCTCAGTATCTTCACTGTATCTATGTTTGTGTTTCTGTTTTCTTTGTTTGTTTATTAGATTCCACATATAAGTGAAATTATATTGTACTTGTGTGTTTCTGTCTACCTTATTTTACTTAGCCTAATACCTTCTATCTGGGTCCATCGATAATGTTGCAAATGGCAAGATTTCATTCTTTTTATGGCTGAGTTATATTCCATTATATATATGTGCCACTACATTTTTATTCACTTGTCTATTGATGGGCACTTGGGTTGCTTCCATACCTTGGCTATTGTAAATAATGCTGCAATGAACAGAGCAGTGCATATGCATTTTCAAGTTTGTATTTTAGATTTCTTTGAATAAATACCTAGAAGTGGAATTGCTGGATCATATGGTAGTTCCATTTAAAAATTTCCTAGGAATCTTCACCTTGTTTTCCATATTGGCTGCTCCAATATACAATCCCACCAACAGTGCATGAGGGTTCTCTTTTCTCCAAAACCTTGCCAACATTTGCACTTTGTTGATTTATTGATTATAGCCATTCTGATAGGGGTGAGGTGATGCTTCATTGGGGTTTTCCTTTTATTTAGACAATAAATTTTAACGAGGTGACATTGATCAACTAGAGTACATAGATTTAGAGAAAACATCTCCAGATCATTTTGAAATTTGATTATGTTGTATACCCATCACCCAAAGTCAAATTGTCCTCCATCACCTTTTACTTGGCTTTCTTTATGCCCCTCGACTCTCCCTACCCTTTCCTTCCCCTCCCTTTACCTCCCCCTGGTAACCACTGCACTCTTGTTCATGTTCATGAGTCTCAGTTTGTGTCCCACCTATGTATGGAATTATACAGTTCTTAGTTTTTTCTGATTTACTTATTTCACTCAGTATAATGTTATCAAGGTCCATCCATGTTGTTGGTCCATCCAAGTGCCAATATGTTATCATTTCTTATGACTGAGTAGTATTCCATTGTATATATATACCACATCTTCTTTATATAATCATCTATTGAGGGCTTTTTGGTTGTTTTCATGTCTTGGCCACTGTGAACAATGCTGTGAAGAAGATGGGGCTGCATGTATCTTTATGTACCAATGTTTTTGAGTTTTGGGGTATATACCCAGTAGAGGGATTGCTGGGTCATATAGTAGTTCTATTCTTAATCTTTTGAGGAATCATGGCAAGAGCGTGGTGGTTATGGGGGGCGGGGAGAGGGAGAGGGGGAGGGGTGGGGGAGGGGCACAAAGAAAACTAGATAGAAGATGACAGAGAACAATCTGACTTTGGGTAATGGGTATGCAACAGAATTGAATGACAAGATAACCTGGACATGTATTCCTAGGTTTTTTTATTTTTTTGTTGCAACTGTAAAAGGGATTATTTTTTTTTTAGTTTATTTTCTGAAGTTTCATTGTGGACATATAGGAAGGCAATAGACTTCTATATAATATCTCTATCCTGCGACCTTACTCTACTGGTTTATTGTTTCTAATAGTCCTTTTATGCAGTCTATAAGTTTTTTGATGTACAGGATTATATCGTCTGTGAAAAGTGAAACCTTTACTTCTTCTTTCTTAATATGAATGACTTTTATTTCTTTCTCTTGTCTGATTGCTCAGGCTAGAACTTCCAGCACTACATTGAATAAGAGTAGAGAGAGTGGGCAGCCTTGTCTTGTTCCTGATTTTAGAGGAAAAGTCCTCAGTTTTTTTCCATTTAATATGATGTTAGCTGATGGTCTGTCATAAATGGCTTTATTATGTTGAGATATTTTCCTTCTATACCCATTTTGTTGAGTGTTTTAAACATTAAATGATGTTGTATTTTATCAAATGCCTTTTCTGCATCTATTGATAGAATCATATGGTTTTTGTTCTTTGTTTTGTTGATATGGTATAATACGTTAACCGTTTTACATATGTTGAACCATCCTTGAGATTCTGGAATGAATCTCACTTGATCATGATGAATTATTTTTTTAATGTGTTGTTGTATTCAATTTGCTAGTATTTTGTTTAGTATTTTAGCATCTCTATTCATTAGAAATATTGGTCTGTAGTTTTCTTTTGTTGTGTTGTCCTTGCCTGGTTTGGGTATGAGGGTTATGTGGCCTTATAAAATGTGTTGGGCAGTATTGCCTCTTCTTCAATTTTTTGGAAGGCTTTTGAGTAGAATAGGAACCAAATCTTCTTTGAATATTTGATAAAATTCACTAGTATAGCTGTCTGGCCCTGGACTTTTATTTTTTGGGAGGTTTTTGATAGTTGTTTCTATTTCCTTTCTGCTTATGGGTCTGTTTAGGCTATCTACTTTCATGACTCAGTCTAGGAAGATTGTATTGTTCTAAGAATTTATCCATTTCTTCTAGATTATTAAATTTGGTGGCATATAGTTTTTCATAGTATTCTATGATAATTCTTTATATATCTATGATATGTGCGGTGATTTCTCCTCTTTTGTTTTGGATTTTTTCCTTAGTGAGTCTTGCCAAGGATTTGTCAATTTTGTTGATCTTTTCAAAGAACCAGCTCCTTGTATGATTGATTTTTTTATAGTTTTTCTGTCCTCTATTCCATTTATTTTTGCTCTGATTTTTATCATTTCCTTTCTTCTGTTGGTTTTGGATTGTCTTTGTTCTTCTTTTTCCAGTTCCTTAAGATGCGATGTTAAGTTGTTTACTTGGGCTCTCTCTTGTTTTTTCATATAAGCCTGTAGTGATATAAACTTTTCTCTTATCACTGCTTTTGCTGCATCCCAGAGATTCTGATATATCATAATATCATTTTTGTTTGCCTATATGTATCTTTTGAACTCTGCTTTTATTTCTTCTTTGACCCACTCATTTTTTAAAAGTATATTGTTTTATTTACACATTTTTGTAGGGTTGTTTACTTTTTTTTTTGCAGTTGAATTCTAGTTTCAAAGATTTATGGTCAGAGAATATGCTTGGTATAATTTCAATCTTTCTGAATATGTTGATGTTAGTTTTGTATCCCAAAATATGGTCAGTTCTTGAGAATGTTCCATGTACACTGGAGAAATATGTATACTCTGGTATTTTGGATGAAATGTCCTGTAGATGTCCATCATATCCAATCATTCTAGTGATTCATTTAAGGCCCATATTTCTTTATTGATTTTGTTTGGATGACAATCTAGAGCCATCAGTGGTGTATTGAGGTCTCCAAGTATGATTGTATTTTTGTTGGTTATTATTTTTAAATCATTTAAAAGATGAAATATACTTTGGTGCTCCTTGGTTTGGTGCATATATATTAAGAAGTGTTATGTCTTCTTGATTCAATGTCCCCTTTATCATTATAAAATGACCATCTTTGTCTCTGATTACCTTTGCTGTCTTGTAGTCAGCATTGTTAGATATGGGTATGGCTACATCTGCTTTACTTTGGATATTATATGCTTGGAGAATCATTTTCCAAACTTTCACTTTGAATATGTTTTTATCCTTGTAGCTTAGATGTGTTTCTTGAAGGCAGCATACTGTTGGATTTTCTTTTCTGATCCACTCTGCTCTTCTGTCTTTTTATTGGTGAGTTCAATTCATTTACATTTAATGTAATTATTGACACTTGAGGGTTTTCTACTGCCATTTTATATATTGCTTTCTGATAGCTCTGTATCTTGTTTGATTCTTCCTTTTGTTTTTCTGTCATTTGTTTTAGTTTGGTTGTATTCTATACTTCCTTTCTCTGTTTCTTCTTTTTTTAAGCCTCCTGTTTCTTTAGTGGGTTTTTCAAGGGTGGTTACCATTAGGTAATAAAAAGGATATATATCATATTCATTGTAGTACATTATCTCATGAATGCTTCTGCAATCTATCCTCCTTTGCTATTGTTAATTCTTGTCCTCTCCCTTTTTTTGTTTTTGTTGTCACAGATTTACCTTGTTTTTATTGCGATCTTGTTGGAGCTTTTACTTGTCATTTTGTTTTGTTTTGTTCTTTGTATCTGGTAGAATAACCCCCTTTAGTATTTCCTAAAGTAGAGTTTTTTTGGTGATATATTCCTTCATATTTTTTATATATCTGTGAATGTTTTTATTTCCCCTTTGTATTTGAAGGATAGTTTTGATGGATAAAGTATTCTTGGCTGGAAGTTCCTTTCTTTCAGTACTTTAAATATTGGGGTCCACTCTCTTCTGGCTTGTAGAGTTTCTGCTGAGAAGTCTGATGATAGCCTAATGGGCCTTCCTTTATATGTTGTATTCTTTTTTCCCCGGCTGCTTGACAATTTTTTCATTGTCATTGGTTTGTGATAATTTCATTAAGATGTGTCTTGGAGTAGGTCTGTTTGGGTTAAGGTAACTTGGTGTTCTGTTTCCTTTTTGTATTCAAGGCTCTAATTTTTTCCTCAAGCTTGGGAATTTCTCAATTCTTTGTTTAAATATGTTCTCCATTCCATTTTCTCTCTCTTCTCTTTTGGATATACCCATTATTCTTATGTTGCTCTTTCTGATGGAGTCAGACAATTCCTGTAGGGCAGGGGTCCCCAAACTACGGCCCGCGGGCCGCATGCGGCCCCCTGAGGCCATTTATCCAGCCCCCACCGCACTTCCAGAAGGGGCACCTCTTTCATTGGTGGTCAGTGAGAGGAGCATAGTCCCCATTGAAATACTGGTCAGTTTGTTGATTTAAATTTACTTGTTCTTTATTTTAAATATTGTATTTGTTCCCATTTTGTTTTTTTACTTTAAAATAAGATATGTGCAGTGTGCATAGGAATTTGTTCATAGTTTTTTTTATAGTCCAGCCCTCCAATGGTCTGAGTGACAGTGAACTGGCTCCCTGTGTAAAAAGTTTGGGGACCCCTGCTATAGGGCTTTCTCATTTTTTACATTAGTGAGTCTCTCTCCTCTTCTCTCTGTAGTATTTCTTGTTGCCTGTCTTCTATATCACTAATTCTCTCTTCTATATGACCTGTTCTATTAGCTAAGCTTACCTTGTTTTTCAGTTCATGTATTGAGTTTTTCATCTCTGTTTGGTTCCTTTTTATAGTTTTAATTTCCTTGATGAAATATTCTTTTTGTTCACTAAATTGTTTTTTGAGTTCTATAAATTGCCTTTTTGTGCTATCTTGTATTTCCCTGAGTATTTTTAGGACTTCAAAAGGAAAAGGAAAGAATAAAAAAAAAGAAGATAAAATGACCGAAGTGGGGAAAGAGTTATAAAAAATGTAATTTTTTCCTGGTTTTGAGAGCTTCTTCCTTTTCTTTCAGCAGGTGGTGGTGTACTACAGGTTTTGAGCAGACGTTTGCTGTTTTGTTGCTACAGCAATGATGTAGGCAGGGCCTCAGTCCCATTGGTAGGCAGGGCTTATTAGGTCTTGGAGCAGGGGTCCCCAAACTTTTTACACAGGGGGCCAGTTCACTGTTCCTCAGACCGTTGGGGGGCAGACTATAAAAAAAAAACTATGAACAAATCCCTATGCACACTTCACATGTCTTATTTTAAAGTAAAAAAACAAAACAGAACAAATACAATATTTAAAATAAAGAACAAGTAAATTTAAATCAACAAACTGACCAGTATTTCAATGGGAACTATGGGCCTGCTTTTGGCTAATGAGATGGTCAATATCCAGTTTCATAGTTGTCACTGCTAGCCGTACAAGTGATATGACGTGCATCCAGAGCTATGACGTGTGTGTCTCACATCACCAGAAGTAGTACTGTACCTGAGCAATGCTGTGCTTTGTGCTCCTCTCACTGACCACCAATGAAAGAGGTGCCCCTTCTGGAAGTGCAGTGGGGGCCGGATAAATGGCCTCAGGAGGCCACATGTGGCCTGTGGGCCGTAGTTCAGGGACCCCTGGCTTGGAGGCTTTGACAATGGAAGAGTCAGTTTTCCAGGTGCCTCCCCCATGTCTCTCCCACCTGAGCTAGCAGCATGAGGACTTAGCTGTGATGTTTGCCCCAGCCACTGTTTGCAAAGCAAGAGGTTTTAAGAGCAGCCAGATCCTTCCTCCAGCACTGCTCAAAGCACAGTTCTGGGTAAGGTTGTGCCAATCAGAGCCACCAGCAAGAGCAGGCAAGACTGGGAGCCGATTGCAGATCTAGTGCCTTTCTAAGGGCGGGCAGACAGGTCTAGCATGTCTCAGCATGCCACGGGCTGGTACTCGATTGCAGATCAGTTACCTCTCTAAGGACTCCCAGGCATGTCTAGTATGCCTCAGCACTCTGCTGGTCTAATCTCCATAGGCTTCTCCCTTGTACACTGTTTGGTAACCCACAACAAGCCACATGCATGCCCCCATGACTTCCACAGTGCACACAGAGGTCTGCTCCTGCCCACTTAAGCACACAGTGCCTGTGATCTCAGTCAGAGCCGGGAATGCAAGATTGTGCTCTGAAACCTGTATTGGCTAGCAGAGGTGCTCCACCCTAATAGATCCAGGCCTAGGGATCATGGCCCTTGTGCACTTCCCGTGCTGTTGGTCGTGAAGCCTGGGAAACACAGACGCTGGCTACAGCCCATGCAGATGTCCACTGCTGATAATCTTGGGCTAAACTTTCCAGTTCGTGAGCGCCAGCACTTATGCCAGAGGTGCCAGGTGGAGCCACTAGCACACCATCCGCGACTGTGGACCCAGGAGCACTCAAACCTGTTGGTGCTGGTGCCGGCACCCACGGGCATCTAGCACTGGCAACCTCCATCGGAGCCAGCTGCCTGTGCTCACCCCACTTCCACGATCTCAGTCCAAGCCAGTGTACTCTCTCCTCTGCTTGATCATCCACCCTAAACAAGCTTCTTCTTTCCTCTCCCCCAGACCCTCTGCTTCTTTTGGTTCCAGATGAAAGTGACTCTTCCTCAGATCAGTGTGGAAAGCGAAATACTCCTTTCTCCACCTTATTTCTTTGAGAATGGATTATATATTCAGCCACCTTTTCACCCAATCATACCTCTGTCTGGTGTGTGTATATTTCAGGTGCTCCTGAGATTTTTTTCTCTGTCTTTAGTTGTTGAATTTGTTGAAATTTCAAAGGTAGATATCAGGAGTACCCCTAGTGGCATGTTTTCTCTAATGTCACTCCTCATTGGAGTTTTAATTTGTATTTTTCTGATGATTAATGTTATTGAACTCATGTGGCTGGTGGACATCTGTATGTCCGTCCCTTTTGGAGGAATGTCTATTTAGATCTTGTGTCCATTTTTAATTGTTATTAGGTGTTGAGTTGTATTAGTTCTTTTTTTTTAAGTGAGAGGAAGGGAGATAATGAGGTACAGACTCCTGCATGCACCCCGACGAGGATACACCCAGGATCCATCAATCCATCTGGGGTTGATGCTCAAATCAACTGAGCTATCCTCAGTGCCTGAGACTGACACTGGCTGTGAGAGGGGAAACAAGAGAGACAGAGGGAGAGAGGGGAAGAGAGCAGATTGTTGTTTTTCATGTGTGCCCTGATTGAGGATCGAACCTGGAATGTCCGCATGCTGAGTCAATGCTCTATCCACTGAGCAAACCGACCAGAGCCAAGTTGTATCCATTTTATTCAGATTTTTCAATTTAATAGAATATTGTTAATAGTATTTTCTTATAACCCTTTGTATTGTACTTCTGTTCTGTCAAGGTTTTACTTCCTTTCTTTCATGTCTGATTTTATTTATTTGAATTTTCTCTCTCTTTTTTTTTTGATGAATCTGGTTAAGGATTTATTTATTTTGTTTATCTTTTCCAAGAACCAGCTCTTGATTTCATTTTATTTGTTTTTTTTAGATTCTATTTTGTTTATTTCCATTTGTTCTTTATTCCTTCCTTCTACTTACTTTGGGATTTGTTTGTTCTTTTTATAGTTCCTTTAGCTATAAAATTATATTGTTTATTTGAGTTTTTTTTTGAGATAGGTCTGTATTCTTATGAGTTTTCCTCTTGAACTGTTTTCACTATGCCTCATAGATACTGGTTTGTTGTGTTTTTATTTTCATTTGCCTCCAGGTATCTTTTGACTTTTTCCCTTGATCTTATTGTTAACCTATGTATTGGATAGTAGCATGTTATTTAGCTTCCATGTTTTTGTGTGTTTTTCAGTCTTCTTTCTGTAATTGATTTCTAGTTTTATAACATTGTGAAATGAAAAGATGCTTAATATGATTTCAATTTTTAAAAATTTATTGAGACTTGTTTCATGACTGGAAAATGTTCCATGTGTGCTTGAAAATCATGAATATTCTATGCCTTTGCTGTGAAATGCTCTGAAGATATTAATTAATTCCATCTGATCTAGTGTGTCATTTAAGGCCAGTTTTTTCTTGTTGATTCTCTGTCTGGAAGATCTACCCATTAACTTCAATGGTCTGTTAAAATTCCTTACTATGACTGTATTATTGTCCATTGCTCCCTTTATGTTTATCAATATTTGTTTTATATATTTAAGTACTCATATGTTAAATTTATAAATGTCTACAAGGTTTAAATACTCTTGTTGAATTGACCTCTTTACCTTAATGTAATGTCCTTAGTCTCTTTGTATAGCCTTCTTTATCTCTTATTATGCTACCCTATCATTTAAAAATAATTACATGAAATGTCTTTCCCCATCCCTTTACTTTTAGTCTGTATCTTTTAATCTGAAATGGATCTTTTGTAAACAGCATATGTATGGGTCTTGTGTTCTTATACATTCAGTTACCTTATATCTTTTGATTGGTGCAATTAATTAATTTACACAGAGGGCCCAAGTTTGAAACTTCGAGGTCTCCGGCTTGAGCATGGGCTCACCAGCTTGAGTGTGGGATCACTGGCTTGAACCCAAAGGTTGTTGGCTTGAGCAAAGGGTCACTCACACTGCTGTAACCTCTGGGTCAAGTCACATATGAGAAAGCAATCAATGAACAACTAAGGTGCTGCAATGAAGAGTTGATGCTTCTCACCTCTCTCTCTTCCTGCCTGTCTGTCTCTATCTGTCTCTCTCTCAGTCTTTGTCACAAAAATAAAAATAAAAATAAAGTGATTATTCATAGGTAAGTGGTTATGGTCATGTTATTATTCACATTTATGTTCTTTTTTTTAAAAGTATACCCTTTAACACTTCTTATAATACTTATTTGGTGGTTAACTTTTTCTTGTCTGGGAAGTGCTTTATATCTTTTTTAATTTTAAATAATAGACTTGCTGGGTAGAATAGTCTTGGTTATAGGATTTTGCTTTTTATCACTTTGAATATTTCAAGCCAATCTCTTCTGTCTTGAAAATTTTTGTTGAGAAGTCAGCTGACAGTCTTATGACAGCTTCTTTGTAGGTAACTCTCTTTCTCTTGCTGCTTTTAAAAATCTCTCTTTGTCTTTAACCTTTGCTATTTTAACTATGATGTGTATTTGAGTTAATCCTGTTTGGGATTTATGCTTCCTGGATTTTTATGTCTATTCCCTTCACAGGTTAGGGAACTTTTCAGACATTATTTATTAAAATAGGTTCTCAATTGCTTGCTTTCTCTCTTGTCCAACCCTGTGATGCTGATGTTACTATTCCTGATGTTGTCTCGAGTCCCTTAAACTATCTTGTCTTTTAAAAGTTCTTTTTCTTTTTCTTTTACTGATAGAGAGAAAAAGAGACAGACAGAGAAATGAAAAGCATCAACTCATAGTTGTGGCACTTTAGTTGCTCATGGATTGCTTTCTCATGTGTGCCTTGACCAGGGAGCTCCAGCAGAGCTAATGATCCCTTTGCTCAAGCTAGTGATCCTGAGCCTCTAGTCAGAGACCTTGGGGCTCAAGCCAGAGACCTTTGTCTATGATCATGTTTATGATCCCATGCTCAAGCTGGCGACTGCGCGCTCAAGCTGGTGATCCTGCACTTAAACTGGATGAGCCTGTGCTCAAGATGGCAACCTCAGGGTTTCAAACCTGGGTTCAGTGTCCCCAGCTGATGCTTTATCCCTTGTACCACTGCCTGGTCAGGTCTTAAAATTTTCTTTTCTTTTTGTTACTCTAATCAAGTGTTTTCTGCTACTTAGTCTTGTGAATCACTGATTCAATTCTCTGCTTTATTTTATCTGCTGCTGATTTCTTCTAGTGTATTCTTTTTTTTTTTTTTTCATTTTTCTGAAGCTGGAAACAGGGAGAGACAGTCAGACAGACTCCCGCATGCGCCTGACCGGGATCCACCCGGCACGCCCACCAGGGGCGACACTCTGCCCACCAGGGGGCGATGCTCTGCCCATCTTGGGTGTCGCCATGTTGCGACCAGAGCCACTCTAGCGCCTGAGGCAGAGGCCACAGAGCCATGCCCAGCGCCCGGGCCGTCTTTGCTCCAATGGAGCCTTGGCTGCGGGAGGGGAAGAGAGAGACAGAGAGGAAAGCGCGGCGGAGGGGTGGAGAAGCAAATGGGCGCTTCTCCTGTGTGCCCTGGCCGGGAATCGAACCCGGGTCCTCCGCACGCTAGGCCGATGCTCTACCACTGAGCCAACTGGCCAGGGCCTAGTGTATTCTTCATATCAGTTATCATAGTTTTCACTTCTGACTTTTTTTTTATAGTTTCCACATCCTTTTTAACTCTTAACAACCTCTTTGTTGAAGTTCTCACTAAGTTCATTATGCATCCTTATAACCAATGTTTTGAACTCTGTGTTTTGTAGACTCTTGATCACATGAGCCTGGTGCTCCAAGAGTGTCCCTCTTCTGGGTTGTGTAAGCCCTCATATTATAGTTGAGCCTTGATTGCTGTTGGCACTTTAGTGGGTGCAATTGACCCTCAGGCTGACTGGCTGTGAGAATTGGCTATGACCACAGCACATGAGCTATTATATGGGGGCTGACCTCATTGAGCAGGATTCATCCCAGTGGAATCTTGTGCCTGCCAAGTCTTCCCTTTGAGAATGAAGTTTTTGGAGCTAATCAGGTGGTGTTCTGTTGCAGTCTGAAGCTGAGCATTTGGGTGTGTTGGTTCTGAGGCCTCTTGAGAAGGACTCCAATGCAGGCCAATATCAGATGCTGCCTGTGACCTGTTGGTGGAAATATGTTAGGAGCTACAAAGTGATCCACTATTGGAGGCTGGCTGTGCTGAGCTTAGATGCACGGGGAGGGGCCATACTGCAAACTGAAGCCAGCTGTCATCATCAGTACTGGCTCTCAGGCAGGTCAGCAAAAGGCCTAAGGCAGCTTCATACTTGAGACCTGCTGCCAGAGACTGTTCATAAAGTTCAGCTACTGTAAGAGCCTCAGGCAGAATGTGAGTTGAGTGAGGCAGGGTTCCAGGGAGTTATCAGAGAGCTAGTTGAGTTCACCAGACTAATGCAGAATTAGGTTTTGCCATGTCAGGGAAAAGCTCAGCACAGGAATGATGGGCCCGTGAACCACAGGAGAGAATGTGTCAACACAGGGACATTGTCAGTTGTTCCTCTAGCACTTGCTCTGAAACCAAACAACTTAGTTTCTCCCAGTATGTCTTTGGTGCTCCCTGAAACACTGTCACTCCTTTGGAGCTCAAGATGGTGCCTGTGAGTGAAAGTTTGTGAGCTGACCCTTTAAGAAGCTGCCTAGGTTTACAGTAGCCTTCTGTGTCACTGGAAAAATGGAGGAATCCCACTATTTAGTAATAGTATTACATAGTTATCACAATATTATTTGAAGTCATTCCTGTACTTTAGACAGAAATAAGAGAGATTATGATACCAGGTGAGTAGTAGACTTATTAGGGGGATCACTTCATAAATTATATAAATGTCTAACCACTGTGCAATATACCTGAAACTAATATAAAATAATATTGAATGTCAATTATAATTGACAAAATTAGAAGACCTAATTTAATAGAATGCTCTTTACAAAAACTGTTAAAAAATCATTTTAACAAAAACTGACTTTGAACTAACAATAAAGTTATCTGGTTCTTTCATCCTGTTGTTAAGAACAACTTTTAAGGAAGCTTTACTAGACTTCTTTTTTAAATATTTCTTTTCCCTCTGGATAAACCTCTTGGAAATGTTGATCAGGTGAGAATTATACCTGTACTTCATAGTCATGAATCTTACCTTATTTTCTGCTGAAAAATATTTAGTTTGTTAAATATAGTTTTAATGATTCTCTATAATTGAGAAAATTAGTGAACATTACTATGTGAAAATCATAACTCAGGCTGAATATACTAAGATAATCAAACCTCCAGTTTTTCTCTTAAGAAGAATAAGTGCAACCACTACTACCGTTCAGGAGTTCAAGCGGTTAGACTGTCCTAGCTGCCTTGTGACCTAGCCCAGGCTGTTGTGTTAGCTCTTTGTCCTAGCCCAGGCTGTTGTGTTAGCTCTGTTGAAGCTGTGGTTGAGCAACACCTTTTTTCTTAACTATTTTTATTTAACTTAAAATTATAACCTCTTCTTTTGTATTTGTCCTTTCACTTTATAGAAGTTGTCCTAATGCTCCTGTAATCTTTTCTATTTCCACTTTGAAATTTATTGCACACAAAAAAAATAAAAAAAGGAAGAGAAAATATAAAGGAAATAAGAAGTAATACATTTCCATTATTATTTTTCAAGACATCAGAACTTTCCTCTTTTTTTTTTTACATGCCTAGAAAGTACAAATAAGCAGTTATGGAAAAAGTAATGCACAAAGGCAAATGGAAAGTGCATGCTGAAAATGAAGAAAATGAAGTGGCAACTTGTCTATCCAAATGACAAAATGTTACTTAATTCCACACATTAGGGATACAGACCTGTGCAAAGTGACAGGTTTCAAACCAGCCCTTGTGAAATTGTTCTAGCTGCAGACAAGTCCAGAAAGGGCCGCCAGCTCTAGAAGGCAGGCTTAACCCAGGAAGGGAAAAGAGACATCTCTGTTTCCTTATCTGTTAAACTAAGGTAATCATAATAACATATTATATAACTGGTGAGGATTAATTACTTTAATTTATGTAATTAGTTCAGAATGATAGCTGGCATTTAGGAAGGGTTCCTTACATGTTAGCACTTCTATTTGAATCTGGTTGGAAGATTATTCCCTAGAGTTCTAGGTCGGTGGACAGGAAGATGAGGCAGTTCCTGGAGAGCTGTCCAGGAGACTTTTTGTTGCCAACTCAACCATTGCACAAGGGAGAGGAGAAATAGACATTCACAGGGATGACTGAGCCAAGTGCGTCACACTAATTATCCCAGAGTTCTAGACGGAGCCTTTCCTGCTGGCACACACAGCAGCTGCCTGCAAAGACATACATTCTTTCTCTCACGTTCAGGAACTAAAAGTTTCCACTTCAGTGACACAAGCATTTTCAGGCAGCCAGAAGAATCCTCTCTTCTGTGTAGACTGGTTTCATTCCACTCAGTCAAGCCTCCAGGCGGGTGAATGCTGACCTCATTCTTCAAATCCAGTTTGACAGCTTGCATTTAGTTTCCTTTTCACTTGTTGCATCAGCTCATTGTTATTTTTGTATCCCCAGTTCATGACACAATCCCTTATGATGAAATAAAACTAAATGCAAGTTTAACTATGCAGAGGGTTTTTTCACTTTAAAGATTCTGAAACTGCTTCAGAGACAGGAAACTTACTTAGAAAACAGAGAAAAAGACATACCTATGTGTTAGCAGGGGAAAGGAAGCTTGTGCTTATTCATCAGCTGCTGTAGTTGCGGTGCCCCTTTGATTCTCTTCCCAGCCCTAGACCTGGCTCAATCCACCTCTAAGAGAATTAGATATGTCCAGCTCAGAGAATGCCTGGTACCTGGAGGGAAAAGTAAATTTAGGCTTGGTGCAGCCTGACAGTTATATCTGAGGGGCCAGTCGGCAGTCTCTTTAGCAGCCACAGGAATCCTGGCAGCAAATGGAGGGAGACAGTGGGTAGGCAGCCCCTATGCGTCCCTGGGCCATTAACCTGTGGACAGGCTTGTGGCAGGGTTTGCATATTGGAGGAGAGCTGCACTTAGCAAGAGTTAGGCAGGGACCCCAGCAAAGTGGCCTAGTCCTAGCTGAACTAACCAGGAGAGATACTGAGGAATGAGTCCAATCAAAGGCCCGTGGCTAGATCCAGGATTGGGGGAAGGAGAAAGATACAGAGAAGTTTGACACCAGTGGCTCTTAGACCTCAGCTGTGTACTCTGCCTCTTCACACCAGGGAGGAGGCCTAAAGGTAGAGTCTTTACCTCACCAGCTGTTGACTTATGATTACAGGGCACTTCCAGCCTGGGCAGAATCAGCTGGGACACTGAGTGAGGGTGACAGCGGACCTCAGGTGGAGAGCAGGAGACATATGATTCTATTTGAATCTGGTTCCCTCATCCTAAATACAAGCTTTTCTATTATGGTTCCAAAGTGTCACAGCAGCTCTCTATGTTGCCCAGCAAAAACTCTCCAGGGAAATAAGGACTTTTAGTGAGATCACCGCTCATGTTACTGAGGAGAGTATCCTTTTGAACCAAGCTCTTTGTCATTTCCTGTGTCCTCATGATCTTGTATCTTCCTCCTGTTTTCGGTGGATTTACTCCAAATAGAATCTCACACTACAGTTGATATCTGAGGTTAGGCAAAATATCATATTTGTTACTCTGTGATTTGAATAGAATAAGCAATAAAAAAGATTATTATAAACCTATGATACTCATTCTCAATTAATCACCCAATAAGTAATTGTAAATATTATCAATATCAATAGTTATCAAATGTTTTGGTCTCAAGATTCACTAATACTCTCAAAAAGTATTAGGACCCCAAAGGGGCTGTATTTATGAAGGTTAAATTTATAGGTATTTACTATGTTATCAATTAAAACTGAAAATGTTTTTAAATATTTGTTCTTTAAAAATAAAAACCCATTATACATTAACATAAAAACAGTTTTAATGAAAAATAATTACATTTCCAAGACAAAAAAATAAAACCCTAATAAAAATGTTTTAAAGTTTTGCAAATCTTTTTGTCTTTTTCTTAATAGAAGACAACTGGGTTCTCATATCTGCTCTGAATTTAATCTGATGAGATACGTTGTTTTATTTCAAGTCTTTAAAGGTAACCCAAACTCACATAGATATTAGGCTGGAAAATAGAGGACCTTGAAGACCCCTAAGAGTGTCTGGGAACCCCAGGTGGCGTCAGACCACATTCTGAGAACCACTCATGTACAGCATTCCATGGCACTTTGAAATGATACTTACTGCCCACAGCAAGCTTGAATCTTCTGCTTAGTTTCCCATTATTTGTATTTTTATTATAATTTAGAAAACTAGGAGGTGTGGGAGAACATATGCTTGTGGTTGACATTGTTCAGCATTGTCAGCTAAAGATTCAGATAACAGTAACAGCTTTGATTCTTGTTTACTAATTTTTTCTTATTGTCAAATATAACAGTCATACAAAAGTGCACAAAACATAAGCATAAATTTTAATGAATAATTAAATCAAATAGTCATGTAACCGCCATCCAAGAAAACAATCAAATTTTGGAACATTCTGGAAACCTCACTACCAATCATTATCCTGTGTGCCCCTCCTCAGATATCATTCCATCCCTCCTCACTACAGGTAACCGCTATCTTGAATTTTATGGTGATCACTTCCTCACTTTTCTGTATAGTTGTGCATTAAATCATTCAGTCTAGTTTTTCCAGTTTTCAATTTTATATACATAGAACATGTATTTTTTTTTGAGATTAGTTTCTTTCGCTTCCCATTATGTTTGTGGGATCTTTTTAGCCATTTGTGCAGATAATTGTGGTTCTTCATTTTTATTATTTATGATCCTATTACATGCATAAACTACAATATAGGTATCCAGACAACTTTTAAGGGATATCTGAACTGTTTCTAGTTTGAAACTATTATAAATATGCTGCTATGTATATTCTTATGCACATATCCTGGTGCATATCTACATGACTTTTCTCTCAGGGTAATTGCTAAGAGTGAACTTAGTGGACCCTATGCTATGCATGTTTGCATGTTTTCAGCTTTGCTAAATGCTACCATAATGTTTTCCAAAGTAGTTGTATAAATTTACATGCCTGACAGCAGTGAATGAGAGCCCTTGTTGCTCCATATCATCATCATAGTTTTAGGCTTTCAACTTTTTTACTTGTATACAAAGTATTTGTTTATCTAAACATATGACAAATTAACAGAACAATTGTACATATAGTGTTTACAAAGTTGGCTGACACAAAACCAAAGTTAATGTGTGTATGTATAAATATAAAAAATATAATGAAAAGTTAGTCTTATTCAAAATTAGAAAATGTAATGAAAAATATCAGTTCATTCATAATGGCAGCAATAATAAACCATAAAATACAATGAAATAAATCTCAGAAAGATTTGCAAGACACACAATCAAGCTGTCAGTAAAACTGTATTGAAAAACATTTTTTAAACAGCCTAATAAGATGACACGATTTGTCACCAACAGAGAGTTTCTTGTCTCCACCCCCCAGGATAGAGAGGAGGCAAAGCAGATTCAGAAGAGAAAAGGTTTACTAAAAGCAGGGTGAGTGGGAAGGGAGAGGAGGGAGCATGAGGCAGCAAGAGAGTGCATGGACAGAGAGCATGGCTCCCTGAACTGTTGCTGGGGTCTGGCTTACATAGCATTGGGTGTCTTTGCGCAGGTGCAGAGTAATTCTCTCGTTTTCTAGGTTCCTGTCACGGGCCGGCATTGATTGGCACAGGTGCAGGTGGGTTGGTTTGGGGAGTGCCCAAAGGGAAACCTAATGTTATCTAGGAAGGGCTCAAGAGCAACTGAAGGACATTCCCATCCATCTAAGTAAGGCTTAACCTGTTTGAGCTTCACCATTTTTCTATATAATGTGATTAATAAATATTTGCTAAACAAATCTTCATTACAGTACATGACTGTGTGTTTGTGAAGAGAAGGCTGACCTTGGCAGCCTCCTGTTGTAGAGTCTGACTTCTCTTCTTATTGATGCTTTCCACCCACCATACGCTTAA
The DNA here is from genome assembly GCF_036850765.1 of Saccopteryx bilineata. Classification (NCBI taxonomy): domain Eukaryota; kingdom Metazoa; phylum Chordata; class Mammalia; order Chiroptera; family Emballonuridae; genus Saccopteryx; species Saccopteryx bilineata. The sequence continues at coordinate 82,658,858 of NC_089491.1, read as the reverse complement.
ATGCCCCTTGCTTACTTACAAAAGAGAACAAGTTGGAGAAGTTGTTTAAACATCATTAGTGATCAAGGTGAAAAAAAAAAGTGCTAACTTAAAGAAAACTGTGTTATAGTTTTCATTTATTTCTGGCCATCTTATCTGAATAAAAAATTTAGTTATAGATGCCTAAATTAAATTAAATTTAATTTAGAGGTAAAAAAAAGACAAAGGTACTTGCCCTGTATGCTCTACTTAAAATAAATTTAAAGACCATGTTTTATTCATATTTTAGTAGTTTTTACCTAACATTCTTTATTGTTCTGGAATCTCATTCAGAATTCCACATTACATTTGTCTGTAATGTCATCTTATTGTCTTGGCTGTGAAAGTTTCTCAGTAGTAGGCTTTTTATGCTATTGTTAATGGTATCATTTTTTAAAAAGTATTTTATTGATTGACTTTACAGATAAAGGAGAGGGGGTGGGAGCTAGAAGTATCAACTCAAAGCTGCTTCACTTTAGTTATTCATTGATTGCTTGTCATATGTGCCTTGACGGGGCAAGCTCAGGGTTTTGAACCAGCAATTTAAGCATTCCACGTTGATGCTTATCCACTGTGCCACCACAGGTCAGGCAATGGTATCATTTTTTAAATGTCATTTTACAATTTTTTGCTACTAGTATAAAAACAGGTGGTTAATTTTTAATATTGATCAATGACCTTGATAAGTTTATTTTTAATTCTAATTAGTGTATCTATAGATTCTTTTGTATTTTGTATGCACCCAATTATATCATCTGTAGATAATAAAAAAAATATCTGAGACTGTAAACAAGAGATTTGAGCAGGCTTCTTACAAATAAAATATATAAATGCCCAATAAGCATATAAAAAGTGCTGAACCTTATTAGTAACCAGGCAAGCTAAAACTGTAATAATTTATTACTATATACCACTAGAATGGCTAAATTTAAAAAGACTAGCAATACCAAATGCTGACAAGGGTATAACACAACTGTAACTCACATACACTCATAATGAGAATGTAAATTTGATGCAAACATTTGGGAAATATGTTTAATATTATCTATTAAATCTCAAGAAATGATATTCTATGATCTGGTGACTTCATATTAAGCATATTCACAACAGAAGTATATACTAATGTGTACCAAAATACATACAAGGGTTTTTGTAGCAGAATTAGTTATAATGACAAACAATCAGGAGAAAACACCCCAAGTGTTCACAAGTAGTGGAAAGGATAAAACATGTGTCATACTAAATGGATATAAAACACTGATGCAATTTAATGAACTATAACAACAGCACACAACAACATAGACAAATCTCACAGACATACTACTGAGTGCAAGAAGCTGTTTATTTAAAGTTCAAAAACACACAGACTATAAGGTGTTAAAAGGCAGTATTAATGTGTGCAAGGAGAGCACTGATGGAAAAGGAGAGAGGGATAATGTTTGAGAGAGAACTAGAGGGAAGTTTTTCTTCTGTATTAGTGTTTGTGTCTTCCCTTAGTTTGTGGTTTCAAAGGTGTATAGAAGTTTTTATTTTATAAAAGTTAGTTGACCTGTTTTCTTCAGACCTGTGCCTGATATTCAATATATATTATGTAAAACTTGTTTTTAAAAGGAGAGATGTGGAATTCTTCCTTTTAAGTATCAAAATATTCATTGAACATACATGCTTCTGCCCCTTCCAAGATATCTCTGAAAGATTTCTTTTGGCTTAATTTCTGTTTTGCCAACATTCATAGAACTTCTCAGTAACTCTTCATTCTGTCTAATTTATTTTTTACAGGGCTTTTTTCCTTGAAAAAAATAGTTGAAGAAAAGAGAAAAAGAAAGCTGTAATTTTGACTCCTGGGTACATAAATGTCTTGTATAGATAATCGTATTTAAAAAGAGAAGAAGGAACCTCTCTCTGTGAGGTTTATAACAAAGCAGTTAAAAATTCAAATGATGATTTTAAATTGTTGGAAATTTCATCCAAGTCTCACTTTCTAAATGTCATTCTGCATCTCTGAGAAACCTTGCTAACCAGAAGAAACTGGTTTAGAAACTAGAAGTAGTTCTCCACACCACAGAGTGTTGGTAGTAGACAACGCGTGCAGGAACAATCTCCACAGAGGGTGAAGTGAAAACGGCTGCAAATAACAATGGAAAAGATGAGAAGAAAGGGTTGGGGTGTTATTCCTTGCCATGGGTTATGCATTAGGCTGGTCTAAAAAGATTTCCCTGCTAGAGACAGGTTATAAGAATTTTCCTGGTAATTGTGATAAAACCCTAATAAATAGGGGAAATGAAACAAAATAAAAGATGGCATCTTACAAAGCAAGATTTTAACCCATTCATTGGTGAACTTCTACTGTGATTGTCACCAGATCCTCAGAAGAAGGGGTGGAGGAGACACTTCATGCAGGTACTGGAAGAGAAGTATTAGGAAAGCCCACATGAACACAATAGCAGGAAGTGGGAAGAGGATAAAGGGAGACACCCAGGTAAAGAATTCCCTTTCTACCACTCTGCATCCATCCCCTTCCAATTCCCCAGCTACACCTTTATTTTCAACCTCCATGAGATCCTTTAGGTAGGATTTCTCACAGCCTCCTTCTGCTCCAATTTCCAATATTTTTGCCTATTCCTATGCCTGGGGCAAAATTCCAGTCCCTTCTCTGCTCACAGACTGCTTAAATTACCGTATTTTTTGCTCCATAAGACACACCTGACCATAAGACACACCTAGGGTTTTAAGGAGGAAAATAAGAAAAAAATATTCTGAATGAAATTATGTGTTAAAATATTTAATAAAATATCGTGTTATTCGCTCCATAAGACACACAGGCACTTTCCCTTTTACTTTTTGGGGTAAAAAAGTGCATCTCATGGAGCGAAAAATACGGTAAGTATAAACACTGCACTCTGGCATTCAAGAGCCTCTGTATAATGTCTCAATGTGATCTTCTTTACCCTCAGTTCCCTTGACACTTAACAATTAGTCTGTCCTCAATTTGAAGCTCCTCCTATCTGTTCTTTCCAGAATATTCATTCTCCTGGCCCTGATTGTGCTGGTCTCTTCATTGAGAGTAGTGCTGGCCACTGTGGTAGCCATTAGCCACATGTAGCCCACTGAGACTTGACTAGTTCAAATTGAGCTGTACTCTGATGTAAAAACATGCATCATAGTTTGAAGGCTGTTGGGCAGATAAAATATATTATGCTCACTTTAAAAATGGTGCTGCCCATGTGGAAGCCCGACTCCCAGGTGATACTAGTTGCCCTTCTTGCTTGGGATGGGCGTGATTATGTTAATATGTGTTGGCAGAGGGCTTTTGTGCCAAAAGGTTTTAAAAGGAAGAGAGATCATGTTGTTCTGGGAAAAGAGTGATTACATTCTAGGAAGAGAGCAGAGAGGAGAGCAGAGAAAGGCCATGTGGAGGAGAGGAGAAGCAGCCAAGATGGCAGAATGCTGAAAGAGAACCCAGTCTGTGCAGTTTGTGCAGAGAGAAGGAGATGGGGAACAGAGGTGAATAAGGCTAGTGAGCTAGAAACTTTTGATTCTAGAAAACTTGGATAAGTCAGTGGCTTTGTGAGCACTGAATGAGTGGGTTTTGGAGCCCAGTGTGTGGTTTTACTTGCCTTCTGGGTGCAAGCTAGGATTCAAGGTAATAGCCCACGAGCTCTTGGCTCCATTGTTTCATTACCAGCTGTCCTAATCAAATGCAAACCTGCATGGGCCATGTGGCTGTGATGGTGGCTGCGGCTACTGGCCATACAAAGGCTTAGTATGAAAAAGGAATGTAACTATCTCATTAATAATTTATTATTAATTACATGTTGAAATCATAATATTTGGATAGATTATGTTAATCATACATATACTTTAAAATCAACTTGTTTTCTTTTTACTTCTTTAATATAGTCACTAAAATATTCTATTGTAAAATTGCATATAGGACTTGCATTTATACTTCTACTGGAAAGCACTAGTCTAGAATGCCTTCCATTATGTTACCTTGTCACAGCCACTTGTACCAGTAAGCACACCCCTTCTTTAGGCACAGTGCCTACATTAAGTGCATTGTCTTCTTATCCTCCCCAGCAGCTGTTATTCCTTTTCCTTTGAGAATCACCATCGCCACCTTGGCACCATTCACCTGTTGGAAGACACTGGCCATGACCTACTTTGTGCTCTAACTGTGGTATATAGAAAAGAGCACAGTTACGATGCAATCTACTCATCTTATTAGCTTTGTGTACCTTGGGCACGTTACTTTGCCACTATGAGCCTCAGTCTCTTTCTCTGTGAAATGGGGATGTAACAACCCATCTCAAATGTTTATTATGAGGATTATTAAGAGAATGACATATAGTGAGTGTTCAGTATATGGTAACTTATACTACGACAATAAGGCTACCACTATTATTTCTATTAATTTACACTGGGGAAAATTTTTTTTTTCTTGTTCAGTTGCATGAGGTTTTAGAACTGTTTCTATATATTTCTGCATTGCTAATTCCAAATCTGAAATCTGTTTTTTTGGTGCATGCTCTAGTTGTTATGCAATTTTAATTTATTTCTGTTACAGTTAATGGCATGCATTGGTTTTTAAATTGGAGCTAAAGGGCAATGACTCTTTGATCAAACATAACCACAAGGCAATTAATGTTTTACAAAAATCACTTTTACATAATTGTAGTTGTTTTTAAATGTAAAAAATTATAATCTAATAAAAACACCCTCTTATTTTGTTTTAAGATTGAATCATGGCTTCTTTGAGTAAGCGTAAATGTAAAAATAGTCTTGACACCTTCTGTTATATATGTGGCTGTTACACACTTCAACGTCAAAGGCGCAATATTTCATCATTTGTGACATGTGCATATATTGTCTATTTTCAAGTTCTCCTTGGTGATCAAGACAAGAATTGGGCTGCTCATATTGTGTGTCATACTTGTGAGGAAATATTTTGTGACTGGACAAAAGGAAAACGCAAAGGAATGCCTTTTGGCATTCCCATAGTTTGGCATAAACCTAAGGGCCACAGCAATGACTGTTATTTCTGTCTGATCCATACAAAGGGCATTGGCAAGAAAAAACGGCATATGATAACATATCCTAATATTCCTTCAGCAATACGACCTATCCCACACTCTGAGACACTCCTGGTTCCAGTTTTCCATGGTTTTATTTCTTCTAAGGATGAAGAAAATGAACATGGTGATCAAGTGTATTTTGATAAGATGCATGAGGAAATGGTTGTAGAATCTGAAGGGTCTTCTTCTGATGCCAAGCAGTCATTAACCCCTCAGCAGTTTAGCCAACCTGAATTGAATGACTTAGTAAGAATGACATAAAAATTGTCCTCGGCTTTCTGAAGTATGAAGAGCATAACTGGATCATCTGTGTGGATCTTAAAATGGTAAATTTCCTGCTAGGACAACAGAGAGGTTTCACGAAGTATCCTTGCTTTCTGTGTTTGTGGGACAGCCGAGCTCGAGAGAAACACTGGACACAAAAGGAGTGGCTGAAATGTGAAGCTCTGGAAGTAGGGATGCAAAATATTGTGAATGAACCTGTAGTTAATCGAGACAGGATCATTTTTTCCCCACTTCATATTAAACTTGGCTTAATGAAGCAGTTTGTTCAGGCTTTAAATAGAGAAAGTGAATGCTTTCAACATATTATTTCTGCTTTTCCTGCCTTGTCTTTTGAGAAGATAAAAGCAGGTGTATTTGATGGACCTCAAATTCGAACCCTCATATGTGATGAAGAATTTGCCAGGAAGATGAATAAGGAGGAGAAAGCAGCATGGCAGTCTTTTGTGGCAGTTACAAAGAACTTCCTTGGCAACAAAAAAGCAGGAAACTATGAACTTCTGGTTCAAAGGATGCTGTTGGTATTCCGCAACATTAGATGTAACATGAGCATTAAGATTCACTTCCTGAACAGTCACCTTGATAAGTTTCCTGAAAAATCTTGGAGCTGTTAGTGATGAACAGACTACTGCTGGAGCATCAAATGAGATTGTCCTCAACAAGTACATAAACGTAAGAGCTTCAAATGCTAATTTTTGCCTGAATTGAATTTAAATAAGTTTTGGGCAAATTTTATAATTAAAATAAGTGTTTTCATATGTTCTATTTTGAAATTGTAGACAAATTCTGATGCAATCATATCTTTTATTGTATTACTGTATTTACTGCATTAAATTATTATATTTTCACAAATCTGATGCCCAGGAAGACATTCTACTTCATTATGATAAACTAAATGTTGAAAATTTTACAATAAGATGAAAACCTAAAATCTTGAATTGCAAAAATACTGTAGTTTACAGAGAAAAACTAATGTCAGAGTTGAGATCAGCACACTTGAATTAGGTAAGAACAAGTGTTTTTGTGGATACAACAAAAATTTTGTTTCCCAGTGTTATGAACTTGCTCAACATGGAGGATCAAAGGCCTCTAGATGTGGGCAGGATGAGCAGGCTCTTTGCCACACCTGGGGAGGTCCGCTGCACATGAGTTTGCAAGTCACGCTGGAGTGGCAGGCCTCAGTGACCAGAATCTTTGGACTGCACCTCCCAGCCAAGTACAATGGACTGTCTCTATGTTAAAGGATTTATGCAATTCCTTGTAATAATCTTTGTGCTGTGAGCCATGAATAATTCCAAGCTAATCCAAGAATTCTTTTCAAGTGATTGACATAATTGGGTATTTGAAAGTGAAACATCTGAGATATGTTTTGCTTTCCCTAAATCCCATGAGATGGAACCAATGAGATGGCTGAGGTTCTGTTCAGAGCTGGCATGCAAAGGTCAAAAGGCAGAGACTGAAACCCACCTGAGGAGAATAATCAGGAAGGCTGGGGCTTATTGGTTTTTCTTTTTTTAATGTAGATTAATCTGCAATGGAAGAGCATGTTCACTGGTAGAAACTTGAAAAACCACACACACACACACACACACACACACACACACACACATTCTATATCCACAAGCTGCCAAATAATTAACCAAGCCAAGATAATAAGAGCAATTCCATTCAGCCCAAAATAAATAAAAAATATGGAAAGAAGAAGAAATAGAAAGAGTTTTCTAAGTATTGAATTTCACTGAGCAAAAGAGGAAGATATTTGAGCCGTGTGGAGGAAAACAGCGGGCAGAGAGGCTTCTTGGAAGGATTGCTTTTAAGCCTACTGCCTGCTTACTTCATGAGTTAAATGAGATTTTTTTGAAAGAGAGAGAGAGACAGACAGCAGATAAACAGGAAGGGAGAGAGATGAGAAGCATCAGCTCGTAGTTGTGGCACTTTAGTTGTTCATTGATTGCTTCCTCATATGTGCCTTGAGTGGGGGGGGGGCTCCATCTGAGCCAGTGACCCCATGCTCACGCCAACGACCTTGGGTTCAAGCCAGGGACTTTTATGCTCAAGCCAGCAACCCTGGGGTCATGTCTATGATTCCACACTCAAGCTGGCAACCCTGGGATCAATGACCCCATGAAACACTATCTCATTTCCTTGATAACAAAATTTTTAAAAAGAATTAATTTTTCCTTTAGAGTTTGTCACATTAAATTCCCTTGGCTTCAGCATTTATGCTGCAAATGGGTTAAGAGGAACTAGTACTTGGTCTTATTTCTTTCATTAGATTCTGTGCTTATCTGTCCCGTGGAATGTAAATGTGTGGGCACCCTGCTTTTTTTACATTTCTAGAATGAATGTCCAGGGTGTGCTTGGTAGCTTGTGTCTTTCTGGAGGTCAACGCCCTTGGTCAGGATGGTTTTCTTTTTAGTATAGAGCCAGCTCTTTCAGGATTACTTTTTCAGGGTTGGGAACCACTGAAAGTTTGAACCATGAGGCAAAAGTCTGAGATTAAAAACATAAAGATGGCATTTTGACTTCCTGTTTTGAAACTGACTTTTTCTTCACTATCTCTGCTCTAAACGTACTGCTCTAAAGAACATATGATGGAAAGTCAGAAATATTAAGTGAAAGCACACATATTTTTTTTTCTCTATGAAACAAAGGCAAATATAAAGAAGGAGTAGAACAGTTGAAATTTATAATCTTCCTTCCGAATAAAGAGGCTTTTCTTAGTAACATTACAGTCTTGGTTCTGGACCTCGGCTCCCAGGGCTTTCTGTGTGTAAATAAAAGACAGATAATCAACGTAAACATTTTGGCGAGAAACACAATTTCAGAGCCATCCCATTCAGATGGCAAAAGTTAATAATTAGTAGCTATAGAATTTAGAGCAAGAATTTAGGAAGTCAGTGTAGCTGAAAGCATATGCTATGCATAGGAATTTGCTGTGTTTGAAGAATATTCAGTGTATTCTTTGAAATAAAGAAAAAGAAAAGCAAATTTAATTAATAATTGTCACTTGCATTTTATAAAGTTGGCTATTTTATCCCTTGTATTTAAATTATAGTTACAAACCTTTGAATGCTAAATCCCTGTGATTTTAAATAAAGGTCAACAATAGTACAAACAAACATTTAAAAACAATTCATAATCACACTTCCTCACACAATGATACATACGGGATGGGCAAAAGTAGGTTTATAGTTGTGAGTACATGAAACAGAGTTTATTCTTGTATTTTTATTTATTATTCCTGTCTTATTTTCCATATGAACAACTGTAAACCTCTTTTGTCCCACTCTGTATATATATATTTTTTATAATAAATAAATTTTTATTAATTTTAATGGGGTGACATCTATAAATCAGGGTACATATATTCAAAGAACACATGTCCAGGTATTCTTGTCATTCAATTCTGTTGCATACCCATCACCCAAAGTCAGATTGTCCTCCGTCACCTTCTATCTAGTTTTCTTTGTGCCCCTCCCCCTCCCCTTCCCCCTTTCCCTCCTTCCCTCCCCCCACCCGCCGTAACCACCACACTCTTGTCTATGACTCTTAGTCTCATTTTTATGTCCCACCGATGTATGGAGTCCTGCAGTTCTTGTTTTTTTTTTCTGATTTACTTATTTCACTCCACATAATGTTATCAAGATCACACCATTTTGTTGTAAGTGATCCGATGTCATCATTTCTTATGGCTGAATAGTATACCATGGTGTATATGTGCCATATCTTCTTTATCCAGTCTTCTATTTTTTTTACAGTGATTAAAGCCTTTAAGCAAACTCTTGGCCAATACAGCAAAATTCTATAAAAGAATAGTGTCCTTAACATGTTTGCCAAGTCCAAGTTGGCCCCAACACCTTGCCAAATCCCTGAGAAATACAATCCAACCCCCGTTCAGTCTGTTAGAAGCTGTCCCAAAGAGCAGGAGTCAGGAAAAGTCCACATCCAGGAAAAGTCCGCATGGCACTGGAATTGTTGTCACCATTCTATACTTTGCAGCTCACATCCAAGTCCCAATGACCGCTGCTTCTAGCTGGTAATGATTCAGGTAGACTGGAAAAGCCATCTGCAGCATGTGTGGGGATGGAGCTTCTCTTCTCCTCTGCCTGGAGAGATGAGACCAAGGTGCTTTTCCCTGGAGCTCTGCGACTGTGGCTTGGTAAAAAGAACCTTGGGATACACTAAGCTGGGTGGCAAAGGTAGATTCATAATAGAAGTTGGCAAAAGGGGGAAAGAGAGCTCTAAATTAGGAGTAGGTCCCAGCCTGAAATATGAGTGGGGCATTGAGGTAGGAGGAATAAAGGTAACACTATATATTAAACAAAGCAGCAGAAAATAGGACTATCAACACCCACAACAGAGATCTTCGAGGGAGGAAAAAAAACCCTGACTATTCAGGCAAGACATAGTTAAGTGGCTCTTGTGCAAATGAGATCAGTTTACCTGCTTCTTGGAAGAAATACCCTAGGCTCGTCCACAGTGTCGTAGATGGGGCTGACAGCCCTGGGCACCTTCAACCTTCAGTGGCAAACCCCAGCTTTCTGGGTAAGGTTAGGTCATAGGTGGCTGGAGCAGGGCTGGAAGAGACTGAACCCTCCCTTAGAGGAGCAAGGGGGAAGCCTACCTTCCAGTGTCCCTGTTTCCTCACAGCAGAGGCATGTAAGTCTGGCAGGCTTTAGCTCAATGACCTTCCTTTCCACCATTGAAGCAGGACCCAGATGGCATCCTACGAGACCCCTTTGGGGCGTTGGAGCCTTTAAGGGTGTATTTTAAAAGCTGGTAGTTCTCCTGATCTCTATTGGCCTTTTTCTGCCTCTTGGTATCTTAAAAGTCATGCTCAGAAGATCTCGCTGAGGGGTTTGAGGATTCCCACCTGCCTATATAAATCTTTTTTATATATCAGAGCTATTTGGAAAAAGACAAAACAGTGTTATTAGCTGGATCAAATAAAGAAGGTAGTAGTTTGCAGGAGAAAAAGATTTGGCATCTCCTGTTCATCAGCATTCATTCCTAGGTCCTGGCCAGTTGGCTCAGTGGCAAAGTGTCGGCCTGGCGTGCAGGAGCCCCAGGTTTGATTCCCGGCCAGGGCACACAGGAGAAGCACCCATCCACTTCTCCACCCCTCCTCCTCTCCTTCCTCTCTGTCTCTCTCCTCCCCTCCCGCAGCCAAGGATCCACTGGAGCAAAGCTGGCCCAGGTGCTGAGGATGGCTCCATGGCCTCTGCCTCAGGCGCCAGAATGCAACAGAGCAACACTCCAGATGGGCAGATCATCCTCCCCTGGTAGGCGTGCCGGGCGGATCCTGGTCAGGTACATGCGGGAGTCCATCCGACTGCCTCTCCGTTTCCAACTTCAGAAAAATACAAAAAAACAAAAAAACAAAAAAAAAGAGAAAAAAAAGGGGAGGGGGAAGAAGGGCATTCCCTTGTGCTAAAACTCCAGGGAGCATGGAGTGAGCTCGAGTATGTCCTATAAAATGTGGAGCTCTATGTTGACATACAAATCTTAGAAGAAAGAGGAACTGCTGAAATAGTTCATCAGCATTTGTCCCTAAGACAGAAGTCTTTATAGTGGAAACACCCTAAGTAAATATTTGCTGTCTGTATATAGATTAAAGGGCCAATATGGCAAATGCTGAAAAGCCATGATAATAGCATATAATTCTAGAATTTGAGCTGATTTTAAGTTGATAGTTTCAGTATAAAATTGTCCATTGATTTGCAAGAGCGATTTGCCATTTCCACTCTGTATATTTTTAATTTTAAATTTTTTAGTAGCTACATTTTTATTTATTTTTTAATTTATTGTGTTGACATGGTTTCAAGTATATTTCTTTTTATTAATTTTTTTCTGCAGACTCTTACACAGTTGTGTGTCTGTACAATTTTATGTCCTGCTTTAGGACATAACTGGGCACTTTTTATTTTCTAATGATGCAAGTAACATATGTTCATTATAGAAAAAATTTAAATGTGAATAAAACAAAAGAAAGATTAAAAATTTAGTAACATTTATTAAATTCTTTTAAACAAAAAGTGCACAAAATTATACAAGTGCCTAATAATCCGAACTCCCAGGTATCTTCTTATTATGGGAAAACATATATACAGACTGTTCAAAAGGTAGAAAATGAAAAAAGAAAGACATTTTCTTCATCGTCAACATTTTCCCCGAGGCTATTAATAAAGGAGTAAATGAACCCAGAGAAAAAATTTATGTATGTATCAGCATACATTTGTATATATTTGTATTCAGTTATAAAACAAATGATAATACCATAGCCATCATTATATGTAGTGCTCCATATCAGCTGACTCCTTTTTAATGTCTTTATAGTCTTCCATTTTGCTCTGTACCATAATATTATGTAATCAATTCTTACTGATAGATATTTAAATTTTATTTTTTACTTTGACAGTACTGCAATGAACATTCATATATGTTTGTGTAATATATACTGTATTATATACATACACACATATAAACATGCGTCTGTAGGAATATCCATAGGTATGTTCCTAGCATTGATTTTGCAAGTTAAAGTGATGATTCCATAGCTTGAAATTAAAAATTTTGAAATATATTGCTAATTTCTTTTTTTATAGCACATGTGTGTGTGTGAGAGAGAGAGAGAGACAGAGACAGAGAGAGATAGAAACAGAAAGAGACAGACAGGAAGGGGGAGAGATGAGAAGCATCAACTTGTAGTTGAGGTAATTTATTTGTTCATCGATTGCTTCTTATATGTGCCTTGACTGAGGATGGGGGGTGGGGGATGCTCCACCCAAGCCAGTGACCCCTTGCTTAAGCCAGCAACCTTGGGCTTCAAGCCAGTGACCTTTGGGCTCAAGCCAGTGACCATGGGTTCAAGTCTATGATCCTACATTAAAACCCACGACCCCACGCTCAAGCCCGTGACTTCTGGCTTTCAAACCTAGGTCCTCAGTGTCCCAGGTCGACATTCTATCCACTGTGCCACCACCTGGTCAGGCTATATATTGCCAATTTCTATGTGGTCTCTCCCTGTGAGCTCTTTTGGGCTTTCTCACAATATGGCAGGTTCAGGGCAGTCAGACTGCTTACATGGTGGCTGATGGCTTCAAAAGGAAAAATTCTAACTTGCAAGGTAGATGCTGTATCATCTTTCCTGAGACAGACTCCAAATTCATACACCATGACTCTACAACAGAATTTGGCTCAGATTCCAGAGGAGGCACACAGATACAGTGTTTTGATGGGTAGAGTCAAAGTTACACTGAAATGATCACATGGGGCGGGAGATATTGTTTAAACTATATTTGAAAAAACAGTCTTTTCCACAGTCCATAGAATTTACATAAATTTATACTTTTATTGAGCATGATTAGAATAGCGTTTCCCCATGCCCCTTGAAAATCTTATTGGTAAAAAGTGGCTATCTTGTTACTAGTTTCATTTACATTTTTTATATATTCACTGGCCCCTTATATTTCTTTTTCTGGTATCTGGCTATTTATAAACCTTTCTGTTAGTTAGTTTTCTATTAATTTTAGGAACTTTTTATAAGTGATGAAAAGATTCTTTCCTCATTGTGTGTTGTAACTATATTTACATATTGCTCTTTTTCTTCTACTTTATGTTTTTGTCATACTGAAATGTGTAACTTTTTTATAGTTATATTAATAAATGTTTTACCATACTGAAATTTATAACTTGTTTTAGTCATATTAATAAATATTTTCTATTATAGTGTCTGGGTTTTATAGTTTCCTTGCTCCAATATTATTTTTTTTATTCTTCAAGTTTTTTTCTAGATTTTATTCATTTTACCTTATAATCTGTTCCATATAGTGTTATATGGACCATATAATATTAAAACCATCCTAAGTTTTTTGATAATAACTCCCTTGTCAATATATGCCGTTTTTTATGTACTGTTGGATTCTAATTTCTAGTACTTTTACCCCAGATTGAAGCTTTTCTCCAGTGCCAGAATTCTCCCAAACTTCTTTCTTGTGACTATCTTATTCAACAAAATTAAGAGTTTTTCCTTTTATTTCTAATTATGTCCTACATATATGACTTTATTTCTGAGCTTATAAAATTCTGATTTATGTTGTTTTATATAATTTTAAATACTTTAACACTCCTTTTTTAAACAATATGTTAAAATTTTGATCTGTTTTATGTGTCTGTATTCCTGGTATATTTTCATTATTCGTTGAGATATTGTGCTCCTTATTATTCTTTTTCTAAAAAAACTATGTGAAACTCAATCTTAATACCATTTTGTTGTATGATTTAATAGGAACTTATTTTTCCTGAACTAGCAGTGGTTCGGAGTGGTTTCTGAACTTCAAAGAGCTCCCTCTTCTGTTCCTTTTGCAGAGTGTTCAAAATCATGACCATTTTCTTTCAGTTTCCACCCTATACTACTAGCCTACCTTCTCTTTGTCTTGTCCCCGTTGTTTCTATCTTGCTCAAATTCGATCTCACTTCTAACAGATTCTCCTCAGTGTAAAGCCCTTTCCTAAAAGGGAGCTGTGCCTTGTTGGTCTGAAAAAGGTTCATGTCTTAGACAATTCCAGTGCCTTTCAGAACTTACCGAGGTCCTTCATGTTCACCGGCTATTGCACCTGCAAAACCCCTTCCAGTTTCAGCTGCTGTTCTCCCATTGGCCTGGATGACTTTCCAATATATACATCTTGGCTATTTTGGATTCTCAGGTCTATGGCTTTCCTCTGCTTTCTTCCACATGGATGATGCTACCAGGTAGATCTTATGGCAGTTGGTGGTCTGTTCTCATCTGTTTGCATTTTGTGGTTTATATCACCCAGTTTTAGATTAAATATCGTTTTCATGTCTATCTAGTTGCATGTCTGTTTTGTGAGGGGACTCAGGGAAATTCAAAACTGTATTGCCACCACTGCCATCTCCCCAGGATCCCACATCCCAGTGTACTAGGATTGTGTGCTGCATCTTTTCTACTCTCAATACTCAGCACTCCTTTAAATGAGTGGCACTGGTATCTTTACGACTTGCCCAATTTAGAAGGAAGATAAATAGTTTCCTCTGGAATGTATTAGGAATTAATAGGAGCTTTGCAGACTATTCCAGCACAAGTAGTCTTTTTAGGAACACCTCAGACATCACTGAGAGAGTCATTTCTGGGGAGAGCTGACCCATACAGCCATTTATGAAGGAGGACTAGGAATGAAGGGCTTTTCATGAGAAGACGTTGGGCATGTTGCAAAGATCAGAAGACAGGACATCTATTGATGATGTGAAACCTGGAGCTCAGGGTAGCTCCTGGTTTATAAATACTCATTTACCCACACACTTCCAGCCTCTACTGTACTTTGGTTCAACAGAAGTAATGTCCTTCTACATTAAACATATCGAACTCATCACAACCAATAAAACCAGTGTAGCTCCCTGTGAAATGATAGAGGATTTCTTCAGGCATCTGAGTCTGGTATTGTCAGGAAATGAGAGATTTCATATAACTGAATTCATCCTTCTTTACCACTAGCTCCCTGGTCTGAAATATTGGCAAATACCCTAACAGTTCTGTCTGCCTTTATTCTGCTCTCCTTCCGTTACTTATTGCTTACTGCAGACAGAATATCTGCCCCCGCCCCCAAAAAGCCCAAATCAAGTTATTCTTCCTTATCTAAAATCCTTCTATGGTTTCTGTTCTTAAGATAAACTTTTTAACATGGCCTCACCACCCCTGTGCTATCTGGCTCTCACCTGCCCTCTGGCCTCATTTTAGATATTCTCTGACTTGCAGGTTAATCACAATGGCCTTCGGTCCTATCCTTGGCCCTGACCATACATTCTCTGACCACAGAACCTTTGCACAGGCAGTTCCAGCTCCCTTTCTTCAAATTTCAGCTCCACTGCCACTACCTCAGGGCACTGTTCTTTGACCTCTACTACTATATCATGTTCCCATATCATAGGAATCACATAACCACAAATCTCTCCTCTGCAACACTTGTCACCATGGCATTTTACTTTTATGTATTTCTTTGAAAACATTCTTTTCCCTGACTTAACTGCATTATCCATGAGAGTGAGGATGACAGTCTGTAGTGGCTCATGTTATAGTTTCTTGCACATAGTGAGGTTTTGGTAAATTCAGGTTGAAAGATAATGCAAGATTTTCTACTGAATATCATATTATAACTTTATTTTATATTAAAATCTTTAAAAATATATTATATCTCCCTGCTTATATAAGCATGAGATATGTAATTATATTATTTACTTATATATATTGATTCAAAAAAAAATTAAAATTAAAACACATTCAAAAAGACATGTGCACTTCTATGTTCATTGCAGCATTATTTACAATAGCCAAAATATGGAAGTAACCTAAGTTCCCCCTGATAGGTGAGTGAATAAAAATATAGAGGCACATGTATACAATAGAATATTATTCAGCCATAAAAGAGAATAAAATCTTGCCATTTGTGACAATATGGATGGCTTTGATAGTAGGTACTATGCTAAGTGAAATAAGTCAGACAGAGAAAGACAAATACCATATGATTTCACTTATATACAGAATCTATAAAACAAAAAGCAGTGACAAACAAAACAGAAATAAACTCATAGATACAGAAAACAAATTGATGTTGCCAGATGGAGGAGGATTGGGATGCTGGGTGAAAAAGGGTAAAGAGGTTACAAAGTACAAATTAGCAGTCACAGAATAGTCACAGGGATGTAAATTATACCATAGGAAATATAGTCAATAATGATGTAATAACTATGTATAGTGCTAGATGGGTACTAAATATTTGGGGTGATCACTTGGTAAGGCATACAAATGTCTAATCGCTATGTTATATAACTGAAACTAATATAATATTGTATATCAACTATAATTGAAAAATAGATTTGGAAAAATATAAATGACAAAAGAAAACTGAAAAGGAGAACTGAAAATGGGAAATTCCTATGAAAGAGAAAGGGTAGATGGCCATATAAATAGCCCATATTCATGAAGGAAGGACATTCTCACTACAAACCATCGAAGACTTTGCCTCGTTGCCTAGGTGGTGGTGGACAATACTGTTCCTCTTGTCATCATGACCAACAGGGGCATCCTCCAAATCTCTCTCCTGTTGTGTTTCTCCACTACAGCTCTTTCCACGAACTACAAATTGCTTCGATACCAACTAAGAAGCAGCAACCTAGCCTGTCAGAGGCTCCTGTGGAAGTTGAATGGAAACCCTCAATATTGCCTCGAGGACAGGATGGACTTTGAGATCCCTGAGGAGATTGAACGACCACAGCAGTTCCAGAAGGAGGAAGTCGTTTTGGTCATGCATGAGATGCTCCAGCAGATCTTTGATATCTTCACAAGGAATTTCTCCAGCACTGGCTGGAATGAGACCATCGTTGAGAAACTCTATGTGGAACTCTATTGGGAGATGCACCATTTGGAGACACCCCTGAAGGAAATCATGGACGAGAAAGACTTCACGAGGGGAAGCACGACTACAGCGCTGAACCTAAAGAAATATTACTTGAGGATTGCACTGTACTTGGAGGACAAATTGTACAGCAAATGTGCCTGGACAGTAGTCCAAGTGGAAATCCTCAGGAACTTTTCCTTCCTTAACAGACTTACAGGATACCTTCAAAACTGAAGCTCTCTCAGCCCGTGCCTGTGGGAATGAACAATGCTGACCATGGCTTCAGGTAGACTTCAACCAGTCGCTCTTGAACTGATTGACAGCTAATGTGCTGCCTTTGAAAGGACAGTTAAAGACTTCTACATTTTTAAATTAAAGTGTGCATTAAGTTATTTTTTAATTTATTTACTTTTACTTTGGAAAATAAAATTTTTGAAACGAAGTCAACATGGAAGTTTTTATTTCAACTTGATTTTTATAACCACCCACATTAAAACTTACAGGGCACCTAGGAGATGTTCTTTCTAAAATATGTCTGCAAAGTACTACTGGCCCTTGTCTTCGAGGAATTTACAATCCAAGGGAGCCACATGGAATACACAAGGAAAGAGACAATAAGGGGACTTGTATCTTAGTTAAGAATAAATATGGCCTGAAACTATGTAGAATTGAAATAGAAGAGGCAGGCGGTGGCTCTGGAACTAAATGAGGGTGCCTGCTGCTTCTACTCTGTACCCCAGGCTCTCTGGCCCTAAAGTTAGAATTTGACTGGCTCTCAGGGTAGCCACAGAAATAGTTCAGCTTTTTTGTTCACTCTAAACTTATCCCTGTTATTTGTGGGATATTCTGCTCGTCACTCCAACTTGATAGGATTTAAAAATATTTATGTGCCCCCTACAAGCCTAAGGGTTAGAGGTCCCAGGAATCTCTGTAACATTGTTAGCGGCAGTCCCTCTGTTTCACACTTCATGGGACAGCTAAGATACATGGGTTTGGTCGGGGCTCTATGCTCTCTGGTCTGCTTCCAGGGCATAGACCAGAAGGAGAAAGAACTCTGTTTTATATCCCTGCCATCTGGGTAAGTTTTAGCCCTATTTCCTTTTTATTTTTATTATTTTTTTTATAAAGCAAGTCTGCACATCATCTCCCCTGCCTCATTTATACAGAATTTCAGGAAAATCCTACTTGATTTCTCTAATTGCTCTCCCTTTCTGGACCCACATTCTCCCTACAGCCGAATCCTAGGCAGGCAGCAGATGAAGTCATTTCAGGCCAAGTGAAAAGCCACGATGCATGGGAGATAGGGAAATTCAGGTTGGCTGGAGAGGGACTGACTTTTCCTGGGGCTTACACTGAGATTTCCTAGCAGCTCTTTGGGCACATGGCCAGCATGGCTGGATTTCTATCTTAGTACTGAACCTCTTTGGTTCTTGGATTATTATGACGGTTCCTATTGTGGGCAGCTGCTGTCCAGGTACTGTGCTGAGCTCTTATGCATGTACTTGGATTTAGTAGTCTTCGCAAGCAGCCCTCAGGGAGGTACAATTAAATCATTGCTATTTCACGGGTCAGGAAACTAAGTCTCAAAGAAATTTAGTAACTGCCTCAAGGTCACATAGCTAGGAGTGGAGGTTTAAAAAAGCTCAAAGAGAAGAATCATATAAAACTGTATTTGTATCTAGGCATTTTCTCCTTGAGCAGGACAGAAGTCTGAGTTCCCTTTATGAAATTCAGCCGTGAAGGGAAGACATCTGTCAGGCAAGAATTTCAGAGAAAAACTTAACGTATTGTGCAGACAGTGAACTCGGGACTCCCCCTTCTGACTCAAGGCTGGTAATACACTGGCTATGGAACTAAGGAGTGCCTTCCTGCTGGGTCTGCTGCGATAATCTCAAACAAGTCAAGGTCCCTATAAATCAATACACCTTTTTTTCCTCCAGCTCCTCACTCTTTATGACCCTACATCCCAGAAAGGCCAGAAACCCTTCCACAGCCATGCTACCTTTCGCCTGGGAGCCAAAGACAAGATGAGCATGTAGAAATGCAGAGTAAACAAGCAGAGGGTAGAACAGCCAAGAGGATGCTAAAGTAGTCTCCCTTAGCAAGGAGCTCCAACTGCCCACTGCATTCTCTGGGCTAAAAGGCTAAACTGGCCCAGAACCCAGGAGGCTGGGCAGCCCTGGAAAGGCCTGTCCTGCATGTGTTCTTGGGCAGAACAGGGGAGAGGCTTCTTCTGTGGAATTATAGATCATTGTGCTACAGCTGAGCATGTCAGCCCAACCAGAATACCAAAATTATGTTTGCCACCAATGGGAGTTAAATGATAATTAATATTAATTCCAATAAAAATGAGGGAGGCTAACCTAAAGTATATGTGTATTTGTATATGCTAAACAGCTGCATATGAGGGTATAATTTATGAATTTATTTTGGCACCAGAATACCTTGCTAGGAGGGCATTCATTGCTTAGAAATATATTAAATGATGTATGTGCAGCAACAAAGGAAAAGTACACCACCAATAGCTTGTTTCTGTGTGTCTCTCTCTGAGGAGGAGAGAGGTAAAGAGACACTCACCAGAGGATCTGGAGTGGGGTGCTCCATGGAAAAGGACAGTGCTGCAAAGTGTCTGGTGGAGGTGAATGAAGGCCTTTCAGGAAAAAGAATGTGTCACACATGACTATGTGCAGTGATGTGTGAACCCTATCCAACATCTCTTCCAAACCCTCCCTGGAGATGCTTCCCCACACAGAGCCCCTGTGCTTATAGAAATCATTGCGAGTATCCAGGTCAATACTTGAAATAGTATAAGGAGACAAGCATAGGCTTTCCAGACATCTATACATGAACTAAATTAGTGGGGAAAGAAGGCAGAGTTGTGACAACATAGCCACAATCCCACCTCCCATCTTAGGAATCGAGGATATCATGGTGATGACATGGTGCTCCACTGACGGCTGCAAGGAGGAACAGTTTTATCTAGCTCTTAAGCAGGTAGGAGGCCCCAGAAAATGTCTGGGTTACATTGAATACATAAATATTGCCTAACCATTTGGACACATGGGTAAAATCAGTGTACATTTGAATGGTAGTTTCTGCAGCTAAAAAAGTTGATATTTAGGTACTTTGGGTGTCACTGGGCACTTTTAGGTACTCAGATATATCGGAGGCAGGAATTTGTTCATAAAATATTCTTTAAAAATGCAGAAACCATACACTGACTGGGAGAAAATATTTGCCCATCACATACTGATAAAGAACTTGTATCCAGAATATATTTTTTAAAATATTCTCAAAACTCAACAATAAGAAAATAATCATCCCCTGCCCCCAAACGTTGATCTATTTGAATGGTCTGGCTGGGAGACAGAGAGAGCCAGAGGTCAGCAGTGGAGTCCGAAGGTGAATGGTCCCCAGAGTCAGGTACTGCCCATCTCATTTTCTCTAAATTTGTTGTTCCAATGCTATTAAGCCTAAAAAATGTTTCATAAATGTACTCTTTTGTTTTCAATGTTAACTGTTACTTTTTTTTTTTTTATTTATTTTTTCTTTTTTCATTTTTCTGAAGCTGGAAACAGGGAGAGACAGTCAGACAGACTCCCGCATGCGCCCGACCGGGATCCACCCGGCACGCCCACCAGGGGCGGTGCTCTGCCCCCCAGGGGGGGGTGCTCTGCCCATCCTGGGCGTCGCCATATTGCGACCAGAGCCACTCTAGCGCCTGAGGCAGAGGCCACAGAGCCATGCCCAGCGCCCGGGCCATCTCTGCTCCAATGGAGCCTTGGCTGCGGGAGGGGAAGAGAGAGACAGAGAGGAAAGCGCGGCGGAGGGGTGGAGAAGCAAATGGGCGCTTCTCCTGTGTGCCCTGGCCGGGAATCGAACCCGGGTCCTCCGCACGCTAGGCCGACGCTCTACCGCTGAGCCAACCGGCCAGGGCTTACTTTTAAGCATCAATTTAATTGTCTAAAATCTCCTAGAACAGTTAGTTTTAAAAAATTAAACCGAGATTTCACTGGAATTGCCAGCACAGAAGCATCCTCTCCTATTTTAGCGGAACCTAGATAATCTCTCGACTTGTTAATTGACTTGATGGTAACTTGTTCACTTCAAACAGTTATACTAAGTCAATAAATTCTGCTTCGGTTAACATCTGTTTTAAAATTCCTGCTTTGCTTTATAATTCCCTGGGTAGGGTATACTTAGGAAACCCAAAACACATGATTTAAATTATATATTCCCAACAATTAACTTAGGAACAAGGAAAAATGAGGCTTACTTCAAAAAACTGTCTTAAGAAAATGAAAAGATACATAATGGACTGGGAAAATATATTTGCAGATCACATATCTGACAAAAGATTTATATCAATACAGAAAGAGCTCTCAAAACTCAGTAATAACAAAACAACCCAATAAAAGATGGACAAAAGATTTCATCACACACTTCACCAAAGATACATAGATGGCAAATAGGACAGAAAAAGAGGATCAACATTATTAATCACTAAGGAAATAAGGAAATGCAAATTAAAACCATAGTGAGATACCACCACATGCTTATTAGGATGGCTAAAGTTAAAAAGACCAACTATATCAAGCATTGGTAAAGAGATGAAACAGCTGAAATTTTAGACACTGCTGGTGGAAATAAAACATGGTACAACCACATTTGAAAATTATTTTGCAAATTTCTCAAAAAGGTAAACTGTATCTGTTATATGACCAGCCATTCCATTTGGTTATTTACCCAAGAGGGGGAATTTTTTTTTTTTTTAAAGCAGGTTTCTATGCACAGACTTGTATATCAATCTTTGTAGTAAAAGCCCCAAATTGGAAATACCTCAAATGTTCATCACAGGAGAATGATTAAAGAAATTGTACTATATCCATCATTCAGTACTAAAAAGAAAACACAGAAGCCCCAATACACACAATGACATGGATTAATCTTGAAATAATTATGCAGCATATAAGCAAACAGACAAAAAAGGAGTAAATTCTGTATTGTCTCATTTATACAAAATTCTACAAAGAAAAACTAGCCTATAAATGACAGAAAGCAGATCAGTGGATATCCCGGGGTAAAGACAGTGGTAGTGAGAAATAAATAATTGTAGAGAGAAATTATAAATCTGTCCCACGTGACGAGAGACAGATCTGTTCACTATCTTGATTTTGCTGATGGTTTCAGGGGTGTACATATAACACTTATTAAAGTATTAACTTTATGTGCAGTTTATTGTATGCCAATTATACCTCATTAAAGCTTTTTAAAAATATATATATAATATGTAAAATAAAGCCAAAGCATCTGGTGTTGCTTTGTCAGAATAAATACTCATTTTTGATGTCCTAAGATCTCTTTATAAAATTCCAAGATAAAATTAAATCAATAAATTCTTAGCAAGGAAAAATTAACCTTATAGTCTAAGACCATTATTCTCAGCAGTTGAATTGTTAGAGGTTTTTATGTCACATTTGCAATTGTTTTTCTTTTCTTCTTCTTTCTTTTTTTTTTCTTTTTAGCAAGAGAGAGAGAGAGAGAGAGAGAGAGAGAGAGAGAGAAACAGGAAGGGAGATGAGAAGCATCAATTCTTTGTTGTGGCACCTGAGCTGTTTACTGGTTGCTTTCTCATATGTGCCTTGACTGGAGTGGGGGGAGTCCCTCCAGCCAGGCCAGTGACCCCTTGCTTAAGTCAGTGATCTTGGGCTCAAGCCAGCAACCTTGAGCTTTCAAGCTGGCGAACTTTGGCCTCAAGCCAAAGACCATGGGGTCATGTCTGTGATCCTACACTCAAGACAGAGACCCCACACTCAAGCTGGATGAGCACACGCTCAAGCTGGTGACCTCAGGTTTCGAACCTAGGTCCTCAGTGTCCCAGGCCAACACTCTGTCCACTGTACCACTGTATGGTCAGGCTTCAATAGTTTTTCATATTTTAAAAGGCTGCCCAAGAAATTGTTCAATATTGTCACATGCTAAAATTACAAAAATAGCCCAGGGCACTTTATACATTCCATACCTGCACCAACTGCATTTCAAGTTGCAGAACACAAAACCCAGTGCAAAAGGACACTATTTTTTATTGTATTAAAATATATGTAACATCAAATTTACTATTTTAACCATTTTAAAAGTGCAATTATTAAGTATATTAAGTATATTCACAGATTTGTGCAACATAGGTGTACCTGTTTGAGTCCCAGATCTCATTTCTTTTAGATATATATTCCAAAGTGGAATTTCTGGATCATATAAATATTATTAAAATTTTTGAGGAATCATCAAAGCAACTATTAAATTATGTCTTCATAATGCAATATTTGTTACCAAAGCCTAATGCGAACACAACAGCAGCTACATTTCTTAAGGATATATGTTCTGCATGGACTCTGCTAAGCATGTTA